>NW_027672468.1:1800000-2149000 GCF_964165515.1 Mesoplodon bidens | reverse complement strand
CTAATAAATTACGGTTGTTAAATAGAACTTCTCACACTTTTACCTCTGGCCAAGATTTACCAAAAGTTTGTTTTAAGCAAAAACAAGCAAACCGACATACTGAATACAAAAATAAAAACAAAATAAAAAGAGAGAGTGAAAAGCAAGCAGAGACTAGGAGAAGATATTTGCAATATATTTATCTGAGAAAGGGCTCATGTTCTTCTTATTATTTCCTTATAAGAAAGAAAAAGCAGCTCAGCTAAGAGAAGAGATTTGAAGTGACCCTTCACAAAGGAGGGATCCAAACGGCCAGTAAATATATGTCAAGGTGATCAACCTCATGGGTCATCAGGAAAATGGAAGTTAATTCTGCACTCCCACCAGAATGGCTATGATGAAAAAGATGGAAAATACTAGGTGCTGGGGACTCCAAACACTCCTGATAGGAGTAAAATTGGTATAGTTGCTTTGGAAAACCATTTGGCAGTATCTTCTCCAGTATACTGTGTGGCCAGCAATGCCAGCTGCGGGCACACTCCTACGAATATGCGTACACATGCTGAACAAAATACACAGAATACTGCGTTCGCTCAGGTAGTGAGTACGTTCGTTGTTCAATAAAGTCCTTTGTGAAATGAAAACTGTCTCAGTTTCACTTAAAACCGAACGAGCTTTTTGGCCAACCCAATGGAATATTCACAACAGCACAGTGAGGGGTAAAAAGGCCAGCACCCTGGCCTCGAGATGGGGGGATTCTGTGGTGCAAGCTGTACTCCACAGATTTTCCAAAGGGCCAGGCTGGAGCAAGTCTGTGCCAAGACCACACTGCTGCTTAGTTTTGCTCCCCTGCCACATCTGGCTTCCCTTATGCCCTTTCTCCAAAGAGCATTTCTTTAATAAAGAGTTTTCACAAAAGTCTCTAGCACAGGTTTGCTTCCAGAGTCTGCCTTAGAACAGGTGGCATCAGAAGTTGCCTATTGAAGTGGACACATCAGGTGGAATTCTCAGGGTGGGTCACTTACCAGCCAGATGGCAACATGGACCTATAAGTGGGGTGACGGCCCCTGGGGTGCTGTAGTAGTGCAACTTGTGGCTAGGGATGAGCTGACTGGTTTAACTTCTCTGGTACAGGAGGTGCAGAAGAAATGGTCATGAGAAGGACTGTGGAACTGGGTGGCTGTTGTTAAGAGCCGTCTGCCCAGTGAAAACAGAAAAAGACAGTCTCGGATACAACAACCAGTAACTTGAAGAGGAGTATGAGGCAACGGGAGAGGCCACATTGACAGGCCCGCGTACTGAAAAAAAAAACATACCACCATCTTCCCAAGCAGATTACAAAATAGCAAGCAGATTATAAAATAATAGTCTACAAGCCTGCTTTTTAAAATATATATCTAAATGCATTGAATATCTTATACAAAAAGCCAATAGACAGAGATGAAACAAAATATTAAAAGAAAATATCTCCTTCCCCAAAACCATAACACCATTCCAGTTATGAGGAGAACATAACACAAACCCAAGCTGAGGGACAGTCTATGAAATACGTGAACCAGGACTCTTCAAAATTCTCATTAAGAAAAGGAAAGTCTGGGACTTTCCTGGTGGTGCAGTGGTTAAGAATCCATCTGCCAATGCGGGGACACGAGTTCAAGCCTGGTCCGGGAAGATCTCTCGTGTCGCACAGCAAGTAAGCCCGTATGGCATAATTACTGAGCCTGCGCTCTAGTGCACGCAAGCCACAAATACTGAGGCCACAGGCCGCAACTACAGAAGCCCGCGCACACTAGGCCCTGTGTGCCACAACTACTGAGCACAGGTGCTGCAATTCCTGAAGCCCGCACTCTTAGAGCCCATGCTCCGCAACAAGAGAAGCCACCAAAATAAGAAGTCCGCGCACCCCAAAAAAGAGCAGCCCCCACTTGTCACAACAAGAGAAAGCCTGGGCACAGCAACAGACTCAACCCACCCAAATGTAAACAATAATAAAAATAAATGAATAAAGGCATCATCACATAAACACGAATGAGGAAATAATTTTTTAGAAAAAAGAATAACGGAAGGGGCAGTGGTTAAGAATCCGCCTGCCAGTGCAGGGGACACGGGTTTGAGCCCTGGTCCGGGAAGATCCCACATGCTGCAGTGCAACTAAGCCCGTGAGCCACAACTACTGAGCCTGCGCTTCTGGAGCCTGTGCTCCACAACAAGAGGGGCCACGGCAGTGAGAGGCCCACGCACCACGATGAGGAGCGGCCCCTGCTCGCCGTACCTAGAGAAGGCCCTCGCACAGAAACGAAGAACCAACATAGCCAAAAATAAATAAAAAACAAATAAAAATAAATACATTTAAAAGGAAAACCTATACATTTCCCTTTCTGCAAATGTAGGTTTTCGAGACAAAAGTAGACCCTCAGAAAGAATGTCTGCAAAGAGGACAATCACTAGTTCACTAAGCACAAAATGTAGGATACTTTTAAAGAATCCCATCACAGCTAGATAATTGGTCCAGGACCAAAAGTAAATACTGGAGGAAAAATGAAATCAATAGTGTACCATAGTGGTGGTAGGCACACTGGCCTGGACTAAGACATGCTCAGTAATAGATAATAAGGGTGGTGATTTTTAAGCATCATTCAAGTCCCACTGTGGACTTCCTTATGCGGCAGTATAAGGACACCACTAGATCATTTGAAATAAAGGAATGAAATGAAATTTTATATTTTTAAAAATCAATGATTGTCCTTAAATTAACTTTTCTTATTAATTTAGTCATGGTGCTCTTTTACTACTAAAACATTAAATCTTATTTCATTAGAGACAGACTTCAAAAAATAAAAATAAACTGTGATCAAATAGCAGGAACAAACAGTAGTAACTAAAATTTCTTCAATCTAAACTGGAGATGATTTCTGTATCTCTGTCTTTTACATTTCTCTCCATTAGGGGAAAAATATGTACCTCATAATTAACATGGCTGGAATGAATCAGACTGCATTTGTAAAAATTTCAGAAGACCAATGAGCTGTGCTAAACAGTACCACTATCCACCTGAGCAGAAATTACTATCCTTAAGTTTCTATACATAACTAACACAACAAAAATTTAAACAAAAGAAGAACTACTAGAAACAAATTAGAGATTCATGTTTTTAAGTCAGTAATTTGCCTTTAGTCAGTAATTTGCCTCATACATTATGATTTTCCCTGTGGAAACCCAATTATTATCCTGAAAACAAGACCACTTTAGAAAGCAAATGCATTGTGACAAAAGAAAGAAAAGGCAGATTGATACATTATTAAAATAACTCACACGCCATACCCTGAGGAGTAAGGAAGCCATGGCAGAGCAGGCCCCCTTCTCCTCAATGGACAGCACAGCTGTGGGGAAGACACTGCAGCTAGCAGAAGCGTGTCACACTTCCTCAGGGAGGAAGCAAGTTACAGACAACTCTACAGAGGGCACCCATAAACTCACGGCCACGCTCATTACCCAACGTCCAGGCCACCCACAGGCTGACTGCAGCCCAACTTTCCCACCATTCCCACACAGGCCCCAGGAACCGTCAGGCCTCTGAGGCTCTGCCAATGCCCTTCCCTCCACCCAAATATCCTTTCCCTCCTCTCTCCGGACCTCAATCCTGCCCAGCTCTAAATGAGCACTGCAAGGCCTATTTCCCTAAGAATGCCTCTCTCAAAACCAAAATTACTTCCTCGAGAATGATCTGCCTCTTACTCATCCATCATTATCTTGGATTAAATACATCAGGTAAGATGCCTTATCTGACCAACACAACTATTTTAGAAATAAGAGTCATGTTTTAGACCATCTATGACATGACATGACAACCATTCAGCTCACGAAAACCATTCAATAAATACTCTAATTGAATTGCCCAAAGAGTTGACCTAAAATAACCTAAATGCCAAGCATTCCAAGAACCGTCCTGAACCAAATTCACTTCTCATTCGAATGCCAATGTCACAGAAAGGGATGTTGTATTGTCCTTAAATGTACTTGCCTTTATCCAAAACTAGAATCTCTGATGAATCTATGGGACACACATGTAAAATATTCTGCAAAGGAAAAAAGCTTTATTTAGTGTACTGTGCTTAATATTCAGCCAGACCTGCATTTTTCTCTAAACCTTATACAATTACTTAGTCTGCAAGAAGCATTAGAAGAGAGACAATGTCTATTGAGAAAAATACGAGAAGCGAAGGTCATCAATCATTTTCTACTTTCAATAATCTCTTTCATAAAGAGGTAAATGCTCCTAAATTCCAGAATGAATGGAATTCAATACAGCAAAGTAAAATGCTTTAAATACATAAAACAAATATCTTGGTGGACCTTCCACCATCTGTTTTAGTAACTTAAATTATAAAAAACACCCTAAATTTAAGAAAAGTTATATCAACAGCTAAAATTGAGATATTTTTCCATCTATTACTTTGATTTTCCTGACCCATTTTTGAGAATTGTCAGCATTCTGGATCAATAATGCCAAATTATTTCTTGAAGACAGTGAGATTCCTCCCAAGTCATCTAACATGCTCACTAATCAATAAAGATAAGAACAAACAAGAAAGCCATATTTATGAAGCAAGCAAATTATATTAAAAGACTGACTTTGAGAAAAGGTTGCTGCTTGCCAAGAAAATTTTATTATTATACAACTTTTTCTGTCATTTGTATTACTTCATTTTCCCTTTCAGATTATCTGTGTAGCCTTGTAAACACATCATAATCCAAAGCAGTTGAGCTTTACCAATAAAATGTAAATCAACACAATAGAGCCAACTGCATAATTAAAACAAAAGTATACCGGGCTTCCCTGGTGGCACAGTGGTTGAGAGTCTGCCTGCCGATGCAGGGGCCCTGGGTTCGTGCCTCGGTTCGGGAAGATACCACATGCAGCGGAGGGGCTAGGCCCGTGAGCCATGGCCACTGAGCCGGCGGGTCGGGAGCCTGTGCTCCGTAACGGGGGAGGCCATAACAGTGAGAGGCCCACGTACTGAAAGAAAAAAAAAACATACCACCATCAACCCAAGCAGATTACAAAATAGCAAGCAGATTTTAAAATAATAGTCTACAAGCCTGCTTTTTTAAATATATAACTAAATGCATTGAATATCTTATATAAAAAGCCAAAAGATAGAGTTGAAACCGAATATCAAAAGTAAACATCTCCTTCCCCAAAACCCTAACTCCACTCCAGTCATGAGGAGAACATCACACAAAGCCAAGTTGAAGGACAGTCTATGAAATATGTGAACCAGGACTCTTCAAAATTGTCATTAAGAAAAGGAAAGTCTGGGACTTTCCTGGTGGTGCACTAGTTAAGAATCCATCTGCCAATGCAGGGGACACCGGTTCCAGCCCTGGTCCGGGAAGATCCCACATGCCGCAGAGCAAGTAAGCCCGTACATCACAACTACTGAGCCTGCGCTCTAGAGCCCGCCAGCCACAACAACTGAGGCCACACGCTGCAACTAATGAAGCCCGCGCACTCTAGGGCCTGTGTGCCGCAAATACTGAGCCCAGGTGCTGCAATTACTGAAGCCCGCACTCTTAGAGCCCACGCTCCGCAACAAGAGAAGCCACCACAATGAGAAGTCCGCGCACCACAATAAAGAGTAGCCCCCACTTGCCACAACTAGAGAAAGCCTGCGCGCAGCAACAAAGACTCAACTCAGCCAAATATAAACAATAATAAAAAAATAAATAAAGGCATCATCACATAAACACAAATGAGGAAATATTTTTTTTAAAAAAAGAATAACGGGCGGGGCAGTGGTTAAGAATCCGCCTGCCAGTGCAGGGGACACGGATTTGAGCCCTGGTCCTGGAAGATCCCACATGCTGCAGTGCAACTAAGCCCGTGAGCCACAACTACTGAGCCTGCGCTTCTGGAGCCTGTGCTCCGCAACAAGAGGCGCCACGGCACTGAGAGGCCCACGAACCACGATGAGGAGTGGCCCCTGCTCGCCGCAACTAGAGAAGGCCCTCGCACAGAAACGAAGACCCAACACAGCCAAAAATAAATAAAATATAAATAAAAATAAATACATTTAAAAGGAAAACCTATACATTTCCCTTTCTGCAAATGTAGGTTTTCGAGGCAAGAGTAGAGCCTCAGAAAGAGTGTCTGCAAACAGAACAATCACTAGTTCACTAAGTACAAATTGTAGGATACTTTTGGAGAATCCCATCACAGCTAGATAATTGGTCCAGGACCAAAAGTAACTACTGGAAGAAAAATGAAATCAACAGTGTACCACAGAGGTGGGAGGCACACTGGCCTGGACTAAGACATGTTCAGTCATAGATAATAAGGGTGGTGATTTTTAAGCATCATTCTCGACCCACTGTGGACTTCCTTCTGCAGCAGTATAAGGATACCACCAGATCATCTTGAAATCAAGTCATGAAATGTACCTTTATATTTCTAAAAATCAATGATCGTCCTTAAATTAACTTTTCTTATTAATTTAGTCATGGTGCTCTTTTACTTCTAAAACATTAAATCTTATTTGATTAGAGACAGACTTCAAAAAATAAAAATAAACTGTGATCAAATAGCAGGAACAAACAGTAGTAACTAAAATTTCTTCAATCTAAACTGGAGATGATTTCTGTATCTCTGTCTTTTACATTTGTCTCCATTAGGGGAAAAAATATGTACCTCATAATTAACTTGGCTGGAATGAATCAGACTGCATTTGTAAAAGTCTCAGAAGACCAATGAGCTGTGCTAAACAGTACCACTATCCACCTGAGCAGAAATTACTATCCTTAAGTTTCTATACATAACTAACACAACAAAAATTTAAACAAAAGAAGAACTACTAGAAACAAATTAGAGATTCATGTTTTTAAGTCAGTAATTTGCCTTTAGTCAGTAATTTGCCTCATACATTATGATTTTCCCTGTGGAAACCCAATTATTATCCTGAAAACAAGACCACTTTAGAAAGCAAATGCATTGTGACAAAAGAAAGAAAAGGCAGATTGATACATTATTAAAATAACTCACACGCCATACCCTGAGGAGTAAGGAAGCCATGGCAGAGCAGGCCCCCTTCTCCTCAATGGACAGCACAGCTGTGGGGAAGACACTGCAGCTAGCAGAAGCGTGTCACACTTCCTCAGGGAGGAAGCAAGTTACAGACAACTCTACAGAGGGCACCCATAAACTCACGGCCACGCTCATTACCCAACGTCCAGGCCACCCACAGGCTGACTGCAGCCCAACTTTCCCACCATTCCCACACAGGCCCCAGGAACCGTCAGGCCTCTGAGGCTCTGCCAATGCCCTTCCCTCCACCCAAATATACTTTCCCTCCCCTCTCCGGACCTCAATCCTGCCCAGCTCTAAATGAGCACTGCAAGGCCTATTTCCCTAAGAATGCCTCTCTCAAAACCAAAATTACTTCCTCGAGAATGATCTGCCTCTTACTCATCCATCATTATCTTGGATTAAATACATCATGTAAGATGCCTTATCTGACCAACACAACTATTTTAGAAATAAGAGTCATGTTTTAGACCATCTATGACATGACATGACAACCATTCAGCTCACGAAAACCATTCAATAAATACTCTAATTGAATTGCCCAAAGAGTTGACCTAAAATAACCTAAATGCCAAGCATTCCAAGAACCGTCCTGAACCAAATTCACTTCTCATTCGAATGCCAATGTCACAGAAAGGGATGTTGTATTGTCCTTAAATGTACTTGCCTTTATCCAAAACTAGAATCTCTGATGAATCTATGGGACACACATGTAAAATATTCTGCAAAGGAAAAAAGCTTTATTTAGTGTACTGTGCTTAATATTCAGCCAGACCTGCATTTTTCTCTAAACCTTATACAATTACTGAGTATTCAAGAAGCATTAGAAGAGAGACTAAGTCTATTCAGAAGAATACTGGAAGCGAAGGTCATCAATCATTTTCTACTTTCAATAATCTCTTACATAAAGAGGTAGATTCTCCTAAATTCCAGAATGAATGGAATTCAATACAGCAAAGTAAAATGCTTTAAATATATAAAATAAATATCTTGGTGGACCTTCCACCACCTGTTTAAGTAACTTAAATTATAAAAAACACCCTAAATTTAAGAAAAGTTTTATCAACAGCTAAAATTGAGATTTTTTTTCCATCTATTACTTTGATTTTCCAGACCCAGTTTTGAGAATAGTCAGCATTCTGGATCAATAATTCCAAATTATTTCTTGAAGACAGTGAGATTCCTCCCAAGTCATCTAACATGCTCACTAATCAATAAAGATAAGAACAAACAAGAAAGCCATATTTATGAAGCAAGCAAATTATATTAAAAGACTGACTTTGAGAAAAGGTTGCTGCTTGCCAAGAAAATTTTATTATTATAAAACTTTTTCTGTCATTTGTATTACTTCATTTTTCCTTTCAGATTATCTGTGTAGCCTTGTAAACACATCATAATCCAAAGCAGTTGAGCTTTACCAATAAAATGTAAATCAACACAATAGAGCCAACTGCATAATTAAAACAAAAGTATACCGGGCTTCCCTGGTGGCACAGTGGTTGAGAGTCTGCCTGCCGATGCAGGGGCCCTGGGTTCGTGCCTCGGTTCGGGAAGATACCACATGCAGCGGAGGGGCTAGGCCCGTGAGCCATGGCCACTGAGCCGGCGGGTCGGGAGCCTGTGCTCCGTAACGGGGGAGGCCACAACAGTGAGAGGCCCACGTACTGAAAAAAAAAAAAAAAACATACCACCATCAACCCAAGCAGATTACAAAATAGCAAGCAGATTTTAAAATAATAGTCTACAAGCCTGCTTTTTTAAATATATAACTAAATGCATTGAATATCTTATATAAAAAGCCAAAAGATAGAGTTGAAACCGAATATCAAAAGTAAACATCTCCTTCCCCAAAACCCTAACTCCACTCCAGTCATGAGGAGAACATCACACAAAGCCAAGTTGAAGGACAGTCTATGAAATATGTGAACCAGGACTCTTCAAAATTGTCATTAAGAAAAGGAAAGTCTGGGACTTTCCTGGTGGTGCACTAGTTAAGAATCCATCTGCCAATGCAGGGGACACCGGTTCCAGCCCTGGTCCGGGAAGATCCCACATGCCGCAGAGCAAGTAAGCCCGTACATCACAACTACTGAGCCTGCGCTCTAGAGCCCGCCAGCCACAACAACTGAGGCCACACGCTGCAACTAATGAAGCCCGTGCACTCTAGGGCCTGTGTGCCGCAAATACTGAGCCCAGGTGCTGCAATTACTGAAGCCCGCACTCTTAGAGCCCACGCTCCGCAACAAGAGAAGCCACCACAATGAGAAGTCCGCGCACCACAATAAAGAGTAGCCCCCACTTGCCACAACTAGAGAAAGCCTGCGCGCAGCAACAAAGACTCAACTCAGCCAAATATAAACAATAATAAAAAAATAAATAAAGGCATCATCACATAAACACAAAGGAGGAAATATTTTTTTTAAAAAAAGAATAACGGGCGGGGCAGTGGTTAAGAATCCGCCTGCCAGTGCAGGGGACATGGATTTGAGCCCTGGTCCTGGAAGATCCCACATGCTGCAGTGCAACTAAGCCCGTGAGCCACAACTACTGAGCCTGCGCTTCTGGAGCCTGTGCTCCGCAACAAGAGGCGCCACGGCACTGAGAGGCCCACGAACCACGATGAGGAGTGGCCCCTGCTCGCCGCAACTAGAGAAGGCCCTCGCACAGAAACGAAGACCCAACACAGCCAAAAATAAATAAAATATAAATAAAAATAAATACATTTAAAAGGAAAACCTATACATTTCCCTTTCTGCAAATGTAGGTTTTCGAGGCAAGAGTAGAGCCTCAGAAAGAGTGTCTGCAAACAGAAAAATCACTAGTTCACTAAGGACAAATTGTAGGATACTTTTGGAGAATCCCATCACAGCTAGATAATTGGTCCAGGACCAAAAGTAACTACTGGAAGAAAAATGAAATCAACAGTGTACCACAGAGGTGGGAGGCACACTGGCCTGGACTAAGACATGTTCAGTCATAGATAATAAGGGTGGTGATTTTTAAGCATCATTCTCGACCCACTGTGGACTTCCTTCTGCAGCAGTATAAGGATACCACCAGATCATCTTGAAATCAAGTCATGAAATGTACCTTTATATTTCTAAAAATCAATGATCGTCCTTAAATTAACTTTTCTTATTAATTTAGTCATGGTGCTCTTTTACTTCTAAAACATTAAATCTTATTTGATTAGAGACAGACTTCAAAAAATAAAAATAAACTGTGATCAAATAGCAGGAACAAACAGTAGTAACTAAAATTTCTTCAATCTAAACTGGAGATGATTTCTGTATCTCTGTCTTTTACATTTGTCTCCATTAGGGGAAAAAATATGTACCTCATAATTAACTTGGCTGGAATGAATCAGACTGCATTTGTAAAAGTCTCAGAAGACCAATGAGCTGTGCTAAACAGTACCACTATCCACCTGAGCAGAAATTACTATCCTTAAGTTTCTATACATAACTAACACAACAAAAATTTAAACAAAAGAAGAACTACTAGAAACAAATTAGAGATTCATGTTTTTAAGTCAGTAATTTGCCTTTAGTCAGTAATTTGCCTCATACATTATGATTTTCCCTGTGGAAACCCAATTATTATCCTGAAAACAAGACCACTTTACAAAGCAAATGCATTGTGACAAAAGAAAGAAAAGGCAGATTGATACATTATTAAAATAACTCACACGCCATACCCTGAGGAGTAAGGAAGCCATGGCAGAGCAGGCCCCCTTCTCCTCAATGGACAGCACAGCTGTGGGGAAGACACTGCAGCTAGCAGAAGCGTGTCACACTTCCTCAGGGAGGAAGCAAGTTACAGACAACTCTACAGAGGGCACCCATAAACTCACGGCCACGCTCATTACCCAACGTCCAGGCCACCCAGAGGCTGACTGCAGCCCAACTTTCCCACCATTCCCACACAGGCCCCAGGAACCGTCAGGCCTCTGAGGCTCTGCCAATGCCCTTCCCTCCACCCAAATATCCTTTCCCTCCTCTCTCCGGACCTCAATCCTGCCCAGCTCTAAATGAGCACTGCAAGGCCTATTTCCCTAAGAATGCCTCTCTCAAAACCAAAATTACTTCCTCGAGAATGATCTGCCTCTTACTCATCCATCATTATCTTGGATTAAATACATCATGTAAGATGCCTTATCTGACCAACACAACTATTTTAGAAATAAGAGTCATGTTTTAGACCAGCTATGACATGACATGACAACCATTCAGCTCACGAAAACCATTCAATAAATACTCTAATTGAATTGCCCAAAGAGTTGACCTAAAATAACCTAAATGCCAAGCATTCCAAGAACCGTCCTGAACCAAATTCACTTCTCATTCGAATGCCAATGTCACAGAAAGGGATGTTGTATTGTCCTTAAATATACTTGCCTTTATCCAAAACTAGAATCTCTGATGAATCTATGGGACACACATGTAAAATATTCTGCAAAGGAAAAAACCTTTATTTAGTGTACTGTGCTTAATATTCAGCCAGACCTGCATTTTTCTCTAAACCTTATACAATTACTTAGTCTGCAAGAAGCATTAGAAGAGAGACAATGTCTATTGAGAAAAATACGGGAAGCGAAGGTCATCAATCATTTTCTACTTTCAATAATCTCTTTCATAAAGAGGTAAATGCTCCTAAATTCCAGAATGAATGGAATTCAATACAGCAAAGTAAAATGCTTTAAATACATAAAACAAATATCTTGGTGGACCTTCCACCATCTGTTTTAGTAACTTAAATTATAAAAAACACCCTAAATTTAAGAAAAGTTATATCAACAGCTAAAATTGAGATATTTTTCCATCTATTACTTTGATTTTCCTGACCCATTTTTGAGAATTGTCAGCATTCTGGATCAATAATGCCAAATTATTTCTTGAAGACAGTGAGATTCCTCCCAAGTCATCTAACATGCTCACTAATCAATAAAGATAAGAACAAACAAGAAAGCCATATTTATGAAGCAAGCAAATTATATTAAAAGACTGACTTTGAGAAAAGGTTGCTGCTTGCCAAGAAAATTTTATTATTATACAACTTTTTCTGTCATTTGTATTACTTCATTTTCCCTTTCAGATTATCTGTGTAGCCTTGTAAACACATCATAATCCAAAGCAGTTGAGCTTTACCAATAAAATGTAAATCAACACAATAGAGCCAACTGCATAATTAAAACAAAAGTATACCGGGCTTCCCTGGTGGCACAGTGGTTGAGAGTCTGCCTGCCGATGCAGGGGCCCTGGGTTCGTGCCTCGGTTCGGGAAGATACCACATGCAGCGGAGGGGCTAGGCCCGTGAGCCATGGCCACTGAGCCGGCGGGTCGGGAGCCTGTGCTCCGTAACGGGGGAGGCCACAACAGTGAGAGGCCCACGTACTGAAAAAAAAAAAAACATACCACCATCAACCCAAGCAGATTACAAAATAGCAAGCAGATTTTAAAATAATAGTCTACAAGCCTGCTTTTTTAAATATATAACTAAATGCATTGAATATCTTATATAAAAAGCCAAAAGATAGAGTTGAAACCGAATATCAAAAGTAAACATCTCCTTCCCCAAAACCCTAACTCCACTCCAGTCATGAGGAGAACATCACACAAAGCCAAGTTGAAGGACAGTCTATGAAATATGTGAACCAGGACTCTTCAAAATTGTCATTAAGAAAAGGAAAGTCTGGGACTTTCCTGGTGGTGCACTAGTTAAGAATCCATCTGCCAATGCAGGGGACACCGGTTCCAGCCCTGGTCCGGGAAGATCCCACATGCCGCAGAGCAAGTAAGCCCGTACATCACAACTACTGAGCCTGCGCTCTAGAGCCCGCCAGCCACAACAACTGAGGCCACACGCTGCAACTAATGAAGCCCGCGCACTCTAGGGCCTGTGTGCCGCAAATACTGAGCCCAGGTGCTGCAATTACTGAAGCCCGCACTCTTAGAGCCCACGCTCCGCAACAAGAGAAGCCACCACAATGAGAAGTCCGCGCACCACAATAAAGAGTAGCCCCCACTTGCCACAACTAGAGAAAGCCTGCGCGCAGCAACAAAGACTCAACTCAGCCAAATATAAACAATAATAAAAAAATAAATAAAGGCATCATCACATAAACACAAAGGAGGAAATATTTTTTTTAAAAAAAGAATAACGGGCGGGGCAGTGGTTAAGAATCCGCCTGCCAGTGCAGGGGACACGGATTTGAGCCCTGGTCCGGGAAGATCCCACATGCTGCAGTGCAACTAAGCCCGTGAGCCACAACTACTGAGCCTGCGCTTCTGGAGCCTGTGCTCCGCAACAAGAGGCGCCACGGCACTGAGAGGCCCACGAACCACGATGAGGAGTGGCCCCTGCTCGCCGCAACTAGAGAAGGCCCTCGCACAGAAACGAAGACCCAACACAGCCAAAAATAAATAAAATATAAATAAAAATAAATACATTTAAAAGGAAAACCTATACATTTCCCTTTCTGCAAATGTAGGTTTTCGAGGCAAGAGTAGAGCCTCAGAAAGAGTGTCTGCAAACAGAAAAATCACTAGTTCACTAAGGACAAATTGTAGGATACTTTTGGAGAATCCCATCACAGCTAGATAATTGGTCCAGGACCAAAAGTAACTACTGGAAGAAAAATGAAATCAACAGTGTACCACAGAGGTGGTAGGCACACTGGCCTGGACTAAGACATGTTCAGTCATAGATAATAAGGGTGGTGATTTTTAAGCATCATTCTCGACCCACTGTGGACTTCCTTCTGCAGCAGTATAAGGATACCACCAGATCATCTTGAAATCAAGTCATGAAATGTACCTTTATATTTCTAAAAATCAATGATCGTCCTTAAATTAACTTTTCTTATTAATTTAGTCATGGTGCTCTTTTACTTCTAAAACATTAAATCTTATTTGATTAGAGACAGACTTCAAAAAATAAAAATAAACTGTGATCAAATAGCAGGAACAAACAGTAGTAACTAAAATTTCTTCAATCTAAACTGGAGATGATTTCTGTATCTCTGTCTTTTACATTTGTCTCCATTAGGGGAAAAAATATGTACCTCATAATTAACTTGGCTGGAATGAATCAGACTGCATTTGTAAAAGTCTCAGAAGACCAATGAGCTGTGCTAAACAGTACCACTATCCACCTGAGCAGAAATTACTATCCTTAAGTTTCTATACATAACTAACACAACAAAAATTTAAACAAAAGAAGAACTACTACAAACAAATTAGAGATTCATGTTTTTAAGTCAGTAATTTGCCTTTAGTCAGTAATTTGCCTCATACATTATGATTTTCCCTGTGGAAACCCAATTATTATCCTGAAAACAAGACCACTTTACAAAGCAAATGCATTGTGACAAAAGAAAGAAAAGGCAGATTGATACATTATTAAAATAACTCACACGCCATACCCTGAGGAGTAAGGAAGCCATGGCAGAGCAGGCCCCCTTCTCCTCAATGGACAGCACAGCTGTGGGGAAGACACTGCAGCTAGCAGAAGCGTGTCACACTTCCTCAGGGAGGAAGCAAGTTACAGACAACTCTACAGAGGGCACCCATAAACTCACGGCCACGCTCATTACCCAACGTCCAGGCCACCCAGAGGCTGACTGCAGCCCAACTTTCCCACCATTCCCACACAGGCCCCAGGAACCGTCAGGCCTCTGAGGCTCTGCCAATGCCCTTCCCTCCACCCAAATATCCTTTCCCTCCTCTCTCCGGACCTCAATCCTGCCCAGCTCTAAATGAGCACTGCAAGGCCTATTTCCCTAAGAATGCCTCTCTCAAAACCAAAATTACTTCCTCGAGAATGATCTGCCTCTTACTCATCCATCATTATCTTGGATTAAATACATCATGTAAGATGCCTTATCTGACCAACACAACTATTTTAGAAATAAGAGTCATGTTTTAGACCATCTATGACATGACATGACAACCATTCAGCTCACGAAAACCATTCAATAAATACTCTAATTGAATTGCCCAAAGAGTTGACCTAAAATAACCTAAATGCCAAGCATTCCAAGAACCGTCCTGAACCAAATTCACTTCTCATTCGAATGCCAATGTCACAGAAACGGATGTTGTATTGTCCTTAAATGTACTTGCCTTTATCCAAAACTAGAATCTCTGATGAATCTATGGGACACACATGTAAAATATTCTGCAAAGGAAAAAAGCTTTATTTAGTGTACTGTGCTTAATATTCAGCCAGACCTGCATTTTTCTCTAAACCTTATACA
Source organism: Mesoplodon bidens (assembly GCF_964165515.1). Lineage (NCBI taxonomy): Eukaryota > Metazoa > Chordata > Mammalia > Artiodactyla > Ziphiidae > Mesoplodon > Mesoplodon bidens. The sequence continues at coordinate 2,133,683 of NW_027672468.1, read as the reverse complement.
ATTACTTAGTCTGCAAGAAGCATTAGAAGAGAGACAATGTCTATTGAGAAAAATACGGGAAGCGAAGGTCATCAATCATTTTCTACTTTCAATAATCTCTTTCATAAAGAGGTAAATGCTCCTAAATTCCAGAATGAATGGAATTCAATACAGCAAAGTAAAATGCTTTAAATACATAAAACAAATATCTTGGTGGACCTTCCACCATCTGTTTTAGTAACTTAAATTATAAAAAACACCCTAAATTTAAGAAAAGTTATATCAACAGCTAAAATTGAGATATTTTTCCATCTATTACTTTGATTTTCCTGACCCATTTTTGAGAATTGTCAGCATTCTGGATCAATAATGCCAAATTATTTCTTGAAGACAGTGAGATTCCTCCCAAGTCATCTAACATGCTCACTAATCAATAAAGATAAGAACAAACAAGAAAGCCATATTTATGAAGCAAGCAAATTATATTAAAAGACTGACTTTGAGAAAAGGTTGCTGCTTGCCAAGAAAATTTTATTATTATAAAACTTTTTCTGTCATTTGTATTACTTCATTTTCCCTTTCAGATTATCTGTGTAGCCTTGTAAACACATCATAATCCAAAGCAGTTGAGCTTTACCAATAAAATGTAAATCAACACAATAGAGCCAACTGCATAATTAAAACAAAAGTATACCGGGCTTCCCTGGTGGCACAGTGGTTGAGAGTCTGCCTGCCGATGCAGGGGCCCTGGGTTCGTGCCTCGGTTCGGGAAGATACCACATGCAGCGGAGGGGCTAGGCCCGTGAGCCATGGCCACTGAGCCGGCGGGTCGGGAGCCTGTGCTCCGTAACGGGGGAGGCCACAACAGTGAGAGGCCCACGTACTGAAAAAAAAAAAAAAACATACCACCATCAACCCAAGCAGATTACAAAATAGCAAGCAGATTTTAAAATAATAGTCTACAAGCCTGCTTTTTTAAATATATAACTAAATGCATTGAATATCTTATATAAAAAGCCAAAAGATAGAGTTGAAACCGAATATCAAAAGTAAACATCTCCTTCCCCAAAACCCTAACTCCACTCCAGTCATGAGGAGAACATCACACAAAGCCAAGTTGAAGGACAGTCTATGAAATATGTGAACCAGGACTCTTCAAAATTGTCATTAAGAAAAGGAAAGTCTGGGACTTTCCTGGTGGTACACTAGTTAAGAATCCATCTGCCAATGCAGGGGACACCGGTTCCAGCCCTGGTCCGGGAAGATCCCACATGCCGCAGAGCAAGTAAGCCCGTACATCACAACTACTGAGCCTGCGCTCTAGAGCCCGCCAGCCACAACAACTGAGGCCACACGCTGCAACTAATGAAGCCCGCGCACTCTAGGGCCTGTGTGCCGCAAATACTGAGCCCAGGTGCTGCAATTACTGAAGCCCGCACTCTTAGAGCCCACGCTCCGCAACAAGAGAAGCCACCACAATGAGAAGTCCGCGCACCACAATAAAGAGTAGCCCCCACTTGCCACAACTAGAGAAAGCCTGCGCGCAGCAACAAAGACTCAACTCAGCCAAATATAAACAATAATAAAAAAATAAATAAAGGCATCATCACATAAACACAAAGGAGGAAATATTTTTTTTAAAAAAAGAATAACGGGCGGGGCAGTGGTTAAGAATCCGCCTGCCAGTGCAGGGGACACGGATTTGAGCCCTGGTCCTGGAAGATCCCACATGCTGCAGTGCAACTAAGCCCGTGAGCCACAACTACTGAGCCTGCGCTTCTGGAGCCTGTGCTCCACAACAAGAGGCGCCACGGCAGTGAGAGGCCCACGAACCACGATGAGGAGTGGCCCCTGCTCGCCGCAACTAGAGAAGGCCCTCGCACAGAAACGAAGACCCAACACAGCCAAAAATAAATAAAATATAAATAAAAATAAATACATTTAAAAGGAAAATCTATACATTTCCCTTTCTGCAAATGTAGGTTTTCGAGGCAAGAGTAGAGCCTCAGAAAGAATGTCTGCAAACAGAACAATCACTAGTTCACTAAGTACAAATTGTAGGATACTTTTGGAGAATCCCATCACAGCTAGATAATTGGTCCAGGACCAAAAGTAACTACTGGAAGAAAAATGAAATCAACAGTGTACCACAGAGGTGGGAGGCACACTGGCCTGGACTAAGACATGTTCAGTCATAGATAATAAGGGTGGTGATTTTTAAGCATCATTCTCGACCCACTGTGGACTTCCTTCTGCAGCAGTATAAGGATACCACCAGATCATCTTGAAATCAAGTCATGAAATGTACCTTTATATTTCTAAAAATCAATGATCGTCCTTAAATTAACTTTTCTTATTAATTTAGTCATGGTGCTCTTTTACTTCTAAAACATTAAATCTTATTTGATTAGAGACAGACTTCAAAAAATAAAAATAAACTGTGATCAAATAGCAGGAACAAACAGTAGTAACTAAAATTTCTTCAATCTAAACTGGAGATGATTTCTGTATCTCTGTCTTTTACATTTGTCTCCATTAGGGGAAAAAATATGTACCTCATAATTAACTTGGCTGGAATGAATCAGACTGCATTTGTAAAAGTCTCAGAAGACCAATGAGCTGTGCTAAACAGTACCACTATCCACCTGAGCAGAAATTACTATCCTTAAGTTTCTATACATAACTAACACAACAAAAATTTAAACAAAAGAAGAACTACTAGAAACAAATTAGAGATTCATGTTTTTAAGTCAGTAATTTGCCTTTAGTCAGTAATTTGCCTCATACATTATGATTTTCCCTGTGGAAACCCAATTATTATCCTGAAAACAAGACCACTTTACAAAGCAAATGCATTGTGACAAAAGAAAGAAAAGGCAGATTGATACATTATTAAAATAACTCACACGCCATACCCTGAGGAGTAAGGAAGCCATGGCAGAGCAGGCCCCCTTCTCCTCAATGGACAGCACAGCTGTGGGGAAGACACTGCAGCTAGCAGAAGCGTGTCACACTTCCTCAGGGAGGAAGCAAGTTACAGACAACTCTACAGAGGGCACCCATAAACTCACGGCCACGCTCATTACCCAACGTCCAGGCCACCCACAGGCTGACTGCAGCCCAACTTTCCCACCATTCCCACACAGGCCCCAGGAACCGTCAGGCCTCTGAGGCTCTGCCAATGCCCTTCCCTCCACCCAAATATCCTTTCCCTCCTCTCTCCGGACCTCAATCCTGCCCAGCTCTAAATGAGCACTGCAAGGCCTATTTCCCTAAGAATGCCTCTCTCAAAACCAAAATTACTTCCTCGAGAATGATCTGCCTCTTACTCATCCATCATTATCTTGGATTAAATACATCATGTAAGATGCCTTATCTGACCAACACAACTATTTTAGAAATAAGAGTCATGTTTTAGACCAGCTATGACATGACATGACAACCATTCAGCTCACGAAAACCATTCAATAAATACTCTAATTGAATTGCCCAAAGAGTTGACCTAAAATAACCTAAATGCCAAGCATTCCAAGAACCGTCCTGAACCAAATTCACTTCTCATTCGAATGCCAATGTCACAGAAAGGGATGTTGTATTGTCCTTAAATGTACTTGCCTTTATCCAAAACTAGAATCTCTGATGAATCTATGGGACACACATGTAAAATATTCTGCAAAGGAAAAAAGCTTTATTTAGTGTACTGTGCTTAATATTCAGCCAGACCTGCATTTTTCTCTAAACCTTATCCAATTACTTAGTCTGCAAGAAGCATTAGAAGAGAGACAATGTCTATTGAGAAAAATACGGGAAGCGAAGGTCATCAATCATTTTCTACTTTCAATAATCTCTTTCATAAAGAGGTAAATGCTCCTAAATTCCAGAATGAATGGAATTCAATACAGCAAAGTAAAATGCTTTAAATACATAAAACAAATATCTTGGTGGACCTTCCACCATCTGTTTTAGTAACTTAAATTATAAAAAACACCCTAAATTTAAGAAAAGTTATATCAACAGCTAAAATTGAGATATTTTTCCATCTATTACTTTGATTTTCCTGACCCATTTTTGAGAATTGTCAGCATTCTGGATCAATAATGCCAAATTATTTCTTGAAGACAGTGAGATTCCTCCCAAGTCATCTAACATGCTCACTAATCAATAAAGATAAGAACAAACAAGAAAGCCATATTTATGAAGCAAGCAAATTATATTAAAAGACTGACTTTGAGAAAAGGTTGCTGCTTGCCAAGAAAATTTTATTATTATACAACTTTTTCTGTCATTTGTATTACTTCATTTTCCCTTTCAGATTATCTGTGTAGCCTTGTAAACACATCATAATCCAAAGCAGTTGAGCTTTACCAATAAAATGTAAATCAACACAATAGAGCCAACTGCATAATTAAAACAAAAGTATACCGGGCTTCCCTGGTGGCACAGTGGTTGAGAGTCTGCCTGCCGATGCAGGGGCCCTGGGTTCGTGCCTCGGTTCGGGAAGATACCACATGCAGCGGAGGGGCTAGGCCCGTGAGCCATGGCCACTGAGCCGGCGGGTCGGGAGCCTGTGCTCCGTAACGGGGGAGGCCACAACAGTGAGAGGCCCACGTACTGAAAAAAAAAAAAAACATACCACCATCAACCCAAGCAGATTACAAAATAGCAAGCAGATTTTAAAATAATAGTCTACAAGCCTGCTTTTTTAAATATATAACTAAATGCATTGAATATCTTATATAAAAAGCCAAAAGATAGAGTTGAAACCGAATATCAAAAGTAAACATCTCCTTCCCCAAAACCCTAACTCCACTCCAGTCATGAGGAGAACATCACACAAAGCCAAGTTGAAGGACAGTCTATGAAATATGTGAACCAGGACTCTTCAAAATTGTCATTAAGAAAAGGAAAGTCTGGGACTTTCCTGGTGGTGCACTAGTTAAGAATCCATCTGCCAATGCAGGGGACACCGGTTCCAGCCCTGGTCCGGGAAGATCCCACATGCCGCAGAGCAAGTAAGCCCGTACATCACAACTACTGAGCCTGCGCTCTAGAGCCCGCCAGCCACAACAACTGAGGCCACACGCTGCAACTAATGAAGCCCGCGCACTCTAGGGCCTGTGTGCCGCAAATACTGAGCCCAGGTGCTGCAATTACTGAAGCCCGCACTCTTAGAGCCCACGCTCCGCAACAAGAGAAGCCACCACAATGAGAAGTCCGCGCACCACAATAAAGAGTAGCCCCCACTTGCCACAACTAGAGAAAGCCTGCGCGCAGCAACAAAGACTCAACTCAGCCAAATATAAACAATAATAAAAAAATAAATAAAGGCATCATCACATAAACACAAAGGAGGAAATATTTTTTTTAAAAAAAGAATAACGGGCGGGGCAGTGGTTAAGAATCCGCCTGCCAGTGCAGGGGACACGGATTTGAGCCCTGGTCCTGGAAGATCCCACATGCTGCAGTGCAACTAAGCCCGTGAGCCACAACTACTGAGCCTGCGCTTCTGGAGCCTGTGCTCCGCAACAAGAGGCGCCACGGCAGTGAGAGGCCCACGAACCACGATGAGGAGTGGCCCCTGCTCGCCGCAACTAGAGAAGGCCCTCGCACAGAAACGAAGACCCAACACAGCCAAAAATAAATAAAATATAAATAAAAATAAATACATTTAAAAGGAAAACCTATACATTTCCCTTTCTGCAAATGTAGGTTTTCGAGGCAAGAGTAGAGCCTCAGAAAGAGTGTCTGCAAACAGAAAAATCACTAGTTCACTAAGGACAAATTGTAGGATACTTTTGGAGAATCCCATCACAGCTAGATAATTGGTCCAGGACCAAAAGTAACTACTGGAAGAAAAATGAAATCAACAGTGTACCACAGAGGTGGGAGGCACACTGGCCTGGACTAAGACATGTTCAGTCATAGATAATAAGGGTGGTGATTTTTAAGCATCATTCTCGACCCACTGTGGACTTCCTTCTGCAGCAGTATAAGGATACCACCAGATCATCTTGAAATCAAGTCATGAAATGTACCTTTATATTTCTAAAAATCAATGATCGTCCTTAAATTAACTTTTCTTATTAATTTAGTCATGGTGCTCTTTTACTTCTAAAACATTAAATCTTATTTGATTAGAGACAGACTTCAAAAAATAAAAATAAACTGTGATCAAATAGCAGGAACAAACAGTAGTAACTAAAATTTCTTCAATCTAAACTGGAGATGATTTCTGTATCTCTGTCTTTTACATTTGTCTCCATTAGGGGAAAAAATATGTACCTCATAATTAACTTGGCTGGAATGAATCAGACTGCATTTGTAAAAGTCTCAGAAGACCAATGAGCTGTGCTAAACAGTACCACTATCCACCTGAGCAGAAATTACTATCCTTAAGTTTCTATACATAACTAACACAACAAAAATTTAAACAAAAGAAGAACTACTAGAAACAAATTAGAGATTCATGTTTTTAAGTCAGTAATTTGCCTTTAGTCAGTAATTTGCCTCATACATTATGATTTTCCCTGTGGAAACCCAATTATTATCCTGAAAACAAGACCACTTTACAAAGCAAATGCATTGTGACAAAAGAAAGAAAAGGCAGATTGATACATTATTAAAATAACTCACACGCCATACCCTGAGGAGTAAGGAAGCCATGGCAGAGCAGGCCCCCTTCTCCTCAATGGACAGCACAGCTGTGGGGAAGACACTGCAGCTAGCAGAAGCGTGTCACACTTCCTCAGGGAGGAAGCAAGTTACAGACAACTCTACAGAGGGCACCCATAAACTCACGGCCACGCTCATTACCCAACGTCCAGGCCACCCAGAGGCTGACTGCAGCCCAACTTTCCCACCATTCCCACACAGGCCCCAGGAACCGTCAGGCCTCTGAGGCTCTGCCAATGCCCTTCCCTCCACCCAAATAACCTTTCCCTCCTCTCTCCGGACCTCAATCCTGCCCAGCTCTAAATGAGCACTGCAAGGCCTATTTCCCTAAGAATGCCTCTCTCAAAACCAAAATTACTTCCTCGAGAATGATCTGCCTCTTACTCATCCATCATTATCTTGGATTAAATACATCATGTAAGATGCCTTATCTGACCAACACAACTATTTTAGAAATAAGAGTCATGTTTTAGACCATCTATGACATGACATGACAACCATTCAGCTCACGAAAACCATTCAATAAATACTCTAATTGAATTGCCCAAAGAGTTGACCTAAAATAACCTAAATGCCAAGCATTCCAAGAACCGTCCTGAACCAAATTCACTTCTCATTCGAATGCCAATGTCACAGAAAGGGATGTTGTATTGTCCTTAAATGTACTTGCCTTTAACCAAAACTAGAATCTCTGATGAATCTATGGGACACACATGTAAAATATTCTGCAAAGGAAAAAAGCTTTATTTAGTGTACTGTGCTTAATATTCAGCCAGACCTGCATTTTTCTCTAAACCTTATACAATTACTTAGTCTGCAAGAAGCATTAGAAGAGAGACAATGTCTATTGAGAAAAATACGGGAAGCGAAGGTCATCAATCATTTTCTACTTTCAATAATCTCTTTCATAAAGAGGTAAATGCTCCTAAATTCCAGAATGAATGGAATTCAATACAGCAAAGTAAAATGCTTTAAATACATAAAACAAATATCTTGGTGGACCTTCCACCATCTGTTTTAGTAACTTAAATTATAAAAAACACCCTAAATTTAAGAAAAGTTATATCAACAGCTAAAATTGAGATATTTTTCCATCTATTACTTTGATTTTCCTGACCCATTTTTGAGAATTGTCAGCATTCTGGATCAATAATGCCAAATTATTTCTTGAAGACAGTGAGATTCCTCCCAAGTCATCTAACATGCTCACTAATCAATAAAGATAAGAACAAACAAGAAAGCCATATTTATGAAGCAAGCAAATTATATTAAAAGACTGACTTTGAGAAAAGGTTGCTGCTTGCCAAGAAAATTTTATTATTATACAACTTTTTCTGTCATTTGTATTACTTCATTTTCCCTTTCAGATTATCTGTGTAGCCTTGTAAACACATCATAATCCAAAGCAGTTGAGCTTTACCAATAAAATGTAAATCAACACAATAGAGCCAACTGCATAATTAAAACAAAAGTATACCGGGCTTCCCTGGTGGCACAGTGGTTGAGAGTCTGCCTGCCGATGCAGGGGCCCTGGGTTCGTGCCTCGGTTTGGGAAGATACCACATGCAGCGGAGGGGCTAGGCCCGTGAGCCATGGCCACTGAGCCGGCGGGTCGGGAGCCTGTGCTCCGTAACGGGGGAGGCCACAACAGTGAGAGGCCCACGTACTGAAAAAAAAAAAAAAACATACCACCATCAACCCAAGCAGATTACAAAATAGCAAGCAGATTTTAAAATAATAGTCTACAAGCCTGCTTTTTTAAATATATAACTAAATGCATTGAATATCTTATATAAAAAGCCAAAAGATAGAGTTGAAACCGAATATCAAAAGTAAACATCTCCTTCCCCAAAACCCTAACTCCACTCCAGTCATGAGGAGAACATCACACAAAGCCAAGTTGAAGGACAGTCTATGAAATATGTGAACCAGGACTCTTCAAAATTGTCATTAAGAAAAGGAAAGTCTGGGACTTTCCTGGTGGTGCACTAGTTAAGAATCCATCTGCCAATGCAGGGGACACCGGTTCCAGCCCTGGTCCGGGAAGATCCCACATGCCGCAGAGCAAGTAAGCCCGTACATCACAACTACTGAGCCTGCGCTCTAGAGCCCGCCAGCCACAACAACTGAGGCCACACGCTGCAACTAATGAAGCCCGCACACTCTAGGGCCTGTGTGCCGCAAATACTGAGCCCAGGTGCTGCAATTACTGAAGCCCGCACTCTTAGAGCCCACGCTCCACAACAAGAGAAGCCACCACAATGAGAAGTCCGCGCACCACAATAAAGAGTAGCCCCCACTTGCCACAACTAGAGAAAGCCTGCGCGCAGCAACAAAGACTCAACTCAGCCAAATATAAACAATAATAAAAAAATAAATAAAGGCATCATCACATAAACACAAATGAGGAAATATTTTTTTTAAAAAAAGAATAACGGGCAGGGCAGTGGTTAAGAATCTGCCTGCCAGTGCAGGGGACACGGATTTGAGCCCTGGTCCGGGAAGATCCCACATGCTGCAGTGCAACTAAGCCCGTGAGCCACAACTACTGAGCCTGCGCTTCTGGAGCCTGTGCTCCACAACAAGAGGCGCCACGGCACTGAGAGGCCCACGAACCACGATGAGGAGTGGCCCCTGCTCGCCGCAACTAGAGAAGGCCCTCGCACAGAAACGAAGACCCAACACAGCCAAAAATAAATAAAATATAAATAAAAATAAATACATTTAAAAGAAAAACCTATACATTTCCCTTTCTGCAAATGTAGGTTTTCGAGGCAAGAGTAGAGCCTCAGAAAGAATGTCTGCAAACAGAACAATCACTAGTTCACTAAGTACAAATTGTAGGATACTTTTGGAGAATCCCATCACAGCTAGATAATTGGTCCAGGACCAAAAGTAACTACTGGAAGAAAAATGAAATCAACAGTGTACCACAGAGGTGGGAGGCACACTGGCCTGGACTAAGACATGTTCAGTCATAGATAATAAGGGTGGTGATTTTTAAGCATCATTCTCGACCCACTGTGGACTTCCTTCTGCAGCAGTATAAGGATACCACCAGATCATCTTGAAATCAAGTCATGAAATGTACCTTTATATTTCTAAAAATCAATGATCGTCCTTAAATTAACTTTTCTTATTAATTTAGTCATGGTGCTCTTTTACTTCTAAAACATTAAATCTTATTTGATTAGAGACAGACTTCAAAAAATAAAAATAAACTGTGATCAAATAGCAGGAACAAACAGTAGTAACTAAAATTTCTTCAATCTAAACTGGAATGATTTCTGTATCTCTGTCTTTTACATTTGTCTCCATTAGGGGAAAAAATATGTACCTCATAATTAACTTGGCTGGAATGAATCAGACTGCATTTGTAAAAGTCTCAGAAGACCAATGAGCTGTGCTAAACAGTACCACTATCCACCTGAGCAGAAATTACTATCCTTAAGTTTCTATACATAACTAACACAACAAAAATTTTAACAAAAGAAGAACTACTACAAAGAAATTAGAGATTCATGTTTTTAAGTCAGTAATTTGCCTTTAGTCAGTAATTTGCCTCATACATTATGATTTTCCCTGTGGAAACCCAATTATTATCCTGAAAACAAGACCACTTTAGAAAGCAAATGCATTGTGACAAAAGAAAGAAAAGGCAGATTGATACATTATTAAAATAACTCACACGCCATACCCTGAGGAGTAAGGAAGCCATGGCAGAGCAGGCCCCCTTCTCCTCAATGGACAGCACAGCTGTGGGGAAGACACTGCAGCTAGCAGAAGTGTGTCACACTTCCTCAGGGAGGAAGCAAGTTACAGACAACTCTACAGAGGGCACCCATAAACTCACGGCCACGCTCATTACCCAACGTCCAGGCCACCCAGAGGCTGACTGCAGCCCAACTTTCCCACCATTCCCACACAGGCCCCAGGAACCGTCAGGCCTCTGAGGCTCTGCCAATGCCCTTCCCTCCACCCAAATATCCTTTCCCTCCTCTCTCCGGACCTCAATCCGGCCCAGCTCTAAATGAGCACTGCAAGGCCTATTTCCCTAAGAATGCCTCTCTCAAAACCAAAATTACTTCCTCGAGAATGATCTGCCTCTTACTCATCCATCATTATCTTGGATTAAATACATCATGTAAGATGCCTTATCTGACCAACACAACTATTTTAGAAATAAGAGTCATGTTTTAGACCATCTATGACATGACATGACAACCATTCAGCTCACGAAAACCATTCAATAAATACTCTAATTGAATTGCCCAAAGAGTTGACCTAAAATAACCTAAATGCCAAGCATTCCAAGAACCGTCCTGAACCAAATTCACTTCTCATTCGAATGCCAATGTCACAGAAAGGGATGTTGTATTGTCCTTAAATGTACTTGCCTTTATCCAAAACTAGAATCTCTGATGAATCTATGGGACACACATGTAAAATATTCTGCAAAGGAAAAAAGCTTTATTTAGTGTACTGTGCTTAATATTCAGCCAGACCTGCATTTTTCTCTAAACCTTATACAATTACTTAGTCTGCAAGAAGCATTAGAAGAGAGACAATGTCTATTGAGAAAAATACGGGAAGCGAAGGTCATCAATCATTTTCTACTTTCAATAATCTCTTTCATAAAGAGGTAAATGCTCCTAAATTCCAGAATGAATGGAATTCAATACAGCAAAGTAAAATGCTTTAAATACATAAAACAAATATCTTGGTGGACCTTCCACCATCTGTTTTAGTAACTTAAATTATAAAAAACACCCTAAATTTAAGAAAAGTTATATCAACAGCTAAAATTGAGATATTTTTCCATCTATTACTTTGATTTTCCTGACCCATTTTTGAGAATTGTCAGCATTCTGGATCAATAATGCCAAATTATTTCTTGAAGACAGTGAGATTCCTCCCAAGTCATCTAACATGCTCACTAATCAATAAAGATAAGAACAAACAAGAAAGCCATATTTATGAAGCAAGCAAATTATATTAAAAGACTGACTTTGAGAAAAGGTTGCTGCTTGCCAAGAAAATTTTATTATTATACAACTTTTTCTGTCATTTGTATTACTTCATTTTCCCTTTCAGATTATCTGTGTAGCCTTGTAAACACATCATAATCCAAAGCAGTTGAGCTTTACCAATAAAATGTAAATCAACACAATAGAGCCAACTGCATAATTAAAACAAAAGTATACCGGGCTTCCCTGGTGGCACAGTGGTTGAGAGTCTGCCTGCCGATGCAGGGGCCCTGGGTTCGTGCCTCGGTTCGGGAAGATACCACATGCAGCGGAGGGGCTAGGCCCGTGAGCCATGGCCACTGAGCCGGCGGGTCGGGAGCCTGTGCTCCGTAACGGGGGAGGCCACAACAGTGAGAGGCCCACGTACTGAAAAAAAAAAAAAAACATACCACCATCAACCCAAGCAGATTACAAAATAGCAAGCAGATTTTAAAATAATAGTCTACAAGCCTGCTTTTTTAAATATATAACTAAATGCATTGAATATCTTATATAAAAAGCCAAAAGATAGAGTTGAAACCGAATATCAAAAGTAAACATCTCCTTCCCCAAAACCCTAACTCCACTCCAGTCATGAGGAGAACATCACACAAAGCCAAGTTGAAGGACAGTCTATGAAATATGTGAACCAGGACTCTTCAAAATTGTCATTAAGAAAAGGAAAGTCTGGGACTTTCCTGGTGGTGCACTAGTTAAGAATCCATCTGCCAATGCAGGGGACACCGGTTCCAGCCCTGGTCCGGGAAGATCCCACATGCCGCAGAGCAAGTAAGCCCGTACATCACAACTACTGAGCCTGCGCTCTAGAGCCCGCCAGCCACAACAACTGAGGCCACACGCTGCAACTAATGAAGCCCGCACACTCTAGGGCCTGTGTGCCGCAAATACTGAGCCCAGGTGCTGCAATTACTGAAGCCCGCACTCTTAGAGCCCACGCTCCGCAACAAGAGAAGCCACCACAATGAGAAGTCCGCGCACCACAATAAAGAGTAGCCCCACAACTAGAGAAAGCCTGCGCGCAGCAACAAAGACTCAACTCAGCCAAATATAAACAATAATAAAAAAATAAATAAAGGCATCATCACATAAACACAAATGAGGAAATATTTTTTTTAAAAAAAGAATAACGGGCGGGGCAGTGGTTAAGAATCTGCCTGCCAGTGCAGGGGACACGGATTTGAGCCCTGGTCCTGGAAGATCCCACATGCTGCAGTGCAACTAAGCCCGTGAGCCACAACTACTGAGCCTGCGCTTCTGGAGCCTGTGCTCCGCAACAAGAGGCGCCACGGCACTGAGAGGCCCACGAACCACGATGAGGAGTGGCCCCTGCTCGCCGCAACTAGAGAAGGCCCTCGCACAGAAACGAAGACCCAACACAGCCAAAAATAAATAAAATATAAATAAAAATAAATACATTTAAAAGGAAAACCTATACATTTCCCTTTCTGCAAATGTAGGTTTTCGAGGCAAGAGTAGAGCCTCAGAAAGAATGTCTGCAAACAGAACAATCACTAGTTCACTAAGTACAAATTGTAGGATACTTTTGGAGAATCCCATCACAGCTAGATAATTGGTCCAGGACCAAAAGTAACTACTGGAAGAAAAATGAAATCAACAGTGTACCACAGAGGTGGGAGGCACACTGGTCTGGACTAAGACATGTTCAGTCATAGATAATAAGGGTGGTGATTTTTAAGCATCATTCTCGACCCACTGTGGACTTCCTTCTGCAGCAGTATAAGGATACCACCAGATCATCTTGAAATCAAGTCATGAAATGTACCTTTATATTTCTAAAAATCAATGATCGTCCTTAAATTAACTTTTCTTATTAATTTAGTCATGGTGCTCTTTTACTTCTAAAACATTAAATCTTATTTGATTAGAGACAGACTTCAAAAAATAAAAATAAACTGTGATCAAATAGCAGGAACAAACAGTAGTAACTAAAATTTCTTCAATCTAAACTGGAGATGATTTCTGTATCTCTGTCTTTTACATTTGTCTCCATTAGGGGAAAAAATATGTACCTCATAATTAACTTGGCTGGAATGAATCAGACTGCATTTGTAAAAGTCTCAGAAGACCAATGAGCTGTGCTAAACAGTACCACTATCCACCTGAGCAGAAATTACTATCCTTAAGTTTCTATACATAACTAACACAACAAAAATTTAAACAAAAGAAGAACTACTAGAAACAAATTAGAGATTCATGTTTTTAAGTCAGTAATTTGCCTTTAGTCAGTAATTTGCCTCATACATTATGATTTTCCCTGTGGAAACCCAATTATTATCCTGAAAACAAGACCACTTTAGAAAGCAAATGCATTGTGACAAAAGAAAGAAAAGGCAGATTGATACATTATTAAAATAACTCACACGCCATACCCTGAGGAGTAAGGAAGCCATGGCAGAGCAGGCCCCCTTCTCCTCAATGGACAGCACAGCTGTGGGGAAGACACTGCAGCTAGCAGAAGCGTGTCACACTTCCTCAGGGAGGAAGCAAGTTACAGACAACTCTACAGAGGGCACCCATAAACTCACGGCCACGCTCATTACCCAACGTCCAGGCCACCCAGAGGCTGACTGCAGCCCAACTTTCCCACCATTCCCACACAGGCCCCAGGAACCGTCAGGCCTCTGAGGCTCTGCCAATGCCCTTCCCTCCACCCAAATATCCTTTCCCTCCTCTCTCCGGACCTCAATCCTGCCCAGCTCTAAATGAGCACTGCAAGGCCTATTTCCCTAAGAATGCCTCTCTCAAAACCAAAATTACTTCCTCGAGAATGATCTGCCTCTTACTCATGCATCATTATCTTGGATTAAATACATCAGGTAAGATGCCTTATCTGACCAACACAACTATTGTAGAAATAAGAGTCATGTTTTAGACCATCTATGACATGACATGACAACCATTCAGCTCACGAAAACCATTCAATAAATACTCTAAGTGAATTGCCCAAAGAGTTGACCTAAAATAACCTAAATGCCAAGCATTCCAAGAACCGTCCTGAACCAAATTCACTTCTCATTCGAATGCCAATGTCACAGAAAGGGATGTTGTATTGTCCTTAAATGTACTTGCCTTTATCCAAAACTAGAATCTCTGATGAATCTATGGGACACACATGTAAAATATTCTGCAAAGGAAAAAAGCTTTATTTAGTGTACTGTGCTTAATATTCAGCCAGACCTGCATTTTTCTCTAAACCTTATACAATTACTTAGTCTGCAAGAAGCATTAGAAGAGAGACAATGTCTATTGAGAAAAATACGGGAAGCGAAGGTCATCAATCATTTTCTACTTTCAATAATCTCTTTCATAAAGAGGTAAATGCTCCTAAATTCCAGAATGAATGGAATTCAATACAGCAAAGTAAAATGCTTTAAATACATAAAACAAATATCTTGGTGGACCTTCCACCATCTGTTTTAGTAACTTAAATTATAAAAAACACCCTAAATTTAAGAAAAGTTATATCAACAGCTAAAATTGAGATATTTTTCCATCTATTACTTTGATTTTCCTGACCCATTTTTGAGAATTGTCAGCATTCTGGATCAATAATGCCAAATTATTTCTTGAAGACAGTGAGATTCCTCCCAAGTCATCTAACATGCTCACTAATCAATAAAGATAAGAACAAACAAGAAAGCCATATTTATGAAGCAAGCAAATTATATTAAAAGACTGACTTTGAGAAAAGGTTGCTGCTTGCCAAGAAAATTTTATTATTATACAACTTTTTCTGTCATTTGTATTACTTCATTTTCCCTTTCAGATTATCTGTGTAGCCTTGTAAACACATCATAATCCAAAGCAGTTGAGCTTTACCAATAAAATGTAAATCAACACAATAGAGCCAACTGCATAATTAAAACAAAAGTATACCGGGCTTCCCTGGTGGCACAGTGGTTGAGAGTCTGCCTGCCGATGCAGGGGCCCTGGGTTCGTGCCTCGGTTCGGGAAGATACCACATGCAGCGGAGGGGCTAGGCCCGTGAGCCATGGCCACTGAGCCGGCGGGTCGGGAGCCTGTGCTCCGTAACGGGGGAGGCCACAACAGTGAGAGGCCCACGTACTGAAAAAAAAAAAAAAACATACCACCATCAACCCAAGCAGATTACAAAATAGCAAGCAGATTTTAAAATAATAGTCTACAAGCCTGCTTTTTTAAATATATAACTAAATGCATTGAATATCTTATATAAAAAGCCAAAAGATAGAGTTGAAACCGAATATCAAAAGTAAACATCTCCTTCCCCAAAACCCTAACTCCACTCCAGTCATGAGGAGAACATCACACAAAGCCAAGTTGAAGGACAGTCTATGAAATATGTGAACCAGGACTCTTCAAAATTGTCATTAAGAAAAGGAAAGTCTGGGACTTTCCTGGTGGTGCACTAGTTAAGAATCCATCTGCCAATGCAGGGGACACCGGTTCCAGCCCTGGTCCGGGAAGATCCCACATGCCGCAGAGCAAGTAAGCCCGTACATCACAACTACTGAGCCTGCGCTCTAGAGCCCGCCAGCCACAACAACTGAGGCCACACGCTGCAACTAATGAAGCCCGCACACTCTAGGGCCTGTGTGCCGCAAATACTGAGCCCAGGTGCTGCAATTACTGAAGCCCGCACTCTTAGAGCCCACGCTCCGCAACAAGAGAAGCCACCACAATGAGAAGTCCGCGCACCACAATAAAGAGTAGCCCCACAACTAGAGAAAGCCTGCGCGCAGCAACAAAGACTCAACTCAGCCAAATATAAACAATAATAAAAAAATAAATAAAGGCATCATCACATAAACACAAATGAGGAAATATTTTTTTTAAAAAAAGAATAACGGGCGGGGCAGTGGTTAAGAATCTGCCTGCCAGTGCAGGGGACACGGATTTGAGCCCTGGTCCTGGAAGATCCCACATGCTGCAGTGCAACTAAGCCCGTGAGCCACAACTACTGAGCCTGCGCTTCTGGAGCCTGTGCTCCGCAACAAGAGGCGCCACGGCACTGAGAGGCCCACGAACCACGATGAGGAGTGGCCCCTGCTCGCCGCAACTAGAGAAGGCCCTCGCACAGAAACGAAGACCCAACACAGCCAAAAATAAATAAAATATAAATAAAAATAAATACATTTAAAAGGAAAACCTATACATTTCCCTTTCTGCAAATGTAGGTTTTCGAGGCAAGAGTAGAGCCTCAGAAAGAATGTCTGCAAACAGAACAATCACTAGTTCACTAAGTACAAATTGTAGGATACTTTTGGAGAATCCCATCACAGCTAGATAATTGGTCCAGGACCAAAAGTAACTACTGGAAGAAAAATGAAATCAACAGTGTACCACAGAGGTGGGAGGCACACTGGCCTGGACTAAGACATGTTCAGTCATAGATAATAAGGGTGGTGATTTTTAAGCATCATTCTCGACCCACTGTGGACTTCCTTCTGCAGCAGTATAAGGATACCACCAGATCATCTTGAAATCAAGTCATGAAATGTACCTTTATATTTCTAAAAATCAATGATCGTCCTTAAATTAACTTTTCTTATTAATTTAGTCATGGTGCTCTTTTACTTCTAAAACATTAAATCTTATTTGATTAGAGACAGACTTCAAAAAATAAAAATAAACTGTGATCAAATAGCAGGAACAAACAGTAGTAACTAAAATTTCTTCAATCTAAACTGGAGATGATTTCTGTATCTCTGTCTTTTACATTTGTCTCCATTAGGGGAAAAAATATGTACCTCATAATTAACTTGGCTGGAATGAATCAGACTGCATTTGTAAAAGTCTCAGAAGACCAATGAGCTGTGCTAAACAGTACCACTATCCACCTGAGCAGAAATTACTATCCTTAAGTTTCTATACATAACTAACACAACAAAAATTTTAACAAAAGAAGAACTACTACAAACAAATTAGAGATTCATGTTTTTAAGTCAGTAATTTGCCTTTAGTCAGTAATTTGCCTCATACATTATGATTTTCCCTGTGGAAACCCAATTATTATCCTGAAAACAAGACCACTTTAGAAAGCAAATGCATTGTGACAAAAGAAAGAAAAGGCAGATTGATACATTATTAAAATAACTCACACGCCATACCCTGAGGAGTAAGGAAGCCATGGCAGAGCAGGCCCCCTTCTCCTCAATGGACAGCACAGCTGTGGGGAAGACACTGCAGCTAGCAGAAGCGTGTCACACTTCCTCAGGGAGGAAGCAAGTTACAGACAACTCTACAGAGGGCACCCATAAACTCACGGCCACGCTCATTACCCAACGTCCAGGCCACCCAGAGGCTGACTGCAGCCCAACTTTCCCACCATTCCCACACAGGCCCCAGGAACCGTCAGGCCTCTGAGGCTCTGCCAATGCCCTTCCCTCCACCCAAATATCCTTTCCCTCCTCTCTCCGGACCTCAATCCGGCCCAGCTCTAAATGAGCACTGCAAGGCCTATTTCCCTAAGAATGCCTCTCTCAAAACCAAAATTACTTCCTCGAGAATGATCTGCCTCTTACTCATCCATCATTATCTTGGATTAAATACATCATGTAAGATGCCTTATCTGACCAACACAACTATTTTAGAAATAAGAGTCATGTTTTAGACCATCTATGACATGACATGACAACCATTCAGCTCACGAAAACCATTCAATAAATACTCTAATTGAATTGCCCAAAGAGTTGACCTAAAATAACCTAAATGCCAAGCATTCCAAGAACCGTCCTGAACCAAATTCACTTCTCATTCGAATGCCAATGTCACAGAAAGGGATGTTGTATTGTCCTTAAATGTACTTGCCTTTATCCAAAACTAGAATCTCTGATGAATCTATGGGACACACATGTAAAATATTCTGCAAAGGAAAAAAGCTTTATTTAGTGTACTGTGCTTAATATTCAGCCAGACCTGCATTTTTCTCTAAACCTTATACAATTACTTAGTCTGCAAGAAGCATTAGAAGAGAGACAATGTCTATTGAGAAAAATACGGGAAGCGAAGGTCATCAATCATTTTCTACTTTCAATAATCTCTTTCATAAAGAGGTAAATGCTCCTAAATTCCAGAATGAATGGAATTCAATACAGCAAAGTAAAATGCTTTAAATACATAAAACAAATATCTTGGTGGACCTTCCACCATCTGTTTTAGTAACTTAAATTATAAAAAACACCCTAAATTTAAGAAAAGTTATATCAACAGCTAAAATTGAGATATTTTTCCATCTATTACTTTGATTTTCCTGACCCATTTTTGAGAACTGTCAGCATTCTGGATCAATAATGCCAAATTATTTCTTGAAGACAGTGAGATTCCTCCCAAGTCATCTAACATGCTCACTAATCAATAAAGATAAGAACAAACAAGAAAGCCATATTTATGAAGCAAGCAAATTATATTAAAAGACTGACTTTGAGAAAAGGTTGCTGCTTGCCAAGAAAATTTTATTATTATACAACTTTTTCTGTCATTTGTATTACTTCATTTTCCCTTTCAGATTACCTGTGTAGCCTTGTAAACACATCATAATCCAAAGCAGTTGAGCTTTACCAATAAAATGTAAATCAACACAATAGAGCCAACTGCATAATTAAAACAAAAGTATACCGGGCTTCCCTGGTGGCACAGTGGTTGAGAGTCTGCCTGCCGATGCAGGGGCCCTGGGTTCGTGCCTCGGTTCGGGAAGATACCACATGCAGCGGAGGGGCTAGGCCCGTGAGCCATGGCCACTGAGCCGGCGGGTCTGGAGCCTGTGCTCCGTAACGGGGGAGGCCACAAGAGTGAGAGGCCCACGTACTGAAAAAAAAAAAAACATACCACCATCAACCCAAGCAGATTACAAAATAGCAAGCAGATTTTAAAATAATAGTCTACAAGCCTGCTTTTTTAAATATATAACTAAATGCATTGAATATCTTATATAAAAAGCCAAAAGATAGAGTTGAAACCGAATATCAAAAGTAAACATCTCCTTCCCCAAAACCCTAACTCCACTCCAGTCATGAGGAGAACATCACACAAAGCCAAGTTGAAGGACAGTCTATGAAATATGTGAACCAGGACTCTTCAAAATTGTCATTAAGAAAAGGAAAGTCTGGGACTTTCCTGGTGGTGCACTAGTTAAGAATCCATCTGCCAATGCAGGGGACACCGGTTCCAGCCCTGGTCCGGGAAGATCCCACATGCCGCAGAGCAAGTAAGCCCGTACATCACAACTACTGAGCCTGCGCTCTAGAGCCCGCCAGCCACAACAACTGAGGCCACACGCTGCAACTAATGAAGCCCGCGCACTCTAGGGCCTGTGTGCCGCAAATACTGAGCCCAGGTGCTGCAATTACTGAAGCCCGCACTCTTAGAGCCCACGCTCCGCAACAAGAGAAGCCACCACAATGAGAAGTCCGCGCACCACAATAAAGAGTAGCCCCCACTTGCCACAACTAGAGAAAGCCTGCGCGCAGCAACAAAGACTCAACTCAGCCAAATATAAACAATAATAAAAAAATAAATAAAGGCATCATCACATAAACACAAAAGAGGAAATATTTTTTTTAAAAAAAGAATAACGGGCGGGGCAGTGGTTAAGAATCTGCCTGCCAGTGCAGGGGACACGGATTTGAGCCCTGGTCCTGGAAGATCCCACATGCTGCAGTGCAACTAAGCCCGTGAGCCACAACTACTGAGCCTGCGCTTCTGGAGCCTGTGCTCCGCAACAAGAGGCGCCACGGCACTGAGAGGCCCACGAACCACGATGAGGAGTGGCCCCTGCTCGCCGCAACTAGAGAAGGCCCTCGCACAGAAACGAAGACCCAACACAGCCAAAAATAAATAAAATATAAATAAAAATAAATACATTTAAAAGGAAAACCTATACATTTCCCTTTCTGCAAATGTAGGTTTTCGAGGCAAGAGTAGAGCCTCAGAAAGAATGTCTGCAAACAGAACAATCACTAGTTCACTAAGTACAAATTGTAGGATACTTTTGGAGAATCCCATCACAGCTAGATAATTGGTCCAGGACCAAAAGTAACTACTGGAAGAAAAATGAAATCAACAGTGTACCACAGAGGTGGGAGGCACACTGGTCTGGACTAAGACATGTTCAGTCATAGATAATAAGGGTGGTGATTTTTAAGCATCATTCTCGACCCACTGTGGACTTCCTTCTGCAGCAGTATAAGGATACCACCAGATCATCTTGAAATCAAGTCATGAAATGTACCTTTATATTTCTAAAAATCAATGATCGTCCTTAAATTAACTTTTCTTATTAATTTAGTCATGGTGCTCTTTTACTTCTAAAACATTAAATCTTATTTGATTAGAGACAGACTTCAAAAAATAAAAATAAACTGTGATCAAATAGCAGGAACAAACAGTAGTAACTAAAATTTCTTCAATCTAAACTGGAGATGATTTCTGTATCTCTGTCTTTTACATTTGTCTCCATTAGGGGAAAAAATATGTACCTCATAATTAACTTGGCTGGAATGAATCAGACTGCATTTGTAAAAGTCTCAGAAGACCAATGAGCTGTGCTAAACAGTACCACTATCCACCTGAGCAGAAATTACTATCCTTAAGTTTCTATACATAACTAACACAACAAAAATTTAAACAAAAGAAGAACTACTAGAAACAAATTAGAGATTCATGTTTTTAAGTCAGTAATTTGCCTTTAGTCAGTAATTTGCCTCATACATTATGATTTTCCCTGTGGAAACCCAATTATTATCCTGAAAACAAGACCACTTTAGAAAGCAAATGCATTGTGACAAAAGAAAGAAAAGGCAGATTGATACATTATTAAAATAACTCACACGCCATACCCTGAGGAGTAAGGAAGCCATGGCAGAGCAGGCCCCCTTCTCCTCAATGGACAGCACAGCTGTGGGGAAGACACTGCAGCTAGCAGAAGCGTGTCACACTTCCTCAGGGAGGAAGCAAGTTACAGACAACTCTACAGAGGGCACCCATAAACTCACGGCCACGCTCATTACCCAACGTCCAGGCCACCCAGAGGCTGACTGCAGCCCAACTTTCCCACCATTCCCACACAGGCCCCAGGAACCGTCAGGCCTCTGAGGCTCTGCCAATGCCCTTCCCTCCACCCAAATATCCTTTCCCTCCTCTCTCCGGACCTCAATCCTGCCCAGCTCTAAATGAGCACTGCAAGGCCTATTTCCCTAAGAATGCCTCTCTCAAAACCAAAATTACTTCCTCGAGAATGATCTGCCTCTTACTCATCCATCATTATCTTGGATTAAATACATCATGTAAGATGCCTTATCTGACCAACACAACTATTTTAGAAATAAGAGTCATGTTTTAGACCATCTATGACATGACATGACAACCATTCAGCTCACGAAAACCATTCAATAAATACTCTAATTGAATTGCCCAAAGAGTTGACCTAAAATAACCTAAATGCCA
Organism: Mesoplodon bidens; assembly: GCF_964165515.1. Classification (NCBI taxonomy): domain Eukaryota; kingdom Metazoa; phylum Chordata; class Mammalia; order Artiodactyla; family Ziphiidae; genus Mesoplodon; species Mesoplodon bidens. The sequence goes on along the minus strand of NW_027672468.1, from coordinate 2,111,562 downwards.
AGCATTCCAAGAACCGTCCTGAACCAAATTCACTTCTCATTCGAATGCCAATGTCACAGAAAGGGATGTTGTATTGTCCTTAAATGTACTTGCCTTTATCCAAAACTAGAATCTCTGATGAATCTATGGGACACACATGTAAAATATTCTGCAAAGGAAAAAAGCTTTATTTAGTGTACTGTGCTTAATATTCAGCCAGACCTGCATTTTTCTCTAAACCTTATACAATTACTTAGTCTGCAAGAAGCATTAGAAGAGAGACAATGTCTATTGAGAAAAATACGGGAAGCGAAGGTCATCAATCATTTTCTACTTTCAATAATCTCTTTCATAAAGAGGTAAATGCTCCTAAATTCCAGAATGAATGGAATTCAATACAGCAAAGTAAAATGCTTTAAATACATAAAACAAATATCTTGGTGGACCTTCCACCATCTGTTTTAGTAACTTAAATTATAAAAAACACCCTAAATTTAAGAAAAGTTATATCAACAGCTAAAATTGAGATATTTTTCCATCTATTACTTTGATTTTCCTGACCCATTTTTGAGAATTGTCAGCATTCTGGATCAATAATGCCAAATTATTTCTTGAAGACAGTGAGATTCCTCCCAAGTCATCTAACATGCTCACTAATCAATAAAGATAAGAACAAACAAGAAAGCCATATTTATGAAGCAAGCAAATTATATTAAAAGACTGACTTTGAGAAAAGGTTGCTGCTTGCCAAGAAAATTTTATTATTATACAACTTTTTCTGTCATTTGTATTACTTCATTTTCCCTTTCAGATTATCTGTGTAGCCTTGTAAACACATCATAATCCAAAGCAGTTGAGCTTTACCAATAAAATGTAAATCAACACAATAGAGCCAACTGCATAATTAAAACAAAAGTATACCGGGCTTCCCTGGTGGCACAGTGGTTGAGAGTCTGCCTGCCGATGCAGGGGCCCTGGGTTCGTGCCTCGGTTCGGGAAGATACCACATGCAGCGGAGGGGCTATGCCCGTGAGCCATGGCCACTGAGCCGGCGGGTCGGGAGCCTGTGCTCCGTAACGGGGGAGGCCACAACAGTGAGAGGCCCACGTACTGAAAAAAAAAAAAACATACCACCATCAACCCAAGCAGATTACAAAATAGCAAGCAGATTTTAAAATAATAGTCTACAAGCCTGCTTTTTTAAATATATAACTAAATGCATTGAATATGTTATATAAAAAGCCAAAAGATAGAGTTGAAACCGAATATCAAAAGTAAACATCTCCTTCCCCAAAACCCTAACTCCACTCCAGTCATGAGGAGAACATCACACAAAGCCAAGTTGAAGGACAGTCTATGAAATATGTGATCCAGGACTCTTCAAAATTGTCATTAAGAAAAGGAAAGTCTGGGACTTTCCTGGTGGTGCACTAGTTAAGAATCCATCTGCCAATGCAGGGGACACCGGTTCCAGCCCTGGTCCGGGAAGATCCCACATGCCGCAGAGCAAGTAAGCCCGTACATCACAACTACTGAGCCTGCGCTCTAGAGCCCGCCAGCCACAACAACTGAGGCCACACGCTGCAACTAATGAAGCCCGCGCACTCTAGGGCCTGTGTGCCGCAAATACTGAGCCCAGGTGCTGCAATTACTGAAGCCCGCACTCTTAGAGCCCATGCTCCGCAACAAGAGAAGCCACCACAATGAGAAGTCCGCGCACCACAATAAAGAGTAGCCCCCACTTGCCACAACTAGAGAAAGCCTGCGCGCAGCAACAAAGACTCAACTCAGCCAAATATAAACAATAATAAAAAAATAAATAAAGGCATCATCACATAAACACAAATGAGGAAATATTTTTTTTAAAAAAAGAATAACGGGCGGGGCTGTGGTTAAGAATCCGCCTGCCAGTGCAGGGGACACGGATTTGAGCCCTGGTCCGGGAAGATCCCACATGCTGCAGTGCAACTAAGCCCGTGAGCCACAACTACTGAGCCTGCGCTTCTGGAGCCTGTGCTCCGCAACAAGAGGCGCCACGGCAGTGAGAGGCCCACGAACCACGATGAGGAGTGGCCCCTGCTCGCCGCAACTAGAGAAGGCCCTCGCACAGAAACGAAGACCCAACACAGCCAAAAATAAATAAAATATAAATAAAAATAAATACATTTAAAAGGAAAACCTATACATTTCCCTTTCTGCAAATGTAGGTTTTCGAGGCAAGAGTAGAGCCTCAGAAAGAGTGTCTGCAAACAGAAAAATCACTAGTTCACTAAGGACAAATTGTAGGATACTTTTGGAGAATCCCATCACAGCTAGATAATTGGTCCAGGACCAAAAGTAACTACTGGAAGAAAAATGAAATCAACAGTGTACCACAGAGGTGGGAGGCACACTGGCCTGGACTAAGACATGTTCAGTCATAGATAATAAGGGTGGTGATTTTTAAGCATCATTCTCGACCCACTGTGGACTTCCTTCTGCAGCAGTATAAGGATACCACCAGATCATCTTGAAATCAAGTCATGAAATGTACCTTTATATTTCTAAAAATCAATGATCGTCCTTAAATTAACTTTTCTTATTAATTTAGTCATGGTGCTCTTTTACTTCTAAAACATTAAATCTTATTTGATTAGAGACAGACTTCAAAAAATAAAAATAAACTGTGATCAAATAGCAGGAACAAACAGTAGTAACTAAAATTTCTTCAATCTAAACTGGAGATGATTTCTGTATCTCTGTCTTTTACATTTGTCTCCATTAGGGGAAAAAATATGTACCTCATAATTAACTTGGCTGGAATGAATCAGACTGCATTTGTAAAAGTCTCAGAAGACCAATGAGCTGTGCTAAACAGTACCACTATCCACCTGAGCAGAAATTACTATCCTTAAGTTTCTATACATAACTAACACAACAAAAATTTAAACAAAAGAAGAACTACTAGAAACAAATTAGAGATTCATGTTTTTAAGTCAGTAATTTGCCTTTAGTCAGTAATTTGCCTCATACATTATGATTTTCCCTGTGGAAACCCAATTATTATCCTGAAAACAAGACCACTTTACAAAGCAAATGCATTGTGACAAAAGAAAGAAAAGGCAGATTGATACATTATTAAAATAACTCACACGCCATACCCTGAGGAGTAAGGAAGCCATGGCAGAGCAGGCCCCCTTCTCAATGGACAGCACAGCTGTGGGGAAGACACTGCAGCTAGCAGAAGCGTGTCACACTTCCTCAGGGAGGAAGCAAGTTACAGACAACTCTACAGAGGGCACCCATAAACTCAGGGCCACGCTCATTACCCAACGTCCAGGCCACCCAGAGGCTGACTGCAGCCCAACTTTCCCACCATTCCCACACAGGCCCCAGGAACCGTCAGGCCTCTGAGGCTCTGCCAATGCCCTTCCCTCCACCCAAATATCCTTTCCCTCCTCTCTCCGGACCTCAATCCTGCCCAGCTCTAAATGAGCACTGCAAGGCCTATTTCCCTAAGAATGCCTCTCTCAAAACCAAAATTACTTCCTCGAGAATGATCTGCCTCTTACTCATCCATCATTATCTTGGATTAAATACATCATGTAAGATGCCTTATCTGACCAACACAACTATTTTAGAAATAAGAGTCATGTTTTAGACCATCTATGACATGACATGACAACCATTCAGCTCACGAAAACCATTCAATAAATACTCGAATTGAATTGCCCAAAGAGTTGACCTAAAATAACCTAAATGCCAAGCATTCCAAGAACCGTCCTGAACCAAATTCACTTCTCATTCGAATGCCAATGTCACAGAAAGGGATGTTGTATTGTCCTTAAATGTACTTGCCTTTATCCAAAACTAGAATCTCTGATGAATCTATGGGACACACATGTAAAATATTCTGCAAAGGAAAAAAGCTTTATTTAGTGTACTGTGCTTAATATTCAGCCAGACCTGCATTTTTCTCTAAACCTTATACAATTACTTAGTCTGCAAGAAGCATTAGAAGAGAGACAATGTCTATTGAGAAAAATACGGGAAGCGAAGGTCATCAATCATTTTCTACTTTCAATAATCTCTTTCATAAAGAGGTAAATGCTCCTAAATTCCAGAATGAATGGAATTCAATACAGCAAAGTAAAATGCTTTAAATACATAAAACAAATATCTTGGTGGACCTTCCACCATCTGTTTTAGTAACTTAAATTATAAAAAACACCCTAAATTTAAGAAAAGTTATATCAACAGCTAAAATTGAGATATTTTTCCATCTATTACTTTGATTTTCCTGACCCATTTTTGAGAATTGTCAGCATTCTGGATCAATAATGCCAAATTATTTCTTGAAGACAGTGAGATTCCTCCCAAGTCATCTAACATGCTCACTAATCAATAAAGATAAGAACAAACAAGAAAGCCATATTTATGAAGCAAGCAAATTATATTAAAAGACTGACTTTGAGAAAAGGTTGCTGCTTGCCAAGAAAATTTTATTATTATACAACTTTTTCTGTCATTTGTATTACTTCATTTTCCCTTTCAGATTATCTGTGTAGCCTTGTAAACACATCATAATCCAAAGCAGTTGAGCTTTACCAATAAAATGTAAATCAACACAATAGAGCCAACTGCATAATTAAAACAAAAGTATACCGGGCTTCCCTGGTGGCACAGTGGTTGAGAGTCTGCCTGCCGATGCAGGGGCCCTGGGTTCGTGCCTCGGTTCGGGAAGATACCACATGCAGCGGAGGGGCTAGGCCCGTGAGCCATGGCCACTGAGCCGGCGGGTCGGGAGCCTGTGCTCCGTAACGGGGGAGGCCACAACAGTGAGAGGCCCACGTACTGAAAAAAAAAAAAAAAACATACCACCATCAACCCAAGCAGATTACAAAATAGCAAGCAGATTTTAAAATAATAGTCTACAAGCCTGCTTTTTTAAATATATAACTAAATGCATTGAATATCTTATATAAAAAGCCAAAAGATAGAGTTGAAACCGAATATCAAAAGTAAACATCTCCTTCCCCAAAACCCTAACTCCACTCCAGTCATGAGGAGAACATCACACAAAGCCAAGTTGAAGGACAGTCTATGAAATATGTGAACCAGGACTCTTCAAAATTGTCATTAAGAAAAGGAAAGTCTGGGACTTTCCTGGTGGTGCACTAGTTAAGAATCCATCTGCCAATGCAGGGGACACCGGTTCCAGCCCTGGTCCGGGAAGATCCCACATGCCGCAGAGCAAGTAAGCCCATACATCACAACTACTGAGCCTGCGCTCTAGAGCCCGCCAGCCACAACAACTGAGGCCACACGCTGCAACTAATGAAGCCCGCGCACTCTAGGGCCTGTGTGCCGCAAATACTGAGCCCAGGTGCTGCAATTACTGAAGCCCGCACTCTTAGAGCCCACGCTCCGCAACAAGAGAAGCCACCACAATGAGAAGTCCGCGCACCACAATAAAGAGTAGCCCCCACTTGCCACAACTAGAGAAAGCCTGCGCGCAGCAACAAAGACTCAACTCAGCCAAATATAAACAATAATAAAAAAATAAATAAAGGCATCATCACATAAACACAAAGGAGGAAATATTTTTTTTAAAAAAAGAATAACGGGCGGGGCAGTGGTTAAGAATCCGCCTGCCAGTGCAGGGGACACGGATTTGAGCCCTGGTCCTGGAAGATCCCACATGCTGCAGTGCAACTAAGCCCGTGAGCCACAACTACTGAGCCTGCGCTTCTGGAGCCTGTGCTCCGCAACAAGAGGCGCCACGGCAGTGAGAGGCCCACGAACCACGATGAGGAGTGGCCCCTGCTCGCCGCAACTAGAGAAGGCCCTCGCACAGAAACGAAGACCCAACACAGCCAAAAATAAATAAAATATAAATAAAAATAAATACATTTAAAAGGAAAACCTATACATTTCCCTTTCTGCAAATGTAGGTTTTCGAGGCAAGAGTAGAGCCTCAGAAAGAGTGTCTGCAAACAGAAAAATCACTAGTTCACTAAGGACAAATTGTAGGATACTTTTGGAGAATCCCATCACAGCTAGATAATTGGTCCAGGACCAAAAGTAACTACTGGAAGAAAAATGAAATCAACAGTGTACCACAGAGGTGGGAGGCACACTGGCCTGGACTAAGACATGTTCAGTCATAGATAATAAGGGTGGTGATTTTTAAGCATCATTCTCGACCCACTGTGGACTTCCTTCTGCAGCAGTATAAGGATACCACCAGATCATCTTGAAATCAAGTCATGAAATGTACCTTTATATTTCTAAAAATCAATGATCGTCCTTAAATTAACTTTTCTTATTAATTTAGTCATGGTGCTCTTTTACTTCTAAAACATTAAATCTTATTTGATTAGAGACAGACTTCAAAAAATAAAAATAAACTGTGATCAAATAGCAGGAACAAACAGTAGTAACTAAAATTTCTTCAATCTAAACTGGAGATGATTTCTGTATCTCTGTCTTTTACATTTGTCTCCATTAGGGGAAAAAATATGTACCTCATAATTAACTTGGCTGGAATGAATCAGACTGCATTTGTAAAAGTCTCAGAAGACCAATGAGCTGTGCTAAACAGTACCACTATCCACCTGAGCAGAAATTACTATCCTTAAGTTTCTATACATAACTAACACAACAAAAATTTAAACAAAAGAAGAACTACTAGAAACAAATTAGAGATTCATGTTTTTAAGTCAGTAATTTGCCTTTAGTCAGTAATTTGCCTCATACATTATGATTTTCCCTGTGGAAACCCAATTATTATCCTGAAAACAAGACCACTTTAGAAAGCAAATGCATTGTGACAAAAGAAAGAAAAGGCAGATTGATACATTATTAAAATAACTCACACGCCATACCCTGAGGAGTAAGGAAGCCATGGCAGAGCAGGCCCCCTTCTCCTCAATGGACAGCACAGCTGTGGGGAAGACACTGCAGCTAGCAGAAGCGTGTCACACTTCCTCAGGGAGGAAGCAAGTTACAGACAACTCTACAGAGGGCACCCATAAACTCACGGCCACGCTCATTACCCAACGTCCAGGCCACCCAGAGGCTGACTGCAGCCCAACTTTCCCACCATTCCCACACAGGCCCCAGGAACCGTCAGGCCTCTGAGGCTCTGCCAATGCCCTTCCCTCCACCCAAATATCCTTTCCCTCCTCTCTCCGGACCTCAATCCGGCCCAGCTCTAAATGAGCACTGCAAGGCCTATTTCCCTAAGAATGCCTCTCTCAAAACCAAAATTACTTCCTCGAGAATGATCTGCCTCTTACTCATCCATCATTATCTTGGATTAAATACATCATGTAAGATGCCTTATCTGACCAACACAACTATTTTAGAAATAAGAGTCATGTTTTAGACCATCTATGACATGACATGACAACCATTCAGCTCACGAAAACCATTCAATAAATACTCTAATTGAATTGCCCAAAGAGTTGACCTAAAATAACCTAAATGCCAAGCATTCCAAGAACCGTCCTGAACCAAATTCACTTCTCATTCGAATGCCAATGTCACAGAAAGGGATGTTGTATTGTCCTTAAATGTACTTGCCTTTATCCAAAACTAGAATCTCTGATGAATCTATGGGACACACATGTAAAATATTCTGCAAAGGAAAAAAGCTTTATTTAGTGTACTGTGCTTAATATTCAGCCAGACCTGCATTTTTCTCTAAACCTTATACAATTACTTAGTCTGCAAGAAGCATTAGAAGAGAGACAATGTCTATTGAGAAAAATACGGGAAGCGAAGGTCATCAATCATTTTCTACTTTCAATAATCTCTTTCATAAAGAGGTAAATGCTCCTAAATTCCAGAATGAATGGAATTCAATACAGCAAAGTAAAATGCTTTAAATACATAAAACAAATATCTTGGTGGACCTTCCACCATCTGTTTTAGTAACTTAAATTATAAAAAACACCCTAAATTTAAGAAAAGTTATATCAACAGCTAAAATTGAGATATTTTTCCATCTATTACTTTGATTTTCCTGACCCATTTTTGAGAATTGTCAGCATTCTGGATCAATAATGCCAAATTATTTCTTGAAGACAGTGAGATTCCTCCCAAGTCATCTAACATGCTCACTAATCAATAAAGATAAGAACAAACAAGAAAGCCATATTTATGAAGCAAGCAAATTATATTAAAAGACTGACTTTGAGAAAAGGTTGCTGCTTGCCAAGAAAATTTTATTATTATACAACTTTTTCTGTCATTTGTATTACTTCATTTTCCCTTTCAGATTATCTGTGTAGCCTTGTAAACACATCATAATCCAAAGCAGTTGAGCTTTACCAATAAAATGTAAATCAACACAATAGAGCCAACTGCATAATTAAAACAAAAGTATACCGGGCTTCCCTGGTGGCACAGTGGTTGAGAGTCTGCCTGCCGATGCAGGGGCCCTGGGTTCGTGCCTCGGTTCGGGAAGATACCACATGCAGCGGAGGGGCTAGGCCCGTGAGCCATGGCCACTGAGCCGGCGGGTCGGGAGCCTGTGCTCCGTAACGGGGGAGGCCACAACAGTGAGAGGCCCACGTACTGAAAAAAAAAAAAAACATACCACCATCAACCCAAGCAGATTACAAAATAGCAAGCAGATTTTAAAATAATAGTCTACAAGCCTGCTTTTTTAAATATATAACTAAATGCATTGAATATCTTATATAAAAAGCCAAAAGATAGAGTTGAAACCGAATATCAAAAGTAAACATCTCCTTCCCCAAAACCCTAACTCCACTCCAGTCATGAGGAGAACATCACACAAAGCCAAGTTGAAGGACAGTCTATGAAATATGTGAACCAGGACTCTTCAAAATTGTCATTAAGAAAAGGAAAGTCTGGGACTTTCCTGGTGGTGCACTAGTTAAGAATCCATCTGCCAATGCAGGGGACACCGGTTCCAGCCCTGGTCCGGGAAGATCCCACATGCCGCAGAGCAAGTAAGCCCGTACATCACAACTACTGAGCCTGCGCTCTAGAGCCCGCCAGCCACAACAACTGAGGCCACACGCTGCAACTAATGAAGCCCGCGCACTCTAGGGCCTGTGTGCCGCAAATACTGAGCCCAGGTGCTGCAATTACTGAAGCCCGCACTCTTAGAGCCCACGCTCCGCAACAAGAGAAGCCACCACAATGAGAAGCCCGCGCACCACAATAAAGAGTAGCCCCCACTTGCCACAACTAGAGAAAGCCTGCGCGCAGCAACAAAGACTCAACTCAGCCAAATATAAACAATAATAAAAAAATAAATAAAGGCATCATCACATAAACACAAATGAGGAAATATTTTTTTTAAAAAAAGAATAACGGGCGGGGCAGTGGTTAAGAATCCGCCTGCCAGTGCAGGGGACACGGATTTGAGCCCTGGTCCTGGAAGATCCCACATGCTGCAGTGCAACTAAGCCCGTGAGCCACAACTACTGAGCCTGCGCTTCTGGAGCCTGTGCTCCGCAACAAGAGGCGCCACGGCAGTGAGAGGCCCACGAACCACGATGAGGAGTGGCCCCTGCTCGCCGCAACTAGAGAAGGCCCTCGCACAGAAACGAAGACCCAACACAGCCAAAAATAAATAAAATATAAATAAAAATAAATACATTTAAAAGGAAAATCTATACATTTCCCTTTCTGCAAATGTAGGTTTTCGAGGCAAGAGTAGAGCCTCAGAAAGAATGTCTGCAAACAGAACAATCACTAGTTCACTAAGTACAAATTGTAGGATACTTTTGGAGAATCCCATCACAGCTAGATAATTGGTCCAGGACCAAAAGTAACTACTGGAAGAAAAATGAAATCAACAGTGTACCACAGAGGTGGGAGGCACACTGGCCTGGACTAAGACATGTTCAGTCATAGATAATAAGGGTGGTGATTTTTAAGCATCATTCTCGACCCACTGTGGACTTCCTTCTGCAGCAGTATAAGGATACCACCAGATCATCTTGAAATCAAGTCATGAAATGTACCTTTATATTTCTAAAAATCAATGATCGTCCTTAAATTAACTTTTCTTATTAATTTAGTCATGGTGCTCTTTTACTTCTAAAACATTAAATCTTATTTGATTAGAGACAGACTTCAAAAAATAAAAATAAACTGTGATCAAATAGCAGGAACAAACAGTAGTAACTAAAATTTCTTCAATCTAAACTGGAGATGATTTCTGTATCTCTGTCTTTTACATTTGTCTCCATTAGGGGAAAAAATATGTACCTCATAATTAACTTGGCTGGAATGAATCAGACTGCATTTGTAAAAGTCTCAGAAGACCAATGAGCTGTGCTAAACAGTACCACTATCCACCTGAGCAGAAATTACTATCCTTAAGTTTCTATACATAACTAACACAACAAAAATTTAAACAAAAGAAGAACTACTAGAAACAAATTAGAGATTCATGTTTTTAAGTCAGTAATTTGCCTTTAGTCAGTAATTTGCCTCATACATTATGATTTTCCCTGTGGAAACCCAATTATTATCCTGAAAACAAGACCACTTTAGAAAGCAAATGCATTGTGACAAAAGAAAGAAAAGGCAGATTGATACATTATTAAAATAACTCACACGCCATACCCTGAGGAGTAAGGAAGCCATGGCAGAGCAGGCCCCCTTCTCCTCAATGGACAGCACAGCTGTGGGGAAGACACTGCAGCTAGCAGAAGCGTGTCACACTTCCTCAGGGAGGAAGCAAGTTACAGACAACTCTACAGAGGGCACCCATAAACTCACGGCCACGCTCATTACCCAACGTCCAGGCCACCCAGAGGCTGACTGCAGCCCAACTTTCCCACCATTCCCACACAGGCCCCAGGAACCGTCAGGCCTCTGAGGCTCTGCCAATGCCCTTCCCTCCACCCAAATATCCTTTCCCTCCTCTCTCCGGACCTCAATCCTGCCCAGCTCTAAATGAGCACTGCAAGGCCTATTTCCCTAAGAATGCCTCTCTCAAAACCAAAATTACTTCCTCGAGAATGATCTGCCTCTTACTCATCCATCATTATCTTGGATTAAATACATCATGTAAGATGCCTTATCTGACCAACACAACTATTTTAGAAATAAGAGTCATGTTTTAGACCAGCTATGACATGACATGACAACCATTCAGCTCACGAAAACCATTCAATAAATACTCTAATTGAATTGCCCAAAGAGTTGACCTAAAATAACCTAAATGCCAAGCATTCCAAGAACCGTCCTGAACCAAATTCACTTCTCATTCGAATGCCAATGTCACAGAAAGGGATGTTGTATTGTCCTTAAATGTACTTGCCTTTATCCAAAACTAGAATCTCTGATGAATCTATGGGACACACATGTAAAATATTCTGCAAAGGAAAAAAGCTTTATTTAGTGTACTGTGCTTAATATTCAGCCAGACCTGCATTTTTCTCTAAACCTTATACAATTACTTAGTCTGCAAGAAGCATTAGAAGAGAGACAATGTCTATTGAGAAAAATACGGGAAGCGAAGGTCATCAATCATTTTCTACTTTCAATAATCTCTTTCATAAAGAGGTAAATGCTCCTAAATTCCAGAATGAATGGAATTCAATACAGCAAAGTAAAATGCTTTAAATACATAAAACAAATATCTTGGTGGACCTTCCACCATCTGTTTTAGTAACTTAAATTATAAAAAACACCCTAAATTTAAGAAAAGTTATATCAACAGCTAAAATTGAGATATTTTTCCATCTATTACTTTGATTTTCCTGACCCATTTTTGAGAATTGTCAGCATTCTGGATCAATAATGCCAAATTATTTCTTGAAGACAGTGAGATTCCTCCCAAGTCATCTAACATGCTCACTAATCAATAAAGATAAGAACAAACAAGAAAGCCATATTTATGAAGCAAGCAAATTATATTAAAAGACTGACTTTGAGAAAAGGTTGCTGCTTGCCAAGAAAATTTTATTATTATACAACTTTTTCTGTCATTTGTATTACTTCATTTTCCCTTTCAGATTATCTGTGTAGCCTTGTAAACACATCATAATCCAAAGCAGTTGAGCTTTACCAATAAAATGTAAATCAACACAATAGAGCCAACTGCATAATTAAAACAAAAGTATACCGGGCTTCCCTGGTGGCACAGTGGTTGAGAGTCTGCCTGCCGATGCAGGGGCCCTGGGTTCGTGCCTCGGTTCGGGAAGATACCACATGCAGCGGAGGGGCTAGGCCCGTGAGCCATGGCCACTGAGCCGGCGGGTCGGGAGCCTGTGCTCCGTAACGGGGGAGGCCACAACAGTGAGAGGCCCACGTACTGAAAAAAAAAAAAAACATACCACCATCAACCCAAGCAGATTACAAAATAGCAAGCAGATTTTAAAATAATAGTCTACAAGCCTGCTTTTTTAAATATATAACTAAATGCATTGAATATCTTATATAAAAAGCCAAAAGATAGAGTTGAAACCGAATATCAAAAGTAAACATCTCCTTCCCCAAAACCCTAACTCCACTCCAGTCATGAGGAGAACATCACACAAAGCCAAGTTGAAGGACAGTCTATGAAATATGTGAACCAGGACTCTTCAAAATTGTCATTAAGAAAAGGAAAGTCTGGGACTTTCCTGGTGGTGCACTAGTTAAGAATCCATCTGCCAATGCAGGGGACACCGGTTCCAGCCCTGGTCCGGGAAGATCCCACATGCCGCAGAGCAAGTAAGCCCGTACATCACAACTACTGAGCCTGCGCTCTAGAGCCCGCCAGCCACAACAACTGAGGCCACACGCTGCAACTAATGAAGCCCGCGCACTCTAGGGCCTGTGTGCCGCAAATACTGAGCCCAGGTGCTGCAATTACTGAAGCCCGCACTCTTAGAGCCCACGCTCCGCAACAAGAGAAGCCACCACAATGAGAAGTCCGCGCACCACAATAAAGAGTAGCCCCCACTTGCCACAACTAGAGAAAGCCTGCGCGCAGCAACAAAGACTCAACTCAGCCAAATATAAACAATAATAAAAAAATAAATAAAGGCATCATCACATAAACACAAATGAGGAAATATTTTTTTTAAAAAAAGAATAACGGGCGGGGCAGTGGTTAAGAATCCGCCTGCCAGTGCAGGGGACACGGATTTGAGCCCTGGTCCTGGAAGATCCCACATGCTGCAGTGCAACTAAGCCCGTGAGCCACAACTACTGAGCCTGCGCTTCTGGAGCCTGTGCTCCGCAACAAGAGGCGCCACGGCAGTGAGAGGCCCACGAACCACGATGAGGAGTGGCCCCTGCTCGCCGCAACTAGAGAAGGCCCTCGCACAGAAACGAAGACCCAACACAGCCAAAAATAAATAAAATATAAATAAAAATAAATACATTTAAAAGGAAAACCTATACATTTCCCTTTCTGCAAATGTAGGTTTTCGAGGCAAGAGTAGAGCCTCAGAAAGAGTGTCTGCAAACAGAAAAATCACTAGTTCACTAAGGACAAATTGTAGGATACTTTTGGAGAATCCCATCACAGCTAGATAATTGGTCCAGGACCAAAAGTAACTACTGGAAGAAAAATGAAATCAACAGTGTACCACAGAGGTGGGAGGCACACTGGCCTGGACTAAGACATGTTCAGTCATAGATAATAAGGGTGGTGATTTTTAAGCATCATTCTCGACCCACTGTGGACTTCCTTCTGCAGCAGTATAAGGATACCACCAGATCATCTTGAAATCAAGTCATGAAATGTACCTTTATATTTCTAAAAATCAATGATCGTCCTTAAATTAACTTTTCTTATTAATTTAGTCATGGTGCTCTTTTACTTCTAAAACATTAAATCTTATTTGATTAGAGACAGACTTCAAAAAATAAAAATAAACTGTGATCAAATAGCAGGAACAAACAGTAGTAACTAAAATTTCTTCAATCTAAACTGGAGATGATTTCTGTATCTCTGTCTTTTACATTTGTCTCCATTAGGGGAAAAAATATGTACCTCATAATTAACTTGGCTGGAATGAATCAGACTGCATTTGTAAAAGTCTCAGAAGACCAATGAGCTGTGCTAAACAGTACCACTATCCACCTGAGCAGAAATTACTATCCTTAAGTTTCTATACATAACTAACACAACAAAAATTTTAACAAAAGAAGAACTACTAGAAACAAATTAGAGATTCATGTTTTTAAGTCAGTAATTTGCCTTTAGTCAGTAATTTGCCTCATACATTATGATTTTCCCTGTGGAAACCCAATTATTATCCTGAAAACAAGACCACTTTAGAAAGCAAATGCATTGTGACAAAAGAAAGAAAAGGCAGATTGATACATTATTAAAATAACTCACACGCCATACCCTGAGGAGTAAGGAAGCCATGGCAGAGCAGGCCCCCTTCTCCTCAATGGACAGCACAGCTGTGGGGAAGACACTGCAGCTAGCAGAAGCGTGTCACACTTCCTCAGGGAGGAAGCAAGTTACAGACAACTCTACAGAGGGCACCCATAAACTCACGGCCACGCTCATTACCCAACGTCCAGGCCACCCAGAGGCTGACTGCAGCCCAACTTTCCCACCATTCCCACACAGGCCCCAGGAACCGTCAGGCCTCTGAGGCTCTGCCAATGCCCTTCCCTCCACCCAAATATCCTTTCCCTCCTCTCTCCGGACCTCAATCCTGCCCAGCTCTAAATGAGCACTGCAAGGCCTATTTCCCTAAGAATGCCTCTCTCAAAACCAAAATTACTTCCTCGAGAATGATCTGCCTCTTACTCATCCATCATTATCTTGGATTAAATACATCATGTAAGATGCCTTATCTGACCAACACAACTATTTTAGAAATAAGAGTCATGTTTTAGACCAGCTATGACATGACATGACAACCATTCAGCTCACGAAAACCATTCAATAAATACTCTAATTGAATTGCCCAAAGAGTTGACCTAAAATAACCTAAATGCCAAGCATTCCAAGAACCGTCCTGAACCAAATTCACTTCTCATTCGAATGCCAATGTCACAGAAAGGGATGTTGTATTGTCCTTAAATGTACTTGCCTTTATCCAAAACTAGAATCTCTGATGAATCTATGGGACACACATGTAAAATATTCTGCAAAGGAAAAAAGCTTTATTTAGTGTACTGTGCTTAATATTCAGCCAGACCTGCATTTTTCTCTAAACCTTATACAATTACTTAGTCTGCAAGAAGCATTAGAAGAGAGACAATGTCTATTGAGAAAAATACGGGAAGCGAAGGTCATCAATCATTTTCTACTTTCAATAATCTCTTTCATAAAGAGGTAAATGCTCCTAAATTCCAGAATGAATGGAATTCAATACAGCAAAGTAAAATGCTTTAAATACATAAAACAAATATCTTGGTGGTCCTTCCACCATCTGTTTTAGTAACTTAAATTATAAAAAACACCCTAAATTTAAGAAAAGTTATATCAACAGCTAAAATTGAGATATTTTTCCATCTATTACTTTGATTTTCCTGACCCATTTTTGAGAATTGTCAGCATTCTGGATCAATAATGCCAAATTATTTCTTGAAGACAGTGAGATTCCTCCCAAGTCATCTAACATGCTCACTAATCAATAAAGATAAGAACAAACAAGAAAGCCATATTTATGAAGCAAGCAAATTATATTAAAAGACTGACTTTGAGAAAAGGTTGCTGCTTGCCAAGAAAATTTTATTATTATACAACTTTTTCTGTCATTTGTATTACTTCATTTTCCCTTTCAGATTATCTGTGTAGCCTTGTAAACACATCATAATCCAAAGCAGTTGAGCTTTACCAATAAAATGTAAATCAACACAATAGAGCCAACTGCATAATTAAAACAAAAGTATACCGGGCTTCCCTGGTGGCACAGTGGTTGAGAGTCTGCCTGCCGATGCAGGGGCCCTGGGTTCGTGCCTCGGTTCGGGAAGATACCACATGCAGCGGAGGGGCTAGGCCCGTGAGCCATGGCCACTGAGCCGGCGGGTCGGGAGCCTGTGCTCCGTAACGGGGGAGGCCACAACAGTGAGAGGCCCACGTACTGAAAAAAAAAAAAAACATACCACCATCAACCCAAGCAGATTACAAAATAGCAAGCAGATTTTAAAATAATAGTCTACAAGCCTGCTTTTTAAAATATATAACTAAATGCATTGAATATCTTATATAAAAAGCCAAAAGATAGAGTTGAAACCGAATATCAAAAGTAAACATCTCCTTCCCCAAAACCCTAACTCCACTCCAGTCATGAGGAGAACATCACACAAAGCCAAGTTGAAGGACAGTCTATGAAATATGTGAACCAGGACTCTTCAAAATTGTCATTAAGAAAAGGAAAGTCTGGGACTTTCCTGGTGGTGCACTAGTTAAGAATCCATCTGCCAATGCAGGGGACACCGGTTCCAGCCCTGGTCCGGGAAGATCCCACATGCCGCAGAGCAAGTAAGCCCGTACATCACAACTACTGAGCCTGCGCTCTAGAGCCCGCCAGCCACAACAACTGAGGCCACACGCTGCAACTAATGAAGCCCGCACACTCTAGGGCCTGTGTGCCGCAAATACTGAGCCCAGGTGCTGCAATTACTGAAGCCCGCACTCTTAGAGCCCACGCTCCGCAACAAGAGAAGCCACCACAATGAGAAGTCCGCGCACCACAATAAAGAGTAGCCCCACAACTAGAGAAAGCCTGCGCGCAGCAACAAAGACTCAACTCAGCCAAATATAAACAATAATAAAAAAATAAATAAAGGCATCATCACATAAACACAAATGAGGAAATATTTTTTTTAAAAAAAGAATAACGGGCGGGGCAGTGGTTAAGAATCTGCCTGCCAGTGCAGGGGACACGGATTTGAGCCCTGGTCCTGGAAGATCCCACATGCTGCAGTGCAACTAAGCCCGTGAGCCACAACTACTGAGCCTGCGCTTCTGGAGCCTGTGCTCCGCAACAAGAGGCGCCACGGCACTGAGAGGCCCACGAACCACGATGAGGAGTGGCCCCTGCTCGCCGCAACTAGAGAAGGCCCTCGCACAGAAACGAAGACCCAACACAGCCAAAAATAAATAAAATATAAATAAAAATAAATACATTTAAAAGGAAAACCTATACATTTCCCTTTCTGCAAATGTAGGTTTTCGAGGCAAGAGTAGAGCCTCAGAAAGAATGTCTGCAAACAGAACAATCACTAGTTCACTAAGTACAAATTGTAGGATACTTTTGGAGAATCCCATCACAGCTAGATAATTGGTCCAGGACCAAAAGTAACTACTGGAAGAAAAATGAAATCAACAGTGTACCACAGAGGTGGGAGGCACACTGGCCTGGACTAAGACATGTTCAGTCATAGATAATAAGGGTGGTGATTTTTAAGCATCATTCTCGACCCACTGTGGACTTCCTTCTGCAGCAGTATAAGGATACCACCAGATCATCTTGAAATCAAGTCATGAAATGTACCTTTATATTTCTAAAAATCAATGATCGTCCTTAAATTAACTTTTCTTATTAATTTAGTCATGGTGCTCTTTTACTTCTAAAACATTAAATCTTATTTGATTAGAGACAGACTTCAAAAAATAAAAATAAACTGTGATCAAATAGCAGGAACAAACAGTAGTAACTAAAATTTCTTCAATCTAAACTGGAGATGATTTCTGTATCTCTGTCTTTTACATTTGTCTCCATTAGGGGAAAAAATATGTACCTCATAATTAACTTGGCTGGAATGAATCAGACTGCATTTGTAAAAGTCTCAGAAGACCAATGAGCTGTGCTAAACAGTACCACTATCCACCTGAGCAGAAATTACTATCCTTAAGTTTCTATACATAACTAACACAACAAAAATTTAAACAAAAGAAGAACTACTAGAAACAAATTAGAGATTCATGTTTTTAAGTCAGTAATTTGCCTTTAGTCAGTAATTTGCCTCATACATTATGATTTTCCCTGTGGAAACCCAATTATTATCCTGAAAACAAGACCACTTTAGAAAGCAAATGCATTGTGACAAAAGAAAGAAAAGGCAGATTGATACATTATTAAAATAACTCACACGCCATACCCTGAGGAGTAAGGAAGCCATGGCAGAGCAGGCCCCCTTCTCCTCAATGGACAGCACAGCTGTGGGGAAGACACTGCAGCTAGCAGAAGCGTGTCACACTTCCTCAGGGAGGAAGCAAGTTACAGACAACTCTACAGAGGGCACCCATAAACTCACGGCCACGCTCATTACCCAACGTCCAGGCCACCCAGAGGCTGACTGCAGCCCAACTTTCCCACCATTCCCACACAGGCCCCAGGAACCGTCAGGCCTCTGAGGCTCTGCCAATGCCCTTCCCTCCACCCAAATATCCTTTCCCTCCTCTCTCCGGACCTCAATCCTGCCCAGCTCTAAATGAGCACTGCAAGGCCTATTTCCCTAAGAATGCCTCTCTCAAAACCAAAATTACTTCCTCGAGAATGATCTGCCTCTTACTCATCCATCATTATCTTGGATTAAATACATCATGTAAGATGCCTTATCTGACCAACACAACTATTTTAGAAATAAGAGTCATGTTTTAGACCATCTATGACATGACATGACAACCATTCAGCTCACGAAAACCATTCAATAAATACTCTAATTGAATTGCCCAAAGAGTTGACCTAAAATAACCTAAATGCCAAGCATTCCAAGAACCGTCCTGAACCAAATTCACTTCTCATTCGAATGCCAATGTCACAGAAAGGGATGTTGTATTGTCCTTAAATGTACTTGCCTTTATCCAAAACTAGAATCTCTGATGAATCTATGGGACACACATGTAAAATATTCTGCAAAGGAAAAAAGCTTTATTTAGTGTACTGTGCTTAATATTCAGCCAGACCTGCATTTTTCTCTAAACCTTATACAATTACTTAGTCTGCAAGAAGCATTAGAAGAGAGACAATGTCTATTGAGAAAAATACGGGAAGCGAAGGTCATCAATCATTTTCTACTTTCAATAATCTCTTTCATAAAGAGGTAAATGCTCCTAAATTCCAGAATGAATGGAATTCAATACAGCAAAGTAAAATGCTTTAAATACATAAAACAAATATCTTGGTGGACCTTCCACCATCTGTTTTAGTAACTTAAATTATAAAAAACACCCTAAATTTAAGAAAAGTTATATCAACAGCTAAAATTGAGATATTTTTCCATCTATTACTTTGATTTTCCTGACCCATTTTTGAGAATTGTCAGCATTCTGGATCAATAATGCCAAATTATTTCTTGAAGACAGTGAGATTCCTCCCAAGTCATCTAACATGCTCACTAATCAATAAAGATAAGAACAAACAAGAAAGCCATATTTATGAAGCAAGCAAATTATATTAAAAGACTGACTTTGAGAAAAGGTTGCTGCTTGCCAAGAAAATTTTATTATTATACAACTTTTTCTGTCATTTGTATTACTTCATTTTCCCTTTCAGATTATCTGTGTAGCCTTGTAAACACATCATAATCCAAAGCAGTTGAGCTTTACCAATAAAATGTAAATCAACACAATAGAGCCAACTGCATAATTAAAACAAAAGTATACCGGGCTTCCCTGGTGGCACAGTGGTTGAGAGTCTGCCTGCCGATGCAGGGGCCCTGGGTTCGTGCCTCGGTTCGGGAAGATACCACATGCAGCGGAGGGGCTAGGCCCGTGAGCCATGGCCACTGAGCCGGCGGGTCGGGAGCCTGTGCTCCGTAACGGGGGAGGCCACAACAGTGAGAGGCCCACGTACTGAAAAAAAAAAAAAAACATACCACCATCAACCCAAGCAGATTACAAAATAGCAAGCAGATTTTAAAATAATAGTCTACAAGCCTGCTTTTTTAAATATATAACTAAATGCATTGAATATCTTATATAAAAAGCCAAAAGATAGAGTTGAAACCGAATATCAAAAGTAAACATCTCCTTCCCCAAAACCCTAACTCCACTCCAGTCATGAGGAGAACATCACACAAAGCCAAGTTGAAGGACAGTCTATGAAATATGTGAACCAGGACTCTTCAAAATTGTCATTAAGAAAAGGAAAGTCTGGGACTTCCCTGGTGGTGCACTAGTTAAGAATCCATCTGCCAATGCAGGGGACACCGGTTCCAGCCCTGGTCCGGGAAGATCCCACATGCCGCAGAGCAAGTAAGCCCGTACATCACAACTACTGAGCCTGCGCTCTAGAGCCCGCCAGCCACAACAACTGAGGCCACACGCTGCAACTAATGAAGTCCGCGCACTCTAGGGCCTGTGTGCCGCAAATACTGAGCCCAGGTGCTGCAATTACTGAAGCCCGCACTCTTAGAGCCCACGCTCCGCAACAAGAGAAGCCACAACAATGAGAAGTCCGCGCACCACAATAAAGAGTAGCCCCCACTTGCCACAACTAGAGAAAGCCTGCGCGCAGCAACAAAGACTCAACTCAGCCAAATATAAACAATAATAAAAAAATAAATAAAGGCATCATCACATAAACACAAAGGAGGAAATATTTTTTTTAAAAAAAGAATAACGGGCGGGGCAGTGGTTAAGAATCCGCCTGCCAGTGCAGGGGACACGGATTTGAGCCCTGGTCCTGGAAGATCCCAC
This sequence comes from Mesoplodon bidens, assembly GCF_964165515.1. Taxonomy (NCBI): domain Eukaryota; kingdom Metazoa; phylum Chordata; class Mammalia; order Artiodactyla; family Ziphiidae; genus Mesoplodon; species Mesoplodon bidens. The sequence goes on along the minus strand of NW_027672468.1, from coordinate 2,091,002 downwards.
ATGCTGCAGTGCAACTAAGCCCGTGAGCCACAACTACTGAGCCTGCGCTTCTGGAGCCTGTGCTCCGCAACAAGAGGCGCCACGGCAGTGAGAGGCCCACGAACCACGATGAGGAGTGGCCCCTGCTCGCCGCAACTAGAGAAGGCCCTCGCACAGAAACGAAGACCCAACACAGCCAAAAATAAATAAAATATAAATAAAAATAAATACATTTAAAAGGAAAATCTATACATTTCCCTTTCTGCAAATGTAGGTTTTCGAGGCAAGAGTAGAGCCTCAGAAAGAGTGTCTGCAAACAGAACAATCACTAGTTCACTAAGGACAAATTGTAGGATACTTTTGGAGAATCCCATCACAGCTAGATAATTGGTCCAGGACCAAAAGTAACTACTGGAAGAAAAATGAAATCAACAGTGTACCACAGAGGTGGGAGGCACACTGGCCTGGACTAAGACATGTTCAGTCATAGATAATAAGGGTGGTGATTTTTAAGCATCATTCTCGACCCACTGTGGACTTCCTTCTGCAGCAGTATAAGGATACCACCAGATCATCTTGAAATCAAGTCATGAAATGTACCTTTATATTTCTAAAAATCAATGATCATCCTTAAATTAACTTTTCTTATTAATTTAGTCATGGTGCTCTTTTACTTCTAAAACATTAAATCTTATTTGATTAGAGACAGACTTCAAAAAATAAAAATAAACTGTGATCAAATAGCAGGAACAAACAGTAGTAACTAAAATTTCTTCAATCTAAACTGGAGATGATTTCTGTATCTCTGTCTTTTACATTTGTCTCCATTAGGGGAAAAAATATGTACCTCATAATTAACTTGGCTGGAATGAATCAGACTGCATTTGTAAAAGTCTCAGAAGACCAATGAGCTGTGCTAAACAGTACCACTATCCACCTGAGCAGAAATTACTATCCTTAAGTTTCTATACATAACTAACACAACAAAAATTTAAACAAAAGAAGAACTACTACAAACAAATTAGAGATTCATGTTTTTAAGTCAGTAATTTGCCTTTAGTCAGTAATTTGCCTCATACATTATGATTTTCCCTGTGGAAACCCAATTATTATCCTGAAAACAAGACCACTTTACAAAGCAAATGCATTGTGACAAAAGAAAGAAAAGGCAGATTGATACATTATTAAAATAACTCACACGCCATACCCTGAGGAGTAAGGAAGCCATGGCAGAGCAGGCCCCCTTCTCCTCAATGGACAGCACAGCTGTGGGGAAGACACTGCAGCTAGCAGAAGCGTGTCACACTTCCTCAGGGAGGAAGCAAGTTACAGACAACTCTACAGAGGGCACCCATAAACTCACGGCCACGCTCATTACCCAACGTCCAGGCCACCCAGAGGCTGACTGCAGCCCAACTTTCCCACCATTCCCACACAGGCCCCAGGAACCGTCAGGCCTCTGAGGCTCTGCCAATGCCCTTCCCTCCACCCAAATATCCTTTCCCTCCTCTCTCCGGACCTCAATCCTGCCCAGCTCTAAATGAGCACTGCAAGGCCTATTTCCCTAAGAATGCCTCTCTCAAAACCAAAATTACTTCCTCGAGAATGATCTGCCTCTTACTCATCCATCATTATCTTGGATTAAATACATCATGTAAGATGCCTTATCTGACCAACACAACTATTTTAGAAATAAGAGTCATGTTTTAGACCATCTATGACATGACATGACAACCATTCAGCTCACGAAAACCATTCAATAAATACTCTAATTGAATTGCCCAAAGAGTTGACCTAAAATAACCTAAATGCCAAGCATTCCAAGAACCGTCCTGAACCAAATTCACTTCTCATTCGAATGCCAATGTCACAGAAAGGGATGTTGTATTGTCCTTAAATGTACTTGCCTTTATCCAAAACTAGAATCTCTGATGAATCTATGGGACACACATGTAAAATATTCTGCAAAGGAAAAAAGCTTTATTTAGTGTACTGTGCTTAATATTCAGCCAGACCTGCATTTTTCTCTAAACCTTATACAATTACTTAGTCTGCAAGAAGCATTAGAAGAGAGACAATGTCTATTGAGAAAAATACGGGAAGCGAAGGTCATCAATCATTTTCTACTTTCAATAATCTCTTTCATAAAGAGGTAAATGCTCCTAAATTCCAGAATGAATGGAATTCAATACAGCAAAGTAAAATGCTTTAAATACATAAAACAAATATCTTGGTGGACCTTCCACCATCTGTTTTAGTAACTTAAATTATAAAAAACACCCTAAATTTAAGAAAAGTTATATCAACAGCTAAAATTGAGATATTTTTCCATCTATTACTTTGATTTTCCTGACCCATTTTTGAGAATTGTCAGCATTCTGGATCAATAATGCCAAATTATTTCTTGAAGACAATGAGATTCCTCCCAAGTCATCTAACATGCTCACTAATCAATAAAGATAAGAACAAACAAGAAAGCCATATTTATGAAGCAAGCAAATTATATTAAAAGACTGACTTTGAGAAAAGGTTGCTGCTTGCCAAGAAAATTTTATTATTATACAACTTTTTCTGTCATTTGTATTACTTCATTTTCCCTTTCAGATTATCTGTGTAGCCTTGTAAACACATCATAATCCAAAGCAGTTGAGCTTTACCAATAAAATGTAAATCAACACAATAGAGCCAACTGCATAATTAAAACAAAAGTATACCGGGCTTCCCTGGTGGCACAGTGGTTGAGAGTCTGCCTGCCGATGCAGGGGCCCTGGGTTCGTGCCTCGGTTCGGGAAGATACCACATGCAGCGGAGGGGCTAGGCCCGTGAGCCATGGCCACTGAGCCGGCGGGTCGGGAGCCTGTGCTCCATAACGGGGGAGGCCACAACAGTGAGAGGCCCACGTACTGAAAAAAAAAAAAAACATACCACCATCAACCCAAGCAGATTACAAAATAGCAAGCAGATTTTAAAATAATAGTCTACAAGCCTGCTTTTTTAAATATATAACTAAATGCATTGAATATCTTATATAAAAAGCCAAAAGATAGAGTTGAAACCGAATATCAAAAGTAAACATCTCCTTCCCCAAAACCCTAACTCCACTCCAGTCATGAGGAGAACATCACACAAAGCCAAGTTGAAGGACAGTCTATGAAATATGTGAACCAGGACTCTTCAAAATTGTCATTAAGAAAAGGAAAGTCTGGGACTTCCCTGGTGGTGCACTAGTTAAGAATCCATCTGCCAATGCAGGGGACACCGGTTCCAGCCCTGGTCCGGGAAGATCCCACATGCCGCAGAGCAAGTAAGCCCGTACATCACAACTACTGAGCCTGCGCTCTAGAGCCCGCCAGCCACAACAACTGAGGCCACACGCTGCAACTAATGAAGCCCGCGCACTCTAGGGCCTGTGTGCCGCAAATACTGAGCCCAGGTGCTGCAATTACTGAAGCCCGCACTCTTAGAGCCCACGCTCCGCAACAAGAGAAGCCACCACAATGAGAAGTCCGCGCACCACAATAAAGAGTAGCCCCCACTTGCCACAACTAGAGAAAGCCTGCGCGCAGCAACAAAGACTCAACTCAGCCAAATATAAACAATAATAAAAAAATAAATAAAGGCATCATCACATAAACACAAATGAGGAAATATTTTTTTTAAAAAAAGAATAACGGGCGGGGCAGTGGTTAAGAATCTGCCTGCCAGTGCAGGGGACACGGATTTGAGCCCTGGTCCGGGAAGATCCCACATGCTGCAGTGCAACTAAGCCCGTGAGCCACAACTACTGAGCCTGCGTTTCTGGAGCCTGTGCTCCGCAACAAGAGGCCCCACGGCACTGAGAGGCCCACGAACCACGATGAGGAGTGGCCCCTGCTCGCCGCAACTAGAGAAGGCCCTCGCACAGAAACGAAGACCCAACACAGCCAAAAATAAATAAAATATAAATAAAAATAAATACATTTAAAAGAAAAACCTATACATTTCCCTTTCTGCAAATGTAGGTTTTCGAGGCAAGAGTAGAGCCTCAGAAAGAATGTCTGCAAACAGAACAATCACTAGTTCACTAAGTACAAATTGTAGGATACTTTTGGAGAATCCCATCACAGCTAGATAATTGGTCCAGGACCAAAAGTAACTACTGGAAGAAAAATGAAATCAACAGTGTACCACAGAGGTGGGAGGCACACTGGCCTGGACTAAGACATGTTCAGTCATAGATAATAAGGGTGGTGATTTTTAAGCATCATTCTCGACCCACTGTGGACTTCCTTCTGCAGCAGTATAAGGATACCACCAGATCATCTTGAAATCAAGTCATGAAATGTACCTTTATATTTCTAAAAATCAATGATCGTCCTTAAATTAACTTTTCTTATTAATTTAGTCATGGTGCTCTTTTACTTCTAAAACATTAAATCTTATTTGATTAGAGACAGACTTCAAAAAATAAAAATAAACTGTGATCAAATAGCAGGAACAAACAGTAGTAACTAAAATTTCTTCAATCTAAACTGGAGATGATTTCTGTATCTCTGTCTTTTACATTTGTCTCCATTAGGGGAAAAAATATGTACCTCATAATTAACTTGGCTGGAATGAATCAGACTGCATTTGTAAAAGTCTCAGAAGACCAATGAGCTGTGCTAAACAGTACCACTATCCACCTGAGCAGAAATTACTATCCTTAAGTTTCTATACATAACTAACACAACAAAAATTTAAACAAAAGAAGAACTACTACAAACAAATTAGAGATTCATGTTTTTAAGTCAGTAATTTGCCTTTAGTCAGTAATTTGCCTCATACATTATGATTTTCCCTGTGGAAACCCAATTATTATCCTGAAAACAAGACCACTTTAGAAAGCAAATGCCTTGTGACAAAAGAAAGAAAAGGCAGATTGATACATTATTAAAATAACTCACACGCCATACCCTGAGGAGTAAGGAAGCCATGGCAGAGCAGGCCCCCTTCTCCTCAATGGACAGCACAGCTGTGGGGAAGACACTGCAGCTAGCAGAAGCGTGTCACACTTCCTCAGGGAGGAAGCAAGTTACAGACAACTCTACAGAGGGCACCCATAAACTCACGGCCACGCTCATTACCCAACGTCCAGGCCACCCACAGGCTGACTGCAGCCCAACTTTCCCACCATTCCCACACAGGCCCCAGGAACCGTCAGGCCTCTGAGGCTCTGCCAATGCCCTTCCCTCCACCCAAATATCCTTTCCCTCCTCTCTCCGGACCTCAATCCGGCCCAGCTCTAAATGAGCACTGCAAGGCCTATTTCCCTAAGAATGCCTCTCTCAAAACCAAAATTACTTCCTCGAGAATGATCTGCCTCTTACTCATCCATCATTATCTTGGATTAAATACATCATGTAAGATGCCTTATCTGACCAACACAACTATTTTAGAAATAAGAGTCATGTTTTAGACCAGCTATGACATGACATGACAACCATTCAGCTCACGAAAACCATTCAATAAATACTCTAATTGAATTGCCCAAAGAGTTGACCTAAAATAACCTAAATGCCAAGCATTCCAAGAACCGTCCTGAACCAAATTCACTTCTCATTCGAATGCCAATGTCACAGAAAGGGATGTTGTATTGTCCTTAAATGTACTTGCCTTTATCCAAAACTAGAATCTCTGATGAATCTATGGGACACACATGTAAAATATTCTGCAAAGGAAAAAAGCTTTATTTAGTGTACTGTGCTTAATATTCAGCCAGACCTGCATTTTTCTCTATACCTTATACAATTACTTAGTCTGCAAGAAGCATTAGAAGAGAGACAATGTCTATTGAGAAAAATACGGGAAGCGAAGGTCATCAATCATTTTCTACTTTCAATAATCTCTTTCATAAAGAGGTAAATGCTCCTAAATTCCAGAATGAATGGAATTCAATACAGCAAAGTAAAATGCTTTAAATACATAAAACAAATATCTTGGTGGACCTTCCACCATCTGTTTTAGTAACTTAAATTATAAAAAACACCCTAAATTTAAGAAAAGTTATATCAACAGCTAAAATTGAGATATTTTTCCATCTATTACTTTGATTTTCCTGACCCATTTTTGAGAATTGTCAGCATTCTGGATCAATAATGCCAAATTATTTCTTGAAGACAGTGAGATTCCTCCCAAGTCATCTAACATGCTCACTAATCAATAAAGATAAGAACAAACAAGAAAGCCATATTTATGAAGCAAGCAAATTATATTAAAAGACTGACTTTGAGAAAAGGTTGCTGCTTGCCAAGAAAATTTTATTATTATACAACTTTTTCTGTCATTTGTATTACTTCATTTTCCCTTTCAGATTATCTGTGTAGCCTTGTAAACACATCATAATCCAAAGCAGTTGAGCTTTACCAATAAAATGTAAATCAACACAATAGAGCCAACTGCATAATTAAAACAAAAGTATACCGGGCTTCCCTGGTGGCACAGTGGTTGAGAGTCTGCCTGCCGATGCAGGGGCCCTGGGTTCGTGCCTCGGTTCGGGAAGATACCACATGCAGCGGAGGGGCTAGGCCCGTGAGCCATGGCCACTGAGCCGGCGGGTCGGGAGCCTGTGCTCCGTAACGGGGGAGGCCACAACAGTGAGAGGCCCACGTACTGAAAAAAAAAAAAAAAACATACCACCATCAACCCAAGCAGATTACAAAATAGCAAGCAGATTTTAAAATAATAGTCTACAAGCCTGCTTTTTTAAATATATAACTAAATGCATTGAATATCTTATATAAAAAGCCAAAAGATAGAGTTGAAACCGAATATCAAAAGTAAACATCTCCTTCCCCAAAACCCTAACTCCACTCCAGTCATGAGGAGAACATCACACAAAGCCAAGTTGAAGGACAGTCTATGAAATATGTGAACCAGGACTCTTCAAAATTGTCATTAAGAAAAGGAAAGTCTGGGACTTTCCTGGTGGTGCACTAGTTAAGAATCCATCTGCCAATGCAGGGGACACCGGTTCCAGCCCTGGTCCGGGAAGATCCCACATGCCGCAGAGCAAGTAAGCCCGTACATCACAACTACTGAGCCTGCGCTCTAGAGCCCGCCAGCCACAACAACTGAGGCCACACGCTGCAACTAATGAAGCCCGCGCACTCTAGGGCCTGTGTGCCGCAAATACTGAGCCCAGGTGCTGCAATTACTGAAGCCCGCACTCTTAGAGCCCACGCTCCGCAACAAGAGAAGCCACCACAATGAGAAGTCCGCGCACCACAATAAAGAGTAGCCCCCACTTGCCACAACTAGAGAAAGCCTGCGCGCAGCAACAAAGACTCAACTCAGCCAAATATAAACAATAATAAAAAAATAAATAAAGGCATCATCACATAAACACAAATGAGGAAATATTTTTTTTAAAAAAAGAATAACGGGCGGGGCAGTGGTTAAGAATCTGCCTGCCAGTGCAGGGGACACGGATTTGAGCCCTGGTCCGGGAAGATCCCACATGCTGCAGTGCAACTAAGCCCGTGAGCCACAACTACTGAGCCTGCGCTTCTGGAGCCTGTGCTCCGCAACAAGAGGCGCCACGGCACTGAGAGGCCCACGAACCACGATGAGGAGTGGCCCCTGCTCGCCGCAACTAGAGAAGGCCCTCGCACAGAAACGAAGACCCAACACAGCCAAAAATAAATAAAATATAAATAAAAATAAATACATTTAAAAGAAAAACCTATACATTTCCCTTTCTGCAAATGTAGGTTTTCGAGGCAAGAGTAGAGCCTCAGAAAGAATGTCTGCAAACAGAACAATCACTAGTTCACTAAGTACAAATTGTAGGATACTTTTGGAGAATCCCATCACAGCTAGATAATTGGTCCAGGACCAAAAGTAACTACTGGAAGAAAAATGAAATCAACAGTGTACCACAGAGGTGGGAGGCACACTGGCCTGGACTAAGACATGTTCAGTCATAGATAATAAGGGTGGTGATTTTTAAGCATCATTCTCGACCCACTGTGGACTTCCTTCTGCAGCAGTATAAGGATACCACCAGATCATCTTGAAATCAAGTCATGAAATGTACCTTTATATTTCTAAAAATCAATGATCGTCCTTAAATTAACTTTTCTTATTAATTTAGTCATGGTGCTCTTTTACTTCTAAAACATTAAATCTTATTTGATTAGAGACAGACTTCAAAAAATAAAAATAAACTGTGATCAAATAGCAGGAACAAACAGTAGTAACTAAAATTTCTTCAATCTAAACTGGAGATGATTTCTGTATCTCTGTCTTTTACATTTGTCTCCATTAGGGGAAAAAATATGTACCTCATAATTAACTTGGCTGGAATGAATCAGACTGCATTTGTAAAAGTCTCAGAAGACCAATGAGCTGTGCTAAACAGTACCACTATCCACCTGAGCAGAAATTACTATCCTTAAGTTTCTATACATAACTAACACAACAAAAATTTAAACAAAAGAAGAACTACTAGAAACAAATTAGAGATTCATGTTTTTAAGTCAGTAATTTGCCTTTAGTCAGTAATTTGCCTCATACATTATGATTTTCCCTGTGGAAACCCAATTATTATCCTGAAAACAAGACCACTTTACAAAGCAAATGCATTGTGACAAAAGAAAGAAAAGGCAGATTGATACATTATTAAAATAACTCACACGCCATACCCTGAGGAGTAAGGAAGCCATGGCAGAGCAGGCCCCCTTCTCCTCAATGGACAGCACAGCTGTGGGGAAGACACTGCAGCTAGCAGAAGCGTGTCACACTTCCTCAGGGAGGAAGCAAGTTACAGACAACTCTACAGAGGGCACCCATAAACTCACGGCCACGCTCATTACCCAACGTCCAGGCCACCCACAGGCTGACTGCAGCCCAACTTTCCCACCATTCCCACACAGGCCCCAGGAACCGTCAGGCCTCTGAGGCTCTGCCAATGCCCTTCCCTCCACCCAAATATCCTTTCCCTCCTCTCTCCGGACCTCAATCCTGCCCAGCTCTAAATGAGCACTGCAAGGCCTATTTCCCTAAGAATGCCTCTCTCAAAACCAAAATTACTTCCTCGAGAATGATCTGCCTCTTACTCATCCATCATTATCTTGGATTAAATACATCATGTAAGATGCCTTATCTGACCAACACAACTATTTTAGAAATAAGAGTCATGTTTTAGACCATCTATGACATGACATGACAACCATTCAGCTCACGAAAACCATTCAATAAATACTCTAATTGAATTGCCCAAAGAGTTGACCTAAAATAACCTAAATGCCAAGCATTCCAAGAACCGTCCTGAACCAAATTCACTTCTCATTCGAATGCCAATGTCACAGAAAGGGATGTTGTATTGTCCTTAAATGTACTTGCCTTTATCCAAAACTAGAATCTCTGATGAATCTATGGGACACACATGTAAAATATTCTGCAAAGGAAAAAAGCTTTATTTAGTGTACTGTGCTTAATATTCAGCCAGACCTGCATTTTTCTCTAAACCTTATACAATTACTTAGTCTGCAAGAAGCATTAGAAGAGAGACAATGTCTATTGAGAAAAATACGGGAAGCGAAGGTCATCAATCATTTTCTACTTTCAATAATCTCTTTCATAAAGAGGTAAATGCTCCTAAATTCCAGAATGAATGGAATTCAATACAGCAAAGTAAAATGCTTTAAATACATAAAACAAATATCTTGGTGGACCTTCCACCATCTGTTTTAGTAACTTAAATTATAAAAAACACCCTAAATTTAAGAAAAGTTATATCAACAGCTAAAATTGAGATATTTTTCCATCTATTACTTTGATTTTCCTGACCCATTTTTGAGAATTGTCAGCATTCTGGATCAATAATGCCAAATTATTTCTTGAAGACAGTGAGATTCCTCCCAAGTCATCTAACATGCTCACTAATCAATAAAGATAAGAACAAACAAGAAAGCCATATTTATGAAGCAAGCAAATTATATTAAAAGACTGACTTTGAGAAAAGGTTGCTGCTTGCCAAGAAAATTTTATTATTATACAACTTTTTCTGTCATTTGTATTACTTCATTTTCCCTTTCAGATTATCTGTGTAGCCTTGTAAACACATCATAATCCAAAGCAGTTGAGCTTTACCAATAAAATGTAAATCAACACAATAGAGCCAACTGCATAATTAAAACAAAAGTATACCGGGCTTCCCTGGTGGCACAGTGGTTGAGAGTCTGCCTGCCGATGCAGGGGCCCTGGGTTCGTGCCTCGGTTCGGGAAGATACCACATGCAGCGGAGGGGCTAGGCCCGTGAGCCATGGCCACTGAGCCGGCGGGTCGGGAGCCTGTGCTCCGTAACGGGGGAGGCCACAACAGTGAGAGGCCCACGTACTGAAAAAAAAAAAAAAACATACCACCATCAACCCAAGCAGATTACAAAATAGCAAGCAGATTTTAAAATAATAGTCTACAAGCCTGCTTTTTTAAATATATAACTAAATGCATTGAATATCTTATATAAAAAGCCAAAAGATAGAGTTGAAACCGAATATCAAAAGTAAACATCTCCTTCCCCAAAACCCTAACTCCACTCCAGTCATGAGGAGAACATCACACAAAGCCAAGTTGAAGGACAGTCTATGAAATATGTGAACCAGGACTCTTCAAAATTGTCATTAAGAAAAGGAAAGTCTGGGACTTTCCTGGTGGTGCACTAGTTAAGAATCCATCTGCCAATGCAGGGGACACCGGTTCCAGCCCTGGTCCGGGAAGATCCCACATGCCGCAGAGCAAGTAAGCCCGTACATCACAACTACTGAGCCTGCGCTCTAGAGCCCGCCAGCCACAACAACTGAGGCCACACGCTGCAACTAATGAAGCCCGCGCACTCTAGGGCCTGTGTGCCGCAAATACTGAGCCCAGGTGCTGCAATTACTGAAGCCCGCACTCTTAGAGCCCACGCTCCGCAACAAGAGAAGCCACCACAATGAGAAGTCCGCGCACCACAATAAAGAGTAGCCCCCACTTGCCACAACTAGAGAAAGCCTGCGCGCAGCAACAAAGACTCAACTCAGCCAAATATAAACAATAATAAAAAAATAAATAAAGGCATCATCACATAAACACAAATGAGGAAATATTTTTTTTAAAAAAAGAATAACGGGCGGGGCTGTGGTTAAGAATCTGCCTGCCAGTGCAGGGGACACGGATTTGAGCCCTGGTCCGGGAAGATCCCACATGCTGCAGTGCAACTAAGCCCGTGAGCCACAACTACTGAGCCTGCGCTTCTGGAGCCTGTGCTCCGCAACAAGAGGCGCCACGGCACTGAGAGGCCCACGAACCACGATGAGGAGTGGCCCCTGCTCGCCGCAACTAGAGAAGGCCCTCGCACAGAAACGAAGACCCAACACAGCCAGAAATAAATAAAATATAAATAAAAATAAATACATTTAAAAGAAAAACCTATACATTTCCCTTTCTGCAAATGTAGGTTTTCGAGGCAAGAGTAGAGCCTCAGAAAGAATGTCTGCAAACAGAACAATCACTAGTTCACTAAGTACAAATTGTAGGATACTTTTGGAGAATCCCATCACAGCTAGATAATTGGTCCAGGACCAAAAGTAACTACTGGAAGAAAAATGAAATCAACAGTGTACCACAGAGGTGGGAGGCACACTGGCCTGGACTAAGACATGTTCAGTCATAGATAATAAGGGTGGTGATTTTTAAGCATCATTCTCGACCCACTGTGGACTTCCTTCTGCAGCAGTATAAGGATACCACCAGATCATCTTGAAATCAAGTCATGAAATGTACCTTTATATTTCTAAAAATCAATGATCGTCCTTAAATTAACTTTTCTTATTAATTTAGTCATGGTGCTCTTTTACTTCTAAAACATTAAATCTTATTTGATTAGAGACAGACTTCAAAAAATAAAAATAAACTGTGATCAAATAGCAGGAACAAACAGTAGTAACTAAAATTTCTTCAATCTAAACTGGAGATGATTTCTGTATCTCTGTCTTTTACATTTGTCTCCATTAGGGGAAAAATATGTACCTCATAATTAACTTGGCTGGAATGAATCAGACTGCATTTGTAAAAGTCTCAGAAGACCAATGAGCTGTGCTAAACAGTACCACTATCCACCTGAGCAGAAATTACTATCCTTAAGTTTCTATACATAACTAACACAACAAAAATTTAAACAAAAGAAGTACTACTAGAAACAAATTAGAGATTCATGTTTTTAAGTCAGTAATTTGCCTTTAGTCAGTAATTTGCCTCATACATTATGATTTTCCCTGTGGAAACCCAATTATTATCCTGAAAACAAGACCACTTTAGAAAGCAAATGCATTGTGACAAAAGAAAGAAAAGGCAGATTGATACATTATTAAAATAACTCACACGCCATACGCTGAGGAGTAAGGAAGCCATGGCAGAGCAGGCCCCCTTCTCCTCAATGGACAGCACAGCTGTGGGGAAGACACTGCAGCTAGCAGAAGCGTGTCACACTTCCTCAGGGAGGAAGCAAGTTACAGACAACTCTACAGAGGGCACCCATAAACTCACGGCCACGCTCATTACCCAACGTCCAGGCCACCCACAGGCTGACTGCAGCCCAACTTTCCCACCATTCCCACACAGGCCCCAGGAACCGTCAGGCCTCTGAGGCTCTGCCAATGCCCTTCCCTCCACCCAAATATCCTTTCCCTCCTCTCTCCGGACCTCAATCCGGCCCAGCTCTAAATGAGCACTGCAAGGCCTATTTCCCTAAGAATGCCTCTCTCAAAACCAAAATTACTTCCTCGAGAATGATCTGCCTCTTACTCATCCATCATTATCTTGGATTAAATACATCATGTAAGATGCCTTATCTGACCAACACAACTATTTTAGAAATAAGAGTCATGTTTTAGACCAGCTATGACATGACATGACAACCATTCAGCTCACGAAAACCATTCAATAAATACTCTAATTGAATTGCCCAAAGAGTTGACCTAAAATAACCTAAATGCCAAGCATTCCAAGAACCGTCCTGAACCAAATTCACTTCTCATTCGAATGCCAATGTCACAGAAAGGGATGTTGTATTGTCCTTAAATGTACTTGCCTTTATCCAAAACTAGAATCTCTGATGAATCTATGGGACACACATGTAAAATATTCTGCAAAGGAAAAAAGCTTTATTTAGTGTACTGTGCTTAATATTCAGCCAGACCTGCATTTTTCTCTAAACCTTATACAATTACTTAGTCTGCAAGAAGCATTAGAAGAGAGACAATGTCTATTGAGAAAAATACGGGAAGCGAAGGTCATCAATCATTTTCTACTTTCAATAATCTCTTTCATAAAGAGGTAAATGCTCCTAAATTCCAGAATGAATGGAATTCAATACAGCAAAGTAAAATGCTTTAAATACATAAAACAAATATCTTGGTGGACCTTCCACCATCTGTTTTAGTAACTTAAATTATAAAAAACACCCTAAATTTAAGAAAAGTTATATCAACAGCTAAAATTGAGATATTTTTCCATCTATTACTTTGATTTTCCTGACCCATTTTTGAGAATTGTCAGCATTCTGGATCAATAATGCCAAATTATTTCTTGAAGACAGTGAGATTCCTCCCAAGTCATCTAACATGCTCACTAATCAATAAAGATAAGAACAAACAAGAAAGCCATATTTATGAAGCAAGCAAATTATATTAAAAGACTGACTTTGAGAAAAGGTTGCTGCTTGCCAAGAAAATTTTATTATTATACAACTTTTTCTGTCATTTGTATTACTTCATTTTCCCTTTCAGATTATCTGTGTAGCCTTGTAAACACATCATAATCCAAAGCAGTTGAGCTTTACCAATAAAATGTAAATCAACACAATAGAGCCAACTGCATAATTAAAACAAAAGTATACCGGGCTTCCCTGGTGGCACAGTGGTTGAGAGTCTGCCTGCCGATGCAGGGGCCCTGGGTTCGTGCCTCGGTTCGGGAAGATACCACATGCAGCGGAGGGGCTAGGCCCGTGAGCCATGGCCACTGAGCCGGCGGGTCGGGAGCCTGTGCTCCGTAACGGGGGAGGCCACAACAGTGAGAGGCCCACGTACTGAAAAAAAAAAAAAAACATACCACCATCAACCCAAGCAGATTACAAAATAGCAAGCAGATTTTAAAATAATAGTCTACAAGCCTGCTTTTTTAAATATATAACTAAATGCATTGAATATCTTATATAAAAAGCCAAAAGATAGAGTTGAAACCAAATATCAAAAGTAAACATCTCCTTCCCCAAAACCCTAACTCCACTCCAGTCATGAGGAGAACATCACACAAAGCCAAGTTGAAGGACAGTCTATGAAATATGTGAACCAGGACTCTTCAAAATTGTCATTAAGAAAAGGAAAGTCTGGGACTTTCCTGGTGGTGCACTAGTTAAGAATCCATCTGCCAATGCAGGGGACACCGGTTCCAGCCCTGGTCCGGGAAGATCCCACATGCCGCAGAGCAAGTAAGCCCGTACATCACAACTACTGAGCCTGCGCTCTAGAGCCCGCCAGCCACAACAACTGAGGCCACACGCTGCAACTAATGAAGCCCGCGCACTCTAGGGCCTGTGTGCCGCAAATACTGAGCCCAGGTGCTGCAATTACTGAAGCCCGCACTCTTAGAGCCCACGCTCCGCAACAAGAGAAGCCACCACAATGAGAAGTCCGCGCACCACAATAAAGAGTAGCCCCCACTTGCCACAACTAGAGAAAGCCTGCGCGCAGCAACAAAGACTCAACTCAGCCAAATATAAACAATAATAAAAAAATAAATAAAGGCATCATCACATAAACACAAATGAGGAAATATTTTTTTTAAAAAAAGAATAACGGGCGGGGCAGTGGTTAAGAATCTGCCTGCCAGTGCAGGGGACACGGATTTGAGCCCTGGTCCGGGAAGATCCCACATGCTGCAGTGCAACTAAGCCCGTGAGCCACAACTACTGAGCCTGCGCTTCTGGAGCCTGTGCTCCGCAACAAGAGGCGCCACGGCACTGAGAGGCCCACGAACCACGATGAGGAGTGGCCCCTGCTCGCCGCAACTAGAGAAGGCCCTCGCACAGAAACGAAGACCCAACACAGCCAAAAATAAATAAAATATAAATAAAAATAAATACATTTAAAAGGAAAATCTATACATTTCCCTTTCTGCAAATGTAGGTTTTCGAGGCAAGAGTAGAGCCTCAGAAAGAATGTCTGCAAACAGAACAATCACTAGTTCACTAAGTACAAATTGTAGGATACTTTTGGAGAATCCCATCACAGCTAGATAATTGGTCCAGGACCAAAAGTAACTACTGGAAGAAAAATGAAATCAACAGTGTACCACAGAGGTGGGAGGCACACTGGCCTGGACTAAGACATGTTCAGTCATAGATAATAAGGGTGGTGATTTTTAAGCATCATTCTCGACCCACTGTGGACTTCCTTCTGCAGCAGTATAAGGATACCACCAGATCATCTTGAAATCAAGTCATGAAATGTACCTTTATATTTCTAAAAATCAATGATCATCCTTAAATTAACTTTTCTTATTAATTTAGTCATGGTGCTCTTTTACTTCTAAAACATTAAATCTTATTTGATTAGAGACAGACTTCAAAAAATAAAAATAAACTGTGATCAAATAGCAGGAACAAACAGTAGTAACTAAAATTTCTTCAATCTAAACTGGAGATGATTTCTGTATCTCTGTCTTTTACATTTGTCTCCATTAGGGGAAAAAATATGTACCTCATAATTAACTTGGCTGGAATGAATCAGACTGCATTTGTAAAAGTCTCAGAAGACCAATGAGCTGTGCTAAACAGTACCACTATCCACCTGAGCAGAAATTACTATCCTTAAGTTTCTATACATAACTAACACAACAAAAATTTTAACAAAAGAAGAACTACTACAAACAAATTAGAGATTCATGTTTTTAAGTCAGTAATTTGCCTTTAGTCAGTAATTTGCCTCATACATTATGATTTTCCCTGTGGAAACCCAATTATTATCCTGAAAACAAGACCACTTTAGAAAGCAAATGCCTTGTGACAAAAGAAAGAAAAGGCAGATTGATACATTATTAAAATAACTCACACGCCATACCCTGAGGAGTAAGGAAGCCATGGCAGAGCAGGCCCCCTTCTCCTCAATGGACAGCACAGCTGTGGGGAAGACACTGCAGCTAGCAGAAGCGTGTCACACTTCCTCAGGGAGGAAGCAAGTTACAGACAACTCTACAGAGGGCACCCATATACTCACAGCCACGCTCATTACCCAACGTCCAGGCCACCCACAGGCTGACTGCAGCCCAACTTTCCCACCATTCCCACACAGGCCCCAGGAACCGTCAGGCCTCTGAGGCTCTGCCAATGCCCTTCCCTCCACCCAAATATCCTTTCCCTCCTCTCTCCGGACCTCAATCCGGCCCAGCTCTAAATGAGCACTGCAAGGCCTATTTCCCTAAGAATGCCTCTCTCAAAACCAAAATTACTTCCTCGAGAATGATCTGCCTCTTACTCATCCATCATTATCTTGGATTAAATACATCATGTAAGATGCCTTATCTGACCAACACAACTATTTTAGAAATAAGAGTCATGTTTTAGACCAGCTATGACATGACATGACAACCATTCAGCTCACGAAAACCATTCAATAAATACTCTAATTGAATTGCCCAAAGAGTTGACCTAAAATAACCTAAATGCCAAGCATTCCAAGAACCGTCCTGAACCAAATTCACTTCTCATTCGAATGCCAATGTCACAGAAAGGGATGTTGTATTGTCCTTAAATGTACTTGCCTTTATCCAAAACTAGAATCTCTGATGAATCTATGGGACACACATGTAAAATATTCTGCAAAGGAAAAAAGCTTTATTTAGTGTACTGTGCTTAATATTCAGCCAGACCTGCATTTTTCTCTAAACCTTATACAATTACTTAGTCTGCAAGAAGCATTAGAAGAGAGACAATGTCTATTGAGAAAAATACGGGAAGCGAAGGTCATCAATCATTTTCTACTTTCAATAATCTCTTTCATAAAGAGGTAAATGCTCCTAAATTCCAGAATGAATGGAATTCAATACAGCAAAGTAAAATGCTTTAAATACATAAAACAAATATCTTGGTGGACCTTCCACCATCTGTTTTAGTAACTTAAATTATAAAAAACACCCTAAATTTAAGAAAAGTTATATCAACAGCTAAAATTGAGATATTTTTCCATCTATTACTTTGATTTTCCTGACCCATTTTTGAGAATTGTCAGCATTCTGGATCAATAATGCCAAATTATTTCTTGAAGACAGTGAGATTCCTCCCAAGTCATCTAACATGCTCACTAATCAATAAAGATAAGAACAAACAAGAAAGCCATATTTATGAAGCAAGCAAATTATATTAAAAGACTGACTTTGAGAAAAGGTTGCTGCTTGCCAAGAAAATTTTATTATTATACAACTTTTTCTGTCATTTGTATTACTTCATTTTCCCTTTCAGATTATCTGTGTAGCCTTGTAAACACATCATAATCCAAAGCAGTTGAGCTTTACCAATAAAATGTAAATCAACACAATAGAGCCAACTGCATAATTAAAACAAAAGTATACCGGGCTTCCCTGGTGGCACAGTGGTTGAGAGTCTGCCTGCCGATGCAGGGGCCCTGGGTTCGTGCCTCGGTTCGGGAAGATACCACATGCAGCGGAGGGGCTAGGCCCGTGAGCCATGGCCACTGAGCCGGCGGGTCGGGAGCCTGTGCTCCGTAACGGGGGAGGCCACAACAGTGAGAGGCCCACGTACTGAAAAAAAAAAAAAAACATACCACCAGCAACCCAAGCAGATTACAAAATAGCAAGCAGATTTTAAAATAATAGTCTACAAGCCTGCTTTTTTAAATATATAACTAAATGCATTGAATATCTTATATAAAAAGCCAAAAGATAGAGTTGAAACCGAATATCAAAAGTAAACATCTCCTTCCCCAAAACCCTAACTCCACTCCAGTCATGAGGAGAACATCACACAAAGCCAAGTTGAAGGACAGTCTATGAAATATGTGAACCAGGACTCTTCAAAATTGTCATTAAGAAAAGGAAAGTCTGGGACTTTCCTGGTGGTGCACTAGTTAAGAATCCATCTGCCAATGCAGGGGACACCGGTTCCAGCCCTGGTCCGGGAAGATCCCACATGCCGCAGAGCAAGTAAGCCCGTACATCACAACTACTGAGCCTGCGCTCTAGAGCCCGCCAGCCACAACAACTGAGGCCACACGCTGCAACTAATGAAGCCCGCGCACTCTAGGGCCTGTGTGCCGCAAATACTGAGCCCAGGTGCTGCAATTACTGAAGCCCGCACTCTTAGAGCCCACGCTCCGCAACAAGAGAAGCCACCACAATGAGAAGTCCGCGCACCACAATAAAGAGTAGCCCCCACTTGCCACAACTAGAGAAAGCCTGCACGCAGCAACAAAGACTCAACTCAGCCAAATATAAACAATAATAAAAAAATAAATAAAGGCATCATCACATAAACACAAATGAGGAAATATTTTTTTTAAAAAAAGAATAACGGGCGGGGCAGTGGTTAAGAATCTGCCTGCCAGTGCAGGGGACACGGATTTGAGCCCTGGTCCTGGAAGATCCCACATGCTGCAGTGCAACTAAGCCCGTGAGCCACAACTACTGAGCCTGCGCTTCTGGAGCCTGTGCTCCGCAACAAGAGGCGCCACGGCACTGAGAGGCCCACGAACCACGATGAGGAGTGGCCCCTGCTCGCCGCAACTAGAGAAGGCCCTCGCACAGAAACGAAGACCCAACACAGCCAAAAATAAATAAAATATAAATAAAAATAAATACATTTAAAAGAAAAACCTATACATTTCCCTTTCTGCAAATGTAGGTTTTCGAGGCAAGAGTAGAGCCTCAGAAAGAATGTCTGCAAACAGAACAATCACTAGTTCACTAAGTACAAATTGTAGGATACTTTTGGAGAATCCCATCACAGCTAGATAATTGGTCCAGGACCAAAAGTAACTACTGGAAGAAAAATGAAATCAACAGTGTACCACAGAGGTGGGAGGCACACTGGCCTGGACTAAGACATGTTCAGTCATAGATAATAAGGGTGGTGATTTTTAAGCATCATTCTCGACCCACTGTGGACTTCCTTCTGCAGCAGTATAAGGATACCACCAGATCATCTTGAAATCAAGTCATGAAATGTACCTTTATATTTCTAAAAATCAATGATCATCCTTAAATTAACTTTTCTTATTAATTTAGTCATGGTGCTCTTTTACTTCTAAAACATTAAATCTTATTTGATTAGAGACAGACTTCAAAAAATAAAAATAAACTGTGATCAAATAGCAGGAACAAACAGTAGTAACTAAAATTTCTTCAATCTAAACTGGAGATGATTTCTGTATCTCTGTCTTTTACATTTGTCTCCATTAGGGGAAAAAATATGTACCTCATAATTAACTTGGCTGGAATGAATCAGACTGCATTTGTAAAAGTCTCAGAAGACCAATGAGCTGTGCTAAACAGTACCACTATCCACCTGAGCAGAAATTACTATCCTTAAGTTTCTATACATAACTAACACAACAAAAATTTAAACAAAAGAAGAACTACTAGAAACAAATTAGAGATTCATGTTTTTAAGTCAGTAATTTGCCTTTAGTCAGTAATTTGCCTCATACATTATGATTTTCCCTGTGGAAACCCAATTATTATCCTGAAAACAAGACCACTTTACAAAGCAAATGCATTGTGACAAAAGAAAGAAAAGGCAGATTGATACATTATTAAAATAACTCACACGCCATACCCTGAGGAGTAAGGAAGCCATGGCAGAGCAGGCCCCCTTCTCCTCAATGGACAGCACAGCTGTGGGGAAGACACTGCAGCTAGCAGAAGCGTGTCACACTTCCTCAGGGAGGAAGCAAGTTACAGACAACTCTACAGAGGGCACCCATAAACTCACGGCCACGCTCATTACCCAACGTCCAGGCCACCCAGAGGCTGACTGCAGCCCAACTTTCCCACCATTCCCACACAGGCCCCAGGAACCGTCAGGCCTCTGAGGCTCTGCCAATGCCCTTCCCTCCACCCAAATATCCTTTCCCTCCTCTCTCCGGACCTCAATCCGGCCCAGCTCTAAATGAGCACTGCAAGGCCTATTTCCCTAAGAATGCCTCTCTCAAAACCAAAATTACTTCCTCGAGAATGATCTGCCTCTTACTCATCCATCATTATCTTGGATTAAATACATCATGTAAGATGCCTTATCTGACCAACACAACTATTTTAGAAATAAGAGTCATGTTTTAGACCAGCTATGACATGACATGACAACCATTCAGCTCACGAAAACCATTCAATAAATACTCTAATTGAATTGCCCAAAGAGTTGACCTAAAATAACCTAAATGCCAAGCATTCCAAGAACCGTCCTGAACCAAATTCACTTCTCATTCGAATGCCAATGTCACAGAAAGGGATGTTGTATTGTCCTTAAATGTACTTGCCTTTATCCAAAACTAGAATCTCTGATGAATCTATGGGACACACATGTAAAATATTCTGCAAAGGAAAAAAGCTTTATTTAGTGTACTGTGCTTAATATTCAGCCAGACCTGCATTTTTCTCTAAACCTTATACAATTACTTAGTCTGCAAGAAGCATTAGAAGAGAGACAATGTCTATTGAGAAAAATACGGGAAGCGAAGGTCATCAATCATTTTCTACTTTCAATAATCTCTTTCATAAAGAGGTAAATGCTCCTAAATTCCAGAATGAATGGAATTCAATACAGCAAAGTAAAATGCTTTAAATACATAAAACAAATATCTTGGTGGACCTTCCACCATCTGTTTTAGTAACTTAAATTATAAAAAACACCCTAAATTTAAGAAAAGTTATATCAACAGCTAAAATTGAGATATTTTTCCATCTATTACTTTGATTTTCCTGACCCATTTTTGAGAATTGTCAGCATTCTGGATCAATAATGCCAAATTATTTCTTGAAGACAGTGAGATTCCTCCCAAGTCATCTAACATGCTCACTAATCAATAAAGATAAGAACAAACAAGAAAACCATATTTATGAAGCAAGCAAATTATATTAAAAGACTGACTTTGAGAAAAGGTTGCTGCTTGCCAAGAAAATTTTATTATTATACAACTTTTTCTGTCATTTGTATTACTTCATTTTCCCTTTCAGATTATCTGTGTAGCCTTGTAAACACATCATAATCCAAAGCAGTTGAGCTTTACCAATAAAATGTAAATCAACACAATAGAGCCAACTGCATAATTAAAACAAAAGTATACCGGGCTTCCCTGGTGGCACAGTGGTTGAGAGTCTGCCTGCCGATGCAGGGGCCCTGGGTTCGTGCCTCGGTTCGGGAAGATACCACATGCAGCGGAGGGGCTAGGCCCGTGAGCCATGGCCACTGAGCCGGCGGGTCGGGAGCCTGTGCTCCGTAACGGGGGAGGCCACAACAGTGAGAGGCCCACGTACTGAAAAAAAAAAAAAAACATACCACCAGCAACCCAAGCAGATTACAAAATAGCAAGCAGATTTTAAAATAATAGTCTACAAGCCTGCTTTTTTAAATATATAACTAAATGCATTGAATATCTTATATAAAAAGCCAAAAGATAGAGTTGAAACCGAATATCAAAAGTAAACATCTCCTTCCCCAAAACCCTAACTCCACTCCAGTCATGAGGAGAACATCACACAAAGCCAAGTTGAAGGACAGTCTATGAAATATGTGAACCAGGACTCTTCAAAATTGTCATTAAGAAAAGGAAAGTCTGGGACTTTCCTGGTGGTGCACTAGTTAAGAATCCATCTGCCAATGCAGGGGACACCGGTTCCAGCCCTGGTCCGGGAAGATCCCACATGCCGCAGAGCAAGTAAGCCCGTACATCACAACTACTGAGCCTGCGCTCTAGAGCCCGCCAGCCACAACAACTGAGGCCACACGCTGCAACTAATGAAGCCCGCGCACTCTAGGGCCTGTGTGCCGCAAATACTGAGCCCAGGTGCTGCAATTACTGAAGCCCGCACTCTTAGAGCCCACGCTCCGCAACAAGAGAAGCCACCACAATGAGAAGTCCGCGCACCACAATAAAGAGTAGCCCCCACTTGCCACAACTAGAGAAAGCCTGCACGCAGCAACAAAGACTCAACTCAGCCAAATATAAACAATAATAAAAAAATAAATAAAGGCATCATCACATAAACACAAATGAGGAAATATTTTTTTTAAAAAAAGAATAACGGGCGGGGCAGTGGTTAAGAATCTGCCTGCCAGTGCAGGGGACACGGATTTGAGCCCTGGTCCTGGAAGATCCCACATGCTGCAGTGCAACTAAGCCCGTGAGCCACAACTACTGAGCCTGCGCTTCTGGAGCCTGTGCTCCGCAACAAGAGGCGCCACGGCACTGAGAGGCCCACGAACCACGATGAGGAGTGGCCCCTGCTCGCCGCAACTAGAGAAGGCCCTCGCACAGAAACGAAGACCCAACACAGCCAAAAATAAATAAAATATAAATAAAAATAAATACATTTAAAAGAAAAACCTATACATTTCCCTTTCTGCAAATGTAGGTTTTCGAGGCAAGAGTAGAGCCTCAGAAAGAATGTCTGCAAACAGAACAATCACTAGTTCACTAAGTACAAATTGTAGGATACTTTTGGAGAATCCCATCACAGCTAGATAATTGGTCCAGGACCAAAAGTAACTACTGGAAGAAAAATGAAATCAACAGTGTACCACAGAGGTGGGAGGCACACTGGCCTGGACTAAGACATGTTCAGTCATAGATAATAAGGGTGGTGATTTTTAAGCATCATTCTCGACCCACTGTGGACTTCCTTCTGCAGCAGTATAAGGATACCACCAGATCATCTTGAAATCAAGTCATGAAATGTACCTTTATATTTCTAAAAATCAATGATCATCCTTAAATTAACTTTTCTTATTAATTTAGTCATGGTGCTCTTTTACTTCTAAAACATTAAATCTTATTTGATTAGAGACAGACTTCAAAAAATAAAAATAAACTGTGATCAAATAGCAGGAACAAACAGTAGTAACTAAAATTTCTTCAATCTAAACTGGAGATGATTTCTGTATCTCTGTCTTTTACATTTGTCTCCATTAGGGGAAAAAATATGTACCTCATAATTAACTTGGCTGGAATGAATCAGACTGCATTTGTAAAAGTCTCAGAAGACCAATGAGCTGTGCTAAACAGTACCACTATCCACCTGAGCAGAAATTACTATCCTTAAGTTTCTATACATAACTAACACAACAAAAATTTTAACAAAAGAAGAACTACTACAAACAAATTAGAGATTCATGTTTTTAAGTCAGTAATTTGCCTTTAGTCAGTAATTTGCCTCATACATTATGATTTTCCCTGTGGAAACCCAATTATTATCCTGAAAACAAGACCACTTTACAAAGCAAATGCATTGTGACAAAAGAAAGAAAAGGCAGATTGATACATTATTAAAATAACTCACACGCCATACCCTGAGGAGTAAGGAAGCCATGGCAGAGCAGGCCCCCTTCTCCTCAATGGACAGCACAGCTGTGGGGAAGACACTGCAGCTAGCAGAAGCGTGTCACACTTCCTCAGGGAGGAAGCAAGTTACAGACAACTCTACAGAGGGCACCCATAAACTCACGGCCACGCTCATTACCCAACGTCCAGGCCACCCAGAGGCTGACTGCAGCCCAACTTTCCCACCATTCCCACACAGGCCCCAGGAACCGTCAGGCCTCTGAGGCTCTGCCAATGCCCTTCCCTCCACCCAAATATCCTTTCCCTCCTCTCTCCGGACCTCAATCCTGCCCAGCTCTAAATGAGCACTGCAAGGCCTATTTCCCTAAGAATGCCTCTCTCAAAACCAAAATTACTTCCTCGAGAATGATCTGCCTCTTACTCATCCATCATTATCTTGGATTAAATACATCATGTAAGATGCCTTATCTGACCAACACAACTATTTTAGAAATAAGAGTCATGTTTTAGACCATCTATGACATGACATGACAACCATTCAGCTCACGAAAACCATTCAATAAATACTCTAATTGAATTGCCCAAAGAGTTGACCTAAAATAACCTAAATGCCAAGCATTCCAAGAACCGTCCTGAACCAAATTCACTTCTCATTCGAATGCCAATGTCACAGAAAGGGATGTTGTATTGTCCTTAAATGTACTTGCCTTTATCCAAAACTAGAATCTCTGATGAATCTATGGGACACACATGTAAAATATTCTGCAAAGGAAAAAAGCTTTATTTAGTGTACTGTGCTTAATATTCAGCCAGACCTGCATTTTTCTCTAAACCTTATACAATTACTTAGTCTGCAAGAAGCATTAGAAGAGAGACAATGTCTATTGAGAAAAATACGGGAAGCGAAGGTCATCAATCATTTTCTACTTTCAATAATCTCTTTCATAAAGAGGTAAATGCTCCTAAATTCCAGAATGAATGGAATTCAATACAGCAAAGTAAAATGCTTTAAATACATAAAACAAATATCTTGGTGGACCTTCCACCATCTGTTTTAGTAACTTAAATTATAAAAAACACCCTAAATTTAAGAAAAGTTATATCAACAGCTAAAATTGAGATATTTTTCCATCTATTACTTTGATTTTCCTGACCCATTTTTGAGAATTGTCAGCATTCTGGATCAATAATGCCAAATTATTTCTTGAAGACAGTGAGATTCCTCCCAAGTCATCTAACATGCTCACTAATCAATAAAGATAAGAACAAACAAGAAAGCCATATTTATGAAGCAAGCAAATTATATTAAAAGACTGACTTTGAGAAAAGGTTGCTGCTTGCCAAGAAAATTTTATTATTATACAACTTTTTCTGTCATTTGTATTACTTCATTTTCCCTTTCAGATTATCTGTGTAGCCTTGTAAACACATCATAATCCAAAGCAGTTGAGCTTTACCAATAAAATGTAAATCAACACAATAGAGCCAACTGCATAATTAAAACAAAAGTATACCGGGCTTCCCTGGTGGCACAGTGGTTGAGAGTCTGCCTGCCGATGCAGGGGCCCTGGGTTCGTGCCTCGGTTCGGGAAGATACCACATGCAGCGGAGGGGCTAGGCCCGTGAGCCATGGCCACTGAGCCGGCGGGTCGGGAGCCTGTGCTCCGTAACGGGGGAGGCCACAACAGTGAGAGGCCCACGTACTGAAAAAAAAAAAAAACATACCACCATCAACCCAAGCAGATTACAAAATAGCAAGCAGATTTTAAAATAATAGTCTACAAGCCTGCTTTTTAAAATATATAACTAAATGCATTGAATATCTTATATAAAAAGCCAAAAGATAGAGTTGAAACCGAATATCAAAAGTAAACATCTCCTTCCCCAAAACCCTAACTCCACTCCAGTCATGAGGAGAACATCACACAAAGCCAAGTTGAAGGACAGTCTATGAAATATGTGAACCAGGACTCTTCAAAATTGTCATTAAGAAAAGGAAAGTCTGGGACTTTCCTGGTGGTGCACTAGTTAAGAATCCATCTGCCAATGCAGGGGACACCGGTTCCAGCCCTGGTCCGGGAAGATCCCACATGCCGCAGAGCAAGTAAGCCCGTACATCACAACTACTGAGCCTGCGCTCTAGAGCCCGCCAGCCACAACAACTGAGGCCACACGCTGCAACTAATGAAGCCCGCACACTCTAGGGCCTGTGTGCCGCAAATACTGAGCCCAGGTGCTGCAATTACTGAAGCCCGCACTCTTAGAGCCCACGCTCCGCAACAAGAGAAGCCACCACAATGAGAAGTCCGCGCACCACAATAAAGAGTAGCCCCACAACTAGAGAAAGCCTGCGCGCAGCAACAAAGACTCAACTCAGCCAAATATAAACAATAATAAAAAAATAAATAAAGGCATCATCACATAAACACAAATGAGGAAATATTTTTTTTAAAAAAAGAATAACGGGCGGGGCAGTGGTTAAGAATCTGCCTGCCAGTGCAGGGGACACGGATTTGAGCCCTGGTCCTGGAAGATCCCACATGCTGCAGTGCAACTAAGCCCGTGAGCCACAACTACTGAGCCTGCGCTTCTGGAGCCTGTGCTCCGCAACAAGAGGCGCCACGGCACTGAGAGGCCCACGAACCACGATGAGGAGTGGCCCCTGCTCGCCGCAACTAGAGAAGGCCCTCGCACAGAAACGAAGACCCAACACAGCCAAAAATAAATAAAATATAAATAAAAATAAATACATTTAAAAGAAAAACCTATACATTTCCCTTTCTGCAAATGTAGGTTTTCGAGGCAAGAGTAGAGCCTCAGAAAGAATGTCTGCAAACAGAACAATCACTAGTTCACTAAGTACAAATTGTAGGATACTTTTGGAGAATCCCATCACAGCTAGATAATTGGTCCAGGACCAAAAGTAACTACTGGAAGAAAAATGAAATCAACAGTGTACCACAGAGGTGGGAGGCACACTGGCCTGGACTAAGACATGTTCAGTCATAGATAATAAGGGTGGTGATTTTTAAGCATCATTCTCGACCCACTGTGGACTTCCTTCTGCAGCAGTATAAGGATACCACCAGATCATCTTGAAATCAAGTCATGAAATGTACCTTTATATTTCTAAAAATCAATGATCGTCCTTAAATTAACTTTTCTTATTAATTTAGTCATGGTGCTCTTTTACTTCTAAAACATTAAATCTTATTTGATTAGAGACAGACTTCAAAAAATAAAAATAAACTGTGATCAAATAGCAGGAACAAACAGTAGTAACTAAAATTTCTTCAATCTAAACTGGAGATGATTTCTGTATCTCTGTCTTTTACATTTGTCTCCATTAGGGGAAAAATATGTACCTCATAATTAACTTGGCTGGAATGAATCAGACTGCATTTGTAAAAGTCTCAGAAGACCAATGAGCTGTGCTAAACAGTACCACTATCCACCTGAGCAGAAATTACTATCCTTAAGTTTCTATACATAACTAACACAACAAAAATTTAAACAAAAGAAGAACTACTAGAAACAAATTAGAGATTCATGTTTTTAAGTCAGTAATTTGCCTTTAGTCAGTAATTTGCCTCATACATTATGATTTTCCCTGTGGAAACCCAATTATTATCCTGAAAACAAGACCACTTTAGAAAGCAAATGCATTGTGACAAAAGAAAGAAAAGGCAGATTGATACATTATTAAAATAACTCACACGCCATACCCTGAGGAGTAAGGAAGCCATGGCAGAGCAGGCCCCCTTCTCCTCAATGGACAGCACAGCTGTGGGGAAGACACTGCAGCTAGCAGAAGCGTGTCACACTTCCTCAGGGAGGAAGCAAGTTACAGACAACTCTACAGAGGGCACCCATAAACTCACGGCCACGCTCATTACCCAACGTCCAGGCCACCCACAGGCTGACTTCAGCCCAACTTTCCCACCATTCCCACACAGGCCCCAGGAACCGTCAGGCCTCTGAGGCTCTGCCAATGCCCTTCCCTCCACCCAAATATCCTTTCCCTCCTCTCTCCGGACCTCAATCCTGCCCAGCTCTAAATGAGCACTGCAAGGCCTATTTCCCTAAGAATGCCTCTCTCAAAACCAAAATTACTTCCTCGAGAATGATCTGCCTCTTACTCATCCATCATTATCTTGGATTAAATACATCATGTAAGATGCCTTATCTGACCAACACAACTATTTTAGAAATAAGAGTCATGTTTTAGACCATCTATGACATGACATGACAACCATTCAGCTCACGAAAACCATTCAATAAATACTCTAATTGAATTGCCCAAAGAGTTGACCTAAAATAACCTAAATGCCAAGCATTCCAAGAACCGTCCTGAACCAAATTCACTTCTCATTCGAATGCCAATGTCACAGAAAGGGATGTTGTATTGTCCTTAAATGTACTTGCCTTTATCCAAAACTAGAATCTCTGATGAATCTATGGGACACACATGTAAAATATTCTGCAAAGGAAAAAAGCTTTATTTAGTGTACTGTGCTTAATATTCAGCCAGACCTGCATTTTTCTCTAAACCTTATACAATTACTTAGTCTGCAAGAAGCATTAGAAGAGAGACAATGTCTATTGAGAAAAATACGGGAAGCGAAGGTCATCAATCATTTTCTACTTTCAATAATCTCTTTCATAAAGAGGTAAATGCTCCTAAATTCCAGAATGAATGGAATTCAATACAGCAAAGTAAAATGCTTTAAATACATAAAACAAATATCTTGGTGGACCTTCCACCATCTGTTTTAGTAACTTAAATTATAAAAAACACCCTAAATTTAAGAAAAGTTATATCAACAGCTAAAATTGAGATATTTTTCCATCTATTACTTTGATTTTCCTGACCCATTTTTGAGAATTGTCAGCATTCTGGATCAATAATGCCAAATTATTTCTTGAAGACAGTGAGATTCCTCCCAAGTCATCTAACATGCTCACTAATCAATAAAGATAAGAACAAACAAGAAAGCCATATTTATGAAGCAAGCAAATTATATTAAAAGACTGACTTTGAGAAAAGGTTGCTGCTTGCCAAGAAAATTTTATTATTATACAACTTTTTCTGTCATTTGTATTACTTCATTTTCCCTTTCAGATTATCTGTGTAGCCTTGTAAACACATCATAATCCAAAGCAGTTGAGCTTTACCAATAAAATGTAAATCAACACAATAGAGCCAACTGCATAATTAAAACAAAAGTATACCGGGCTTCCCTGGTGGCACAGTGGTTGAGAGTCTGCCTGCCG
The DNA here is from genome assembly GCF_964165515.1 of Mesoplodon bidens. Lineage (NCBI taxonomy): Eukaryota > Metazoa > Chordata > Mammalia > Artiodactyla > Ziphiidae > Mesoplodon > Mesoplodon bidens. The sequence continues at coordinate 2,062,182 of NW_027672468.1, read as the reverse complement.
ATGCAGGGGCCCTGGGTTCGTGCCTCGGTTCGGGAAGATACCACATGCAGCGGAGGGGCTAGGCCCGTGAGCCATGGCCACTGAGCCGGCGGGTCGGGAGCCTGTGCTCCGTAACGGGGGAGGCCACAACAGTGAGAGGCCCACGTACTGAAAAAAAAAAAAAAAACATACCACCATCAACCCAAGCAGATTACAAAATAGCAAGCAGATTTTAAAATAATAGTCTACAAGCCTGCTTTTTTAAATATATAACTAAATGCATTGAATATCTTATATAAAAAGCCAAAAGATAGAGTTGAAACCGAATATCAAAAGTAAACATCTCCTTCCCCAAAACCCTAACTCCACTCCAGTCATGAGGAGAACATCACACAAAGCCAAGTTGAAGGACAGTCTATGAAATATGTGAACCAGGACTCTTCAAAATTGTCATTAAGAAAAGGAAAGTCTGGGACTTTCCTGGTGGTGCACTAGTTAAGAATCCATCTGCCAATGCAGGGGACACCGGTTCCAGCCCTGGTCCGGGAAGATCCCACATGCCGCAGAGCAAGTAAGCCCGTACATCACAACTACTGAGCCTGCGCTCTAGAGCCCGCCAGCCACAACAACTGAGGCCACACGCTGCAACTAATGAAGCCCGCACACTCTAGGGCCTGTGTGCCGCAAATACTGAGCCCAGGTGCTGCAATTACTGAAGCCCGCACTCTTAGAGCCCACGCTCCACAACAAGAGAAGCCACCACAATGAGAATTCCGCGCACCACAATAAAGAGTAGCCCCCACTTGCCACAACTAGAGAAAGCCTGCGCGCAGCAACAAAGACTCAACTCAGCCAAATATAAACAATAATAAAAAAATAAATAAAGGCATCATCACATAAACACAAATGAGGAAATATTTTTTTTAAAAAAAGAATAACGGGCAGGGCAGTGGTTAAGAATCTGCCTGCCAGTGCAGGGGACACGGATTTGAGCCCTGGTCCGGGAAGATCCCACATGCTGCAGTGCAACTAAGCCCGTGAGCCACAACTACTGAGCCTGCGCTTCTGGAGCCTGTGCTCCGCAACAAGAGGCGCCACGGCCGTGAGAGGCCCACGAACCACGATGAGGAGTGGCCCCTGCTCGCCGCAACTAGAGAAGGCCCTCGCACAGAAACGAAGACCCAACACAGCCAAAAATAAATAAAATATAAATAAAAATAAATACATTTAAAAGAAAAACCTATACATTTCCCTTTCTGCAAATGTAGGTTTTCGAGGCAAGAGTAGAGCCTCAGAAAGAATGTCTGCAAACAGAACAATCACTAGTTCACTAAGTACAAATTGTAGGATACTTTTGGAGAATCCCATCACAGCTAGATAATTGGTCCAGGACCAAAAGTAACTACTGGAAGAAAAATGAAATCAACAGTGTACCACAGAGGTGGGAGGCACACTGGCCTGGACTAAGACATGTTCAGTCATAGATAATAAGGGTGGTGATTTTTAAGCATCATTCTCGACCCACTGTGGACTTCCTTCTGCAGCAGTATAAGGATACCACCAGATCATCTTGAAATCAAGTCATGAAATGTACCTTTATATTTCTAAAAATCAATGATCGTCCTTAAATTAACTTTTCTTATTAATTTAGTCATGGTGCTCTTTTACTTCTAAAACATTAAATCTTATTTGATTAGAGACAGACTTCAAAAAATAAAAATAAACTGTGATCAAATAGCAGGAACAAACAGTAGTAACTAAAATTTCTTCAATCTAAACTGGAGATGATTTCTGTATCTCTGTCTTTTACATTTGTCTCCATTAGGGGAAAAAATATGTACCTCATAATTAACTTGGCTGGAATGAATCAGACTGCATTTGTAAAAGTCTCAGAAGACCAATGAGCTGTGCTAAACAGTACCACTATCCACCTGAGCAGAAATTACTATCCTTAAGTTTCTATACATAACTAACACAACAAAAATTTTAACAAAAGAAGAACTACTACAAACAAATTAGAGATTCATGTTTTTAAGTCAGTAATTTGCCTTTAGTCAGTAATTTGCCTCATACATTATGATTTTCCCTGTGGAAACCCAATTATTATCCTGAAAACAAGACCACTTTACAAAGCAAATGCATTGTGACAAAAGAAAGAAAAGGCAGATTGATACATTATTAAAATAACTCACACGCCATACCCTGAGGAGTAAGGAAGCCATGGCAGAGCAGGCCCCCTTCTCCTCAATGGACAGCACAGCTGTGGGGAAGACACTGCAGCTAGCAGAAGCGTGTCACACTTCCTCAGGGAGGAAGCAAGTTACAGACAACTCTACAGAGGGCACCCATAAACTCACGGCCACGCTCATTACCCAACGTCCAGGCCACCCAGAGGCTGACTGCAGCCCAACTTTCCCACCATTCCCACACAGGCCCCAGGAACCGTCAGGCCTCTGAGGCTCTGCCAATGCCCTTCCCTCCACCCAAATATCCTTTCCCTCCTCTCTCCGGACCTCAATCCGGCCCAGCTCTAAATGAGCACTGCAAGGCCTATTTCCCTAAGAATGCCTCTCTCAAAACCAAAATTACTTCCTCGAGAATGATCTGCCTCTTACTCATCCATCATTATCTTGGATTAAATACATCATGTAAGATGCCTTATCTGACCAACACAACTATTTTAGAAATAAGAGTCATGTTTTAGACCATCTATGACATGACATGACAACCATTCAGCTCACGAAAACCATTCAATAAATACTCTAATTGAATTGCCCAAAGAGTTGACCTAAAATAACCTAAATGCCAAGCATTCCAAGAACCGTCCTGAACCAAATTCACTTCTCATTCGAATGCCAATGTCACAGAAAGGGATGTTGTATTGTCCTTAAATGTACTTGCCTTTATCCAAAACTAGAATCTCTGATGAATCTATGGGACACACATGTAAAATATTCTGCAAAGGAAAAAAGCTTTATTTAGTGTACTGTGCTTAATATTCAGCCAGACCTGCATTTTTCTCTAAACCTTATACAATTACTTAGTCTGCAAGAAGCATTAGAAGAGAGACAATGTCTATTGAGAAAAATACGGGAAGCGAAGGTCATCAATCATTTTCTACTTTCAATAATCTCTTTCATAAAGAGGTAAATGCTCCTAAATTCCAGAATGAATGGAATTCAATACAGCAAAGTAAAATGCTTTAAATACATAAAACAAATATCTTGGTGGACCTTCCACCATCTGTTTTAGTAACTTAAATTATAAAAAACACCCTAAATTTAAGAAAAGTTATATCAACAGCTAAAATTGAGATATTTTTCCATCTATTACTTTGATTTTCCTGACCCATTTTTGAGAACTGTCAGCATTCTGGATCAATAATGCCAAATTATTTCTTGAAGACAGTGAGATTCCTCCCAAGTCATCTAACATGCTCACTAATCAATAAAGATAAGAACAAACAAGAAAGCCATATTTATGAAGCAAGCAAATTATATTAAAAGACTGACTTTGAGAAAAGGTTGCTGCTTGCCAAGAAAATTTTATTATTATACAACTTTTTCTGTCATTTGTATTACTTCATTTTCCCTTTCAGATTATCTGTGTAGCCTTGTAAACACATCATAATCCAAAGCAGTTGAGCTTTACCAATAAAATGTAAATCAACACAATAGAGCCAACTGCATAATTAAAACAAAAGTATACCGGGCTTCCCTGGTGGCACAGTGGTTGAGAGTCTGCCTGCCGATGCAGGGGCCCTGGGTTCGTGCCTCGGTTCGGGAAGATACCACATGCAGCGGAGGGGCTAGGCCCGTGAGCCATGGCCACTGAGCCGGCGGGTCGGGAGCCTGTGCTCCGTAACGGGGGAGGCCACAACAGTGAGAGGCCCACGTACTGAAAAAAAAAAAAAACATACCACCATCAACCCAAGCAGATTACAAAATAGCAAGCAGATTTTAAAATAATAGTCTACAAGCCTGCTTTTTTAAATATATAACTAAATGCATTGAATATCTTATATAAAAAGCCAAAAGATAGAGTTGAAACCGAATATCAAAAGTAAACATCTCCTTCCCCAAAACCCTAACTCCACTCCAGTCATGAGGAGAACATCACACAAAGCCAAGTTGAAGGACAGTCTATGAAATATGTGAACCAGGACTCTTCAAAATTGTCATTAAGAAAAGGAAAGTCTGGGACTTTCCTGGTGGTGCACTAGTTAAGAATCCATCTGCCAATGCAGGGGACACCGGTTCCAGCCCTGGTCCGGGAAGATCCCACATGCCGCAGAGCAAGTAAGCCCGTACATCACAACTACTGAGCCTGCGCTCTAGAGCCCGCCAGCCACAACAACTGAGGCCACACGCTGCAACTAATGAAGCCCGCGCACTCTAGGGCCTGTGTGCCGCAAATACTGAGCCCAGGTGCTGCAATTACTGAAGCCCGCACTCTTAGAGCCCACGCTCCGCAACAAGAGAAGCCACCACAATGAGAAGTCCGCGCACCACAATAAAGAGTAGCCCCCACTTGCCACAACTAGAGAAAGCCTGCGCGCAGCAACAAAGACTCAACTCAGCCAAATATAAACAATAATAAAAAAATAAATAAAGGCATCATCACATAAACACAAAGGAGGAAATATTTTTTTTAAAAAAAGAATAACGGGCGGGGCAGTGGTTAAGAATCTGCCTGCCAGTGCAGGGGACACGGATTTGAGCCCTGGTCCGGGAAGATCCCACATGCTGCAGTGCAACTAAGCCCGTGAGCCACAACTACTGAGCCTGCGTTTCTGGAGCCTGTGCTCCGCAACAAGAGGCCCCACGGCACTGAGAGGCCCACGAACCACGATGAGGAGTGGCCCCTGCTCGCCGCAACTAGAGAAGGCCCTCGCACAGAAACGAAGACCCAACACAGCCAAAAATAAATAAAATATAAATAAAAATAAATACATTTAAAAGAAAAACCTATACATTTCCCTTTCTGCAAATGTAGGTTTTCGAGGCAAGAGTAGAGCCTCAGAAAGAATGTCTGCAAACAGAACAATCACTAGTTCACTAAGTACAAATTGTAGGATACTTTTGGAGAATCCCATCACAGCTAGATAATTGGTCCAGGACCAAAAGTAACTACTGGAAGAAAAATGAAATCAACAGTGTACCACAGAGGTGGGAGGCACACTGGCCTGGACTAAGACATGTTCAGTCATAGATAATAAGGGTGGTGATTTTTAAGCATCATTCTCGACCCACTGTGGACTTCCTTCTGCAGCAGTATAAGGATACCACCAGATCATCTTGAAATCAAGTCATGAAATGTACCTTTATATTTCTAAAAATCAATGATCGTCCTTAAATTAACTTTTCTTATTAATTTAGTCATGGTGCTCTTTTACTTCTAAAACATTAAATCTTATTTGATTAGAGACAGACTTCAAAAAATAAAAATAAACTGTGATCAAATAGCAGGAACAAACAGTAGTAACTAAAATTTCTTCAATCTAAACTGGAGATGATTTCTGTATCTCTGTCTTTTACATTTGTCTCCATTAGGGGAAAAAATATGTACCTCATAATTAACTTGGCTGGAATGAATCAGACTGCATTTGTAAAAGTCTCAGAAGACCAATGAGCTGTGCTAAACAGTACCACTATCCACCTGAGCAGAAATTACTATCCTTAAGTTTCTATACATAACTAACACAACAAAAATTTAAACAAAAGAAGAACTACTACAAACAAATTAGAGATTCATGTTTTTAAGTCAGTAATTTGCCTTTAGTCAGTAATTTGCCTCATACATTATGATTTTCCCTGTGGAAACCCAATTATTATCCTGAAAACAAGACCACTTTAGAAAGCAAATGCCTTGTGACAAAAGAAAGAAAAGGCAGATTGATACATTATTAAAATAACTCACACGCCATACCCTGAGGAGTAAGGAAGCCATGGCAGAGCAGGCCCCCTTCTCCTCAATGGACAGCACAGCTGTGGGGAAGACACTGCAGCTAGCAGAAGCGTGTCACACTTCCTCAGGGAGGAAGCAAGTTACAGACAACTCTACAGAGGGCACCCATAAACTCACGGCCACGCTCATTACCCAACGTCCAGGCCACCCACAGGCTGACTGCAGCCCAACTTTCCCACCATTCCCACACAGGCCCCAGGAACCGTCAGGCCTCTGAGGCTCTGCCAATGCCCTTCCCTCCACCCAAATATCCTTTCCCTCCTCTCTCCGGACCTCAATCCGGCCCAGCTCTAAATGAGCACTGCAAGGCCTATTTCCCTAAGAATGCCTCTCTCAAAACCAAAATTACTTCCTCGAGAATGATCTGCCTCTTACTCATCCATCATTATCTTGGATTAAATACATCATGTAAGATGCCTTATCTGACCAACACAACTATTTTAGAAATAAGAGTCATGTTTTAGACCAGCTATGACATGACATGACAACCATTCAGCTCACGAAAACCATTCAATAAATACTCTAATTGAATTGCCCAAAGAGTTGACCTAAAATAACCTAAATGCCAAGCATTCCAAGAACCGTCCTGAACCAAATTCACTTCTCATTCGAATGCCAATGTCACAGAAAGGGATGTTGTATTGTCCTTAAATGTACTTGCCTTTATCCAAAACTAGAATCTCTGATGAATCTATGGGACACACATGTAAAATATTCTGCAAAGGAAAAAAGCTTTATTTAGTGTACTGTGCTTAATATTCAGCCAGACCTGCATTTTTCTCTAAACCTTATACAATTACTTAGTCTGCAAGAAGCATTAGAAGAGAGACAATGTCTATTGAGAAAAATACGGGAAGCGAAGGTCATCAATCATTTTCTACTTTCAATAATCTCTTTCATAAAGAGGTAAATGCTCCTAAATTCCAGAATGAATGGAATTCAATACAGCAAAGTAAAATGCTTTAAATACATAAAACAAATATCTTGGTGGACCTTCCACCATCTGTTTTAGTAACTTAAATTATAAAAAACACCCTAAATTTAAGAAAAGTTATATCAACAGCTAAAATTGAGATATTTTTCCATCTATTACTTTGATTTTCCTGACCCATTTTTGAGAATTGTCAGCATTCTGGATCAATAATGCCAAATTATTTCTTGAAGACAGTGAGATTCCTCCCAAGTCATCTAACATGCTCACTAATCAATAAAGATAAGAACAAACAAGAAAGCCATATTTATGAAGCAAGCAAATTATATTAAAAGACTGACTTTGAGAAAAGGTTGCTGCTTGCCAAGAAAATTTTATTATTATACAACTTTTTCTGTCATTTGTATTACTTCATTTTCCCTTTCAGATTATCTGTGTAGCCTTGTAAACACATCATAATCCAAAGCAGTTGAGCTTTACCAATAAAATGTAAATCAACACAATAGAGCCAACTGCATAATTAAAACAAAAGTATACCGGGCTTCCCTGGTGGCACAGTGGTTGAGAGTCTGCCTGCCGATGCAGGGGCCCTGGGTTCGTGCCTCGGTTCGGGAAGATACCACATGCAGCGGAGGGGCTAGGCCCGTGAGCCATGGCCACTGAGCCGGCGGGTCGGGAGCCTGTGCTCCGTAACGGGGGAGGCCACAACAGTGAGAGGCCCACGTACTGAAAAAAAAAAAAAAAACATACCACCATCAACCCAAGCAGATTACAAAATAGCAAGCAGATTTTAAAATAATAGTCTACAAGCCTGCTTTTTTAAATATATAACTAAATGCATTGAATATCTTATATAAAAAGCCAAAAGATAGAGTTGAAACCGAATATCAAAAGTAAACATCTCCTTCCCCAAAACCCTAACTCCACTCCAGTCATGAGGAGAACATCACACAAAGCCAAGTTGAAGGACAGTCTATGAAATATGTGAACCAGGACTCTTCAAAATTGTCATTAAGAAAAGGAAAGTCTGGGACTTTCCTGGTGGTGCACTAGTTAAGAATCCATCTGCCAATGCAGGGGACACCGGTTCCAGCCCTGGTCCGGGAAGATCCCACATGCCGCAGAGCAAGTAAGCCCGTACATCACAACTACTGAGCCTGCGCTCTAGAGCCCGCCAGCCACAACAACTGAGGCCACACGCTGCAACTAATGAAGCCCGCGCACTCTAGGGCCTGTGTGCCGCAAATACTGAGCCCAGGTGCTGCAATTACTGAAGCCCGCACTCTTAGAGCCCACGCTCCGCAACAAGAGAAGCCACCACAATGAGAAGTCCGCGCACCACAATAAAGAGTAGCCCCCACTTGCCACAACTAGAGAAAGCCTGCGCGCAGCAACAAAGACTCAACTCAGCCAAATATAAACAATAATAAAAAAATAAATAAAGGCATCATCACATAAACACAAATGAGGAAATATTTTTTTTAAAAAAAGAATAACGGGCGGGGCAGTGGTTAAGAATCTGCCTGCCAGTGCAGGGGACACGGATTTGAGCCCTGGTCCTGGAAGATCCCACATGCTGCAGTGCAACTAAGCCCGTGAGCCACAACTACTGAGCCTGCGCTTCTGGAGCCTGTGCTCCGCAACAAGAGGCGCCACGGCACTGAGAGGCCCACGAACCACGATGAGGAGTGGCCCCTGCTCGCCGCAACTAGAGAAGGCCCTCGCACAGAAACGAAGACCCAACACAGCCAAAAATAAATAAAATATAAATAAAAATAAATACATTTAAAAGAAAAACCTATACATTTCCCTTTCTGCAAATGTAGGTTTTCGAGGCAAGAGTAGAGCCTCAGAAAGAATGTCTGCAAACAGAACAATCACTAGTTCACTAAGTACAAATTGTAGGATACTTTTGGAGAATCCCATCACAGCTAGATAATTGGTCCAGGACCAAAAGTAACTACTGGAAGAAAAATGAAATCAACAGTGTACCACAGAGGTGGGAGGCACACTGGCCTGGACTAAGACATGTTCAGTCATAGATAATAAGGGTGGTGATTTTTAAGCATCATTCTCGACCCACTGTGGACTTCCTTCTGCAGCAGTATAAGGATACCACCAGATCATCTTGAAATCAAGTCATGAAATGTACCTTTATATTTCTAAAAATCAATGATCGTCCTTAAATTAACTTTTCTTATTAATTTAGTCATGGTGCTCTTTTACTTCTAAAACATTAAATCTTATTTGATTAGAGACAGACTTCAAAAAATAAAAATAAACTGTGATCAAATAGCAGGAACAAACAGTAGTAACTAAAATTTCTTCAATCTAAACTGGAGATGATTTCTGTATCTCTGTCTTTTACATTTGTCTCCATTAGGGGAAAAAATATGTACCTCATAATTAACTTGGCTGGAATGAATCAGACTGCATTTGTAAAAGTCTCAGAAGACCAATGAGCTGTGCTAAACAGTACCACTATCCACCTGAGCAGAAATTACTATCCTTAAGTTTCTATACATAACTAACACAACAAAAATTTAAACAAAAGAAGAACTACTACAAACAAATTAGAGATTCATGTTTTTAAGTCAGTAATTTGCCTTTAGTCAGTAATTTGCCTCATACATTATGATTTTCCCTGTGGAAACCCAATTATTATCCTGAAAACAAGACCACTTTAGAAAGCAAATGCCTTGTGACAAAAGAAAGAAAAGGCAGATTGATACATTATTAAAATAACTCACACGCCATACCCTGAGGAGTAAGGAAGCCATGGCAGAGCAGGCCCCCTTCTCCTCAATGGACAGCACAGCTGTGGGGAAGACACTGCAGCTAGCAGAAGCGTGTCACACTTCCTCAGGGAGGAAGCAAGTTACAGACAACTCTACAGAGGGCACCCATAAACTCACGGCCACGCTCATTACCCAACGTCCAGGCCACCCAGAGGCTGACTGCAGCCCAACTTTCCCACCATTCCCACACAGGCCCCAGGAACCGTCAGGCCTCTGAGGCTCTGCCAATGCCCTTCCCTCCACCCAAATATCCTTTCCCTCCTCTCTCCGGACCTCAATCCGGCCCAGCTCTAAATGAGCACTGCAAGGCCTATTTCCCTAAGAATGCCTCTCTCAAAACCAAAATTACTTCCTCGAGAATGATCTGCCTCTTACTCATCCATCATTATCTTGGATTAAATACATCATGTAAGATGCCTTATCTGACCAACACAACTATTTTAGAAATAAGAGTCATGTTTTAGACCATCTATGACATGACATGACAACCATTCAGCTCACGAAAACCATTCAATAAATACTCTAATTGAATTGCCCAAAGAGTTGACCTAAAATAACCTAAATGCCAAGCATTCCAAGAACCGTCCTGAACCAAATTCACTTCTCATTCGAATGCCAATGTCACAGAAATGGATGTTGTATTGTCCTTAAATGTACTTGCCTTTATCCAAAACTAGAATCTCTGATGAATCTATGGGACACACATGTAAAATATTCTGCAAAGGAAAAAAGCTTTATTTAGTGTACTGTGCTTAATATTCAGCCAGACCTGCATTTTTCTCTAAACCTTATACAATTACTTAGTCTGCAAGAAGCATTAGAAGAGAGACAATGTCTATTGAGAAAAATACGGGAAGCGAAGGTCATCAATCATTTTCTACTTTCAATAATCTCTTTCATAAAGAGGTAAATGCTCCTAAATTCCAGAATGAATGGAATTCAATACAGCAAAGTAAAATGCTTTAAATACATAAAACAAATATCTTGGTGGACCTTCCACCATCTGTTTTAGTAACTTAAATTATAAAAAACACCCTAAATTTAAGAAAAGTTATATCAACAGCTAAAATTGAGATATTTTTCCATCTATTACTTTGATTTTCCTGACCCATTTTTGAGAATTGTCAGCATTCTGGATCAATAATGCCAAATTATTTCTTGAAGACAGTGAGATTCCTCCCAAGTCATCTAACATGCTCACTAATCAATAAAGATAAGAACAAACAAGAAAGCCATATTTATGAAGCAAGCAAATTATATTAAAAGACTGACTTTGAGAAAAGGTTGCTGCTTGCCAAGAAAATTTTATTATTATACAACTTTTTCTGTCATTTGTATTACTTCATTTTCCCTTTCAGATTATCTGTGTAGCCTTGTAAACACATCATAATCCAAAGCAGTTGAGCTTTACCAATAAAATGTAAATCAACACAATAGAGCCAACTGCATAATTAAAACAAAAGTATACCGGGCTTCCCTGGTGGCACAGTGGTTGAGAGTCTGCCTGCCGATGCAGGGGCCCTGGGTTCGTGCCTCGGTTCGGGAAGATACCACATGCAGCGGAGGGGCTAGGCCCGTGAGCCATGGCCACTGAGCCGGCGGGTCGGGAGCCTGTGCTCCGTAACGGGGGAGGCCACAACAGTGAGAGGCCCACGTACTGAAAAAAAAAAAAAAACATACCACCATCAACCCAAGCAGATTACAAAATAGCAAGCAGATTTTAAAATAATAGTCTACAAGCCTGCTTTTTTAAATATATAACTAAATGCATTGAATATCTTATATAAAAAGCCAAAAGATAGAGTTGAAACCGAATATCAAAAGTAAACATCTCCTTCCCCAAAACCCTAACTCCACTCCAGTCATGAGGAGAACATCACACAAAGCCAAGTTGAAGGACAGTCTATGAAATATGTGAACCAGGACTCTTCAAAATTGTCATTAAGAAAAGGAAAGTCTGGGACTTTCCTGGTGGTGCACTAGTTAAGAATCCATCTGCCAATGCAGGGGACACCGGTTCCAGCCCTGGTCCGGGAAGATCCCACATGCCGCAGAGCAAGTAAGCCCGTACATCACAACTACTGAGCCTGCGCTCTAGAGCCCGCCAGCCACAACAACTGAGGCCACACGCTGCAACTAATGAAGCCCGCGCACTCTAGGGCCTGTGTGCCGCAAATACTGAGCCCAGGTGCTGCAATTACTGAAGCCCGCACTCTTAGAGCCCACGCTCCGCAACAAGAGAAGCCACCACAATGAGAAGTCCGCGCACCACAATAAAGAGTAGCCCCCACTTGCCACAACTAGAGAAAGCCTGCGCGCAGCAACAAAGACTCAACTCAGCCAAATATAAACAATAATAAAAAAATAAATAAAGGCATCATCACATAAACACAAATGAGGAAATATTTTTTTTAAAAAAAGAATAACGGGCGGGGCAGTGGTTAAGAATCTGCCTGCCAGTGCAGGGGACACGGATTTGAGCCCTGGTCCGGGAAGATCCCACATGCTGCAGTGCAACTAAGCCCGTGAGCCACAACTACTGAGCCTGCGCTTCTGGAGCCTGTGCTCCGCAACAAGAGGCGCCACGGCACTGAGAGGCCCACGAACCACGATGAGGAGTGGCCCCTGCTCGCCGCAACTAGAGAAGGCCCTCGCACAGAAACGAAGACCCAACACAGCCAAAAATAAATAAAATATAAATAAAAATAAATACATTTAAAAGGAAAACCTATACATTTCCCTTTCTGCAAATGTAGGTTTTCGAGGCAAGAGTAGAGCCTCAGAAAGAATGTCTGCAAACAGAACAATCACTAGTTCACTAAGTACAAATTGTAGGATACTTTTGGAGAATCCCATCACAGCTAGATAATTGGTCCAGGACCAAAAGTAACTACTGGAAGAAAAATGAAATCAACAGTGTACCACAGAGGTGGGAGGCACACTGGCCTGGACTAAGACATGTTCAGTCATAGATAATAAGGGTGGTGATTTTTAAGCATCATTCTCGACCCACTGTGGACTTCCTTCTGCAGCAGTATAAGGATACCACCAGATCATCTTGAAATCAAGTCATGAAATGTACCTTTATATTTCTAAAAATCAATGATCGTCCTTAAATTAACTTTTCTTATTAATTTAGTCATGGTGCTCTTTTACTTCTAAAACATTAAATCTTATTTGATTAGAGACAGACTTCAAAAAATAAAAATAAACTGTGATCAAATAGCAGGAACAAACAGTAGTAACTAAAATTTCTTCAATCTAAACTGGAGATGATTTCTGTATCTCTGTCTTTTACATTTGTCTCCATTAGGGGAAAAAATATGTACCTCATAATTAACTTGGCTGGAATGAATCAGACTGCATTTGTAAAAGTCTCAGAAGACCAATGAGCTGTGCTAAACAGTACCACTATCCACCTGAGCAGAAATTACTATCCTTAAGTTTCTATACATAACTAACACAACAAAAATTTAAACAAAAGAAGAACTACTAGAAACAAATTAGAGATTCATGTTTTTAAGTCAGTAATTTGCCTTTAGTCAGTAATTTGCCTCATACATTATGATTTTCCCTGTGGAAACCCAATTATTATCCTGAAAACAAGACCACTTTAGAAAGCAAATGCCTTGTGACAAAAGAAAGAAAAGGCAGATTGATACATTATTAAAATAACTCACACGCCATACCCTGAGGAGTAAGGAAGCCATGGCAGAGCAGGCCCCCTTCTCCTCAATGGACAGCACAGCTGTGGGGAAGACACTGCAGCTAGCAGAAGCGTGTCACACTTCCTCAGGGAGGAAGCAAGTTACAGACAACTCTACAGAGGGCACCCATAAACTCACGGCCACGCTCATTACCCAACGTCCAGGCCACCCACAGGCTGACTGCAGCCCAACTTTCCCACCATTCCCACACAGGCCCCAGGAACCGTCAGGCCTCTGAGGCTCTGCCAATGCCCTTCCCTCCACCCAAATATCCTTTCCCTCCTCTCTCCGGACCTCAATCCGGCCCAGCTCTAAATGAGCACTGCAAGGCCTATTTCCCTAAGAATGCCTCTCTCAAAACCAAAATTACTTCCTCGAGAATGATCTGCCTCTTACTCATCCATCATTATCTTGGATTAAATACATCATGTAAGATGCCTTATCTGACCAACACAACTATTTTAGAAATAAGAGTCATGTTTTAGACCAGCTATGACATGACATGACAACCATTCAGCTCACGAAAACCATTCAATAAATACTCTAATTGAATTGCCCAAAGAGTTGACCTAAAATAACCTAAATGCCAAGCATTCCAAGAACCGTCCTGAACCAAATTCACTTCTCATTCGAATGCCAATGTCACAGAAAGGGATGTTGTATTGTCCTTAAATGTACTTGCCTTTATCCAAAACTAGAATCTCTGATGAATCTATGGGACACACATGTAAAATATTCTGCAAAGGAAAAAAGCTTTATTTAGTGTACTGTGCTTAATATTCAGCCAGACCTGCATTTTTCTCTAAACCTTATACAATTACTTAGTCTGCAAGAAGCATTAGAAGAGAGACAATGTCTATTGAGAAAAATACGGGAAGCGAAGGTCATCAATCATTTTCTACTTTCAATAATCTCTTTCATAAAGAGGTAAATGCTCCTAAATTCCAGAATGAATGGAATTCAATACAGCAAAGTAAAATGCTTTAAATACATAAAACAAATATCTTGGTGGACCTTCCACCATCTGTTTTAGTAACTTAAATTATAAAAAACACCCTAAATTTAAGAAAAGTTATATCAACAGCTAAAATTGAGATATTTTTCCATCTATTACTTTGATTTTCCTGACCCATTTTTGAGAATTGTCAGCATTCTGGATCAATAATGCCAAATTATTTCTTGAAGACAGTGAGATTCCTCCCAAGTCATCTAACATGCTCACTAATCAATAAAGATAAGAACAAACAAGAAAGCCATATTTATGAAGCAAGCAAATTATATTAAAAGACTGACTTTGAGAAAAGGTTGCTGCTTGCCAAGAAAATTTTATTATTATACAACTTTTTCTGTCATTTGTATTACTTCATTTTCCCTTTCAGATTATCTGTGTAGCCTTGTAAACACATCATAATCCAAAGCAGTTGAGCTTTACCAATAAAATGTAAATCAACACAATAGAGCCAACTGCATAATTAAAACAAAAGTATACCGGGCTTCCCTGGTGGCACAGTGGTTGAGAGTCTGCCTGCCGATGCAGGGGCCCTGGGTTCGTGCCTCGGTTCGGGAAGATACCACATGCAGCGGAGGGGCTAGGCCCGTGAGCCATGGCCACTGAGCCGGCGGGTCGGGAGCCTGTGCTCCGTAACGGGGGAGGCCACAACAGTGAGAGGCCCACGTACTGAAAAAAAAAAAAAAAACATACCACCATCAACCCAAGCAGATTACAAAATAGCAAGCAGATTTTAAAATAATAGTCTACAAGCCTGCTTTTTTAAATATATAACTAAATGCATTGAATATCTTATATAAAAAGCCAAAAGATAGAGTTGAAACCGAATATCAAAAGTAAACATCTCCTTCCCCAAAACCCTAACTCCACTCCAGTCATGAGGAGAACATCACACAAAGCCAAGTTGAAGGACAGTCTATGAAATATGTGAACCAGGACTCTTCAAAATTGTCATTAAGAAAAGGAAAGTCTGGGACTTTCCTGGTGGTGCACTAGTTAAGAATCCATCTGCCAATGCAGGGGACACCGGTTCCAGCCCTGGTCCGGGAAGATCCCACATGCCGCAGAGCAAGTAAGCCCGTACATCACAACTACTGAGCCTGCGCTCTAGAGCCCGCCAGCCACAACAACTGAGGCCACACGCTGCAACTAATGAAGCCCGCGCACTCTAGGGCCTGTGTGCCGCAAATACTGAGCCCAGGTGCTGCAATTACTGAAGCCCGCACTCTTAGAGCCCACGCTCCGCAACAAGAGAAGCCACCACAATGAGAAGTCCGCGCACCACAATAAAGAGTAGCCCCCACTTGCCACAACTAGAGAAAGCCTGCACGCAGCAACAAAGACTCAACTCAGCCAAATATAAACAATAATAAAAAAATAAATAAAGGCATCATCACATAAACACAAATGAGGAAATATTTTTTTTAAAAAAAGAATAACGGGCGGGGCAGTGGTTAAGAATCTGCCTGCCAGTGCAGGGGACACGGATTTGAGCCCTGGTCCTGGAAGATCCCACATGCTGCAGTGCAACTAAGCCCGTGAGCCACAACTACTGAGCCTGCGCTTCTGGAGCCTGTGCTCCGCAACAAGAGGCGCCACGGCACTGAGAGGCCCACGAACCACGATGAGGAGTGGCCCCTGCTCGCCGCAACTAGAGAAGGCCCTCGCACAGAAACGAAGACCCAACACAGCCAAAAATAAATAAAATATAAATAAAAATAAATACATTTAAAAGAAAAACCTATACATTTCCCTTTCTGCAAATGTAGGTTTTCGAGGCAAGAGTAGAGCCTCAGAAAGAATGTCTGCAAACAGAACAATCACTAGTTCACTAAGTACAAATTGTAGGATACTTTTGGAGAATCCCATCACAGCTAGATAATTGGTCCAGGACCAAAAGTAACTACTGGAAGAAAAATGAAATCAACAGTGTACCACAGAGGTGGGAGGCACACTGGCCTGGACTAAGACATGTTCAGTCATAGATAATAAGGGTGGTGATTTTTAAGCATCATTCTCGACCCACTGTGGACTTCCTTCTGCAGCAGTATAAGGATACCACCAGATCATCTTGAAATCAAGTCATGAAATGTACCTTTATATTTCTAAAAATCAATGATCGTCCTTAAATTAACTTTTCTTATTAATTTAGTCATGGTGCTCTTTTACTTCTAAAACATTAAATCTTATTTGATTAGAGACAGACTTCAAAAAATAAAAATAAACTGTGATCAAATAGCAGGAACAAACAGTAGTAACTAAAATTTCTTCAATCTAAACTGGAGATGATTTCTGTATCTCTGTCTTTTACATTTGTCTCCATTAGGGGAAAAAATATGTACCTCATAATTAACTTGGCTGGAATGAATCAGACTGCATTTGTAAAAGTCTCAGAAGACCAATGAGCTGTGCTAAACAGTACCACTATCCACCTGAGCAGAAATTACTATCCTTAAGTTTCTATACATAACTAACACAACAAAAATTTAAACAAAAGAAGAACTACTAGAAACAAATTAGAGATTCATGTTTTTAAGTCAGTAATTTGCCTTTAGTCAGTAATTTGCCTCATACATTATGATTTTCCCTGTGGAAACCCAATTATTATCCTGAAAACAAGACCACTTTACAAAGCAAATGCATTGTGACAAAAGAAAGAAAAGGCAGATTGATACATTATTAAAATAACTCACACGCCATACCCTGAGGAGTAAGGAAGCCATGGCAGAGCAGGCCCCCTTCTCCTCAATGGACAGCACAGCTGTGGGGAAGACACTGCAGCTAGCAGAAGCGTGTCACACTTCCTCAGGGAGGAAGCAAGTTACAGACAACTCTACAGAGGGCACCCATAAACTCACGGCCACGCTCATTACCCAACGTCCAGGCCACCCACAGGCTGACTGCAGCCCAACTTTCCCACCATTCCCACACAGGCCCCAGGAACCGTCAGGCCTCTGAGGCTCTGCCAATGCCCTTCCCTCCACCCAAATATCCTTTCCCTCCTCTCTCCGGACCTCAATCCTGCCCAGCTCTAAATGAGCACTGCAAGGCCTATTTCCCTAAGAATGCCTCTCTCAAAACCAAAATTACTTCCTCGAGAATGATCTGCCTCTTACTCATCCATCATTATCTTGGATTAAATACATCATGTAAGATGCCTTATCTGACCAACACAACTATTTTAGAAATAAGAGTCATGTTTTAGACCATCTATGACATGACATGACAACCATTCAGCTCACGAAAACCATTCAATAAATACTCTAATTGAATTGCCCAAAGAGTTGACCTAAAATAACCTAAATGCCAAGCATTCCAAGAACCGTCCTGAACCAAATTCACTTCTCATTCGAATGCCAATGTCACAGAAAGGGATGTTGTATTGTCCTTAAATGTACTTGCCTTTATCCAAAACTAGAATCTCTGATGAATCTATGGGACACACATGTAAAATATTCTGCAAAGGAAAAAAGCTTTATTTAGTGTACTGTGCTTAATATTCAGCCAGACCTGCATTTTTCTCTAAACCTTATACAATTACTTAGTCTGCAAGAAGCATTAGAAGAGAGACAATGTCTATTGAGAAAAATACGGGAAGCGAAGGTCATCAATCATTTTCTACTTTCAATAATCTCTTTCATAAAGAGGTAAATGCTCCTAAATTCCAGAATGAATGGAATTCAATACAGCAAAGTAAAATGCTTTAAATACATAAAACAAATATCTTGGTGGACCTTCCACCATCTGTTTTAGTAACTTAAATTATAAAAAACACCCTAAATTTAAGAAAAGTTATATCAACAGCTAAAATTGAGATATTTTTCCATCTATTACTTTGATTTTCCTGACCCATTTTTGAGAATTGTCAGCATTCTGGATCAATAATGCCAAATTATTTCTTGAAGACAGTGAGATTCCTCCCAAGTCATCTAACATGCTCACTAATCAATAAAGATAAGAACAAACAAGAAAGCCATATTTATGAAGCAAGCAAATTATATTAAAAGACTGACTTTGAGAAAAGGTTGCTGCTTGCCAAGAAAATTTTATTATTATACAACTTTTTCTGTCATTTGTATTACTTCATTTTCCCTTTCAGATTATCTGTGTAGCCTTGTAAACACATCATAATCCAAAGCAGTTGAGCTTTACCAATAAAATGTAAATCAACACAATAGAGCCAACTGCATAATTAAAACAAAAGTATACCGGGCTTCCCTGGTGGCACAGTGGTTGAGAGTCTGCCTGCCGATGCAGGGGCCCTGGGTTCGTGCCTCGGTTCGGGAAGATACCACATGCAGCGGAGGGGCTAGGCCCGTGAGCCATGGCCACTGAGCCGGCGGGTCGGGAGCCTGTGCTCCGTAACGGGGGAGGCCACAACAGTGAGAGGCCCACGTACTGAAAAAAAAAAAAAAACATACCACCATCAACCCAAGCAGATTACAAAATAGCAAGCAGATTTTAAAATAATAGTCTACAAGCCTGCTTTTTTAAATATATAACTAAATGCATTGAATATCTTATATAAAAAGCCAAAAGATAGAGTTGAAACCGAATATCAAAAGTAAACATCTCCTTCCCCAAAACCCTAACTCCACTCCAGTCATGAGGAGAACATCACACAAAGCCAAGTTGAAGGACAGTCTATGAAATATGTGAACCAGGACTCTTCAAAATTGTCATTAAGAAAAGGAAAGTCTGGGACTTTCCTGGTGGTGCACTAGTTAAGAATCCATCTGCCAATGCAGGGGACACCGGTTCCAGCCCTGGTCCGGGAAGATCCCACATGCCGCAGAGCAAGTAAGCCCGTACATCACAACTACTGAGCCTGCGCTCTAGAGCCCGCCAGCCACAACAACTGAGGCCACACGCTGCAACTAATGAAGCCCGCGCACTCTAGGGCCTGTGTGCCGCAAATACTGAGCCCAGGTGCTGCAATTACTGAAGCCCGCACTCTTAGAGCCCACGCTCCGCAACAAGAGAAGCCACCACAATGAGAAGTCCGCGCACCACAATAAAGAGTAGCCCCCACTTGCCACAACTAGAGAAAGCCTGCGCGCAGCAACAAAGACTCAACTCAGCCAAATATAAACAATAATAAAAAAATAAATAAAGGCATCATCACATAAACACAAATGAGGAAATATTTTTTTTAAAAAAAGAATAACGGGCGGGGCAGTGGTTAAGAATCTGCCTGCCAGTGCAGGGGACACGGATTTGAGCCCTGGTCCGGGAAGATCCCACATGCTGCAGTGCAACTAAGCCCGTGAGCCACAACTACTGAGCCTGCGTTTCTGGAGCCTGTGCTCCGCAACAAGAGGCCCCACGGCACTGAGAGGCCCACGAACCACGATGAGGAGTGGCCCCTGCTCGCCGCAACTAGAGAAGGCCCTCGCACAGAAACGAAGACCCAACACAGCCAAAAATAAATAAAATATAAATAAAAATAAATACATTTAAAAGAAAAACCTATACATTTCCCTTTCTGCAAATGTAGGTTTTCGAGGCAAGAGTAGAGCCTCAGAAAGAATGTCTGCAAACAGAACAATCACTAGTTCACTAAGTACAAATTGTAGGATACTTTTGGAGAATCCCATCACAGCTAGATAATTGGTCCAGGACCAAAAGTAACTACTGGAAGAAAAATGAAATCAACAGTGTACCACAGAGGTGGGAGGCACACTGGCCTGGACTAAGACATGTTCAGTCATAGATAATAAGGGTGGTGATTTTTAAGCATCATTCTCGACCCACTGTGGACTTCCTTCTGCAGCAGTATAAGGATACCACCAGATCATCTTGAAATCAAGTCATGAAATGTACCTTTATATTTCTAAAAATCAATGATCGTCCTTAAATTAACTTTTCTTATTAATTTAGTCATGGTGCTCTTTTACTTCTAAAACATTAAATCTTATTTGATTAGAGACAGACTTCAAAAAATAAAAATAAACTGTGATCAAATAGCAGGAACAAACAGTAGTAACTAAAATTTCTTCAATCTAAACTGGAGATGATTTCTGTATCTCTGTCTTTTTACATTTGTCTCCATTAGGGGAAAAAATATGTACCTCATAATTAACTTGGCTGGAATGAATCAGACTGCATTTGTAAAAGTCTCAGAAGACCAATGAGCTGTGCTAAACAGTACCACTATCCACCTGAGCAGAAATTACTATCCTTAAGTTTCTATACATAACTAACACAACAAAAATTTAAACAAAAGAAGAACTACTAGAAACAAATTAGAGATTCATGTTTTTAAGTCAGTAATTTGCCTTTAGTCAGTAATTTGCCTCATACATTATGATTTTCCCTGTGGAAACCCAATTATTATCCTGAAAACAAGACCACTTTAGAAAGCAAATGCCTTGTGACAAAAGAAAGAAAAGGCAGATTGATACATTATTAAAATAACTCACACGCCATACCCTGAGGAGTAAGGAAGCCATGGCAGAGCAGGCCCCCTTCTCCTCAATGGACAGCACAGCTGTGGGGAAGACACTGCAGCTAGCAGAAGCGTGTCACACTTCCTCAGGGAGGAAGCAAGTTACAGACAACTCTACAGAGGGCACCCATAAACTCACGGCCACGCTCATTACCCAACGTCCAGGCCACCCACAGGCTGACTGCAGCCCAACTTTCCCACCATTCCCACACAGGCCCCAGGAACCGTCAGGCCTCTGAGGCTCTGCCAATGCCCTTCCCTCCACCCAAATATCCTTTCCCTCCTCTCTCCGGACCTCAATCCTGCCCAGCTCTAAATGAGCACTGCAAGGCCTATTTCCCTAAGAATGCCTCTCTCAAAACCAAAATTACTTCCTCGAGAATGATCTGCCTCTTACTCATCCATCATTATCTTGGATTAAATACATCATGTAAGATGCCTTATCTGACCAACACAACTATTTTAGAAATAAGAGTCATGTTTTAGACCAGCTATGACATGACATGACAACCATTCAGCTCACGAAAACCATTCAATAAATACTCTAATTGAATTGCCCAAAGAGTTGACCTAAAATAACCTAAATGCCAAGCATTCCAAGAACCGTCCTGAACCAAATTCACTTCTCATTCGAATGCCAATGTCACAGAAAGGGATGTTGTATTGTCCTTAAATGTACTTGCCTTTATCCAAAACTAGAATCTCTGATGAATCTATGGGACACACATGTAAAATATTCTGCAAAGGAAAAAAGCTTTATTTAGTGTACTGTGCTTAATATTCAGCCAGACCTGCATTTTTCTCTAAACCTTATACAATTACTTAGTCTGCAAGAAGCATTAGAAGAGAGACAATGTCTATTGAGAAAAATACGGGAAGCGAAGGTCATCAATCATTTTCTACTTTCAATAATCTCTTTCATAAAGAGGTAAATGCTCCTAAATTCCAGAATGAATGGAATTCAATACAGCAAAGTAAAATGCTTTAAATACATAAAACAAATATCTTGGTGGACCTTCCACCATCTGTTTTAGTAACTTAAATTATAAAAAACACCCTAAATTTAAGAAAAGTTATATCAACAGCTAAAATTGAGATATTTTTCCATCTATTACTTTGATTTTCCTGACCCATTTTTGAGAATTGTCAGCATTCTGGATCAATAATGCCAAATTATTTCTTGAAGACAGTGAGATTCCTCCCAAGTCATCTAACATGCTCACTAATCAATAAAGATAAGAACAAACAAGAAAGCCATATTTATGAAGCAAGCAAATTATATTAAA
Organism: Mesoplodon bidens; assembly: GCF_964165515.1. NCBI lineage: Eukaryota > Metazoa > Chordata > Mammalia > Artiodactyla > Ziphiidae > Mesoplodon > Mesoplodon bidens. The sequence continues at coordinate 2,040,057 of NW_027672468.1, read as the reverse complement.
AGACTGACTTTGAGAAAAGGTTGCTGCTTGCCAAGAAAATTTTATTATTATAAAACTTTTTCTGTCATTTGTATTACTTCATTTTCCCTTTCAGATTATCTGTGTAGCCTTGTAAACACATCATAATCCAAAGCAGTTGAGCTTTACCAATAAAATGTAAATCAACACAATAGAGCCAACTGCATAATTAAAACAAAAGTATACCGGGCTTCCCTGGTGGCACAGTGGTTGAGAGTCTGCCTGCCGATGCAGGGGCCCTGGGTTCGTGCCTCGGTTCGGGAAGATACCACATGCAGCGGAGGGGCTAGGCCCGTGAGCCATGGCCACTGAGCCGGCGGGTCGGGAGCCTGTGCTCCGTAACGGGGGAGGCCACAACAGTGAGAGGCCCACGTACTGAAAAAAAAAAAAAACATACCACCATCAACCCAAGCAGATTACAAAATAGCAAGCAGATTTTAAAATAATAGTCTACAAGCCTGCTTTTTTAAATATATAACTAAATGCATTGAATATCTTATATAAAAAGCCAAAAGATAGAGTTGAAACCGAATATCAAAAGTAAACATCTCCTTCCCCAAAACCCTAACTCCACTCCAGTCATGAGGAGAACATCACACAAAGCCAAGTTGAAGGACAGTCTATGAAATATGTGAACCAGGACTCTTCAAAATTGTCATTAAGAAAAGGAAAGTCTGGGACTTTCCTGGTGGTGCACTAGTTAAGAATCCATCTGCCAATGCAGGGGACACCGGTTCCAGCCCTGGTCCGGGAAGATCCCACATGCCGCAGAGCAAGTAAGCCCGTACATCACAACTACTGAGCCTGCGCTCTAGAGCCCGCCAGCCACAACAACTGAGGCCACACGCTGCAACTAATGAAGCCCGCGCACTCTAGGGCCTGTGTGCCGCAAATACTGAGCCCAGGTGCTGCAATTACTGAAGCCCGCACTCTTAGAGCCCACGCTCCGCAACAAGAGAAGCCACCACAATGAGAAGTCCGCGCACCACAATAAAGAGTAGCCCCCACTTGCCACAACTAGAGAAAGCCTGCGCGCAGCAACAAAGACTCAACTCAGCCAAATATAAACAATAATAAAAAAATAAATAAAGGCATCATCACATAAACACAAATGAGGAAATATTTTTTTTAAAAAAAGAATAACGGGCGGGGCTGTGGTTAAGAATCTGCCTGCCAGTGCAGGGGACACGGATTTGAGCCCTGGTCCGGGAAGATCCCACATGCTGCAGTGCAACTAAGCCCGTGAGCCACAACTACTGAGCCTGCGCTTCTGGAGCCTGTGCTCCGCAACAAGAGGCGCCACGGCACTGAGAGGCCCACGAACCACGATGAGGAGTGGCCCCTGCTCGCCGCAACTAGAGAAGGCCCTCGCACAGAAACGAAGACCCAACACAGCCAAAAATAAATAAAATATAAATAAAAATAAATACATTTAAAAGGAAAATCTATACATTTCCCTTTCTGCAAATGTAGGTTTTCGAGGCAAGAGTAGAGCCTCAGAAAGAATGTCTGCAAACAGAACAATCACTAGTTCACTAAGTACAAATTGTAGGATACTTTTGGAGAATCCCATCACAGCTAGATAATTGGTCCAGGACCAAAAGTAACTACTGGAAGAAAAATGAAATCAACAGTGTACCACAGAGGTGGGAGGCACACTGGCCTGGACTAAGACATGTTCAGTCATAGATAATAAGGGTGGTGATTTTTAAGCATCATTCTCGACCCACTGTGGACTTCCTTCTGCAGCAGTATAAGGATACCACCAGATCATCTTGAAATCAAGTCATGAAATGTACCTTTATATTTCTAAAAATCAATGATCGTCCTTAAATTAACTTTTCTTATTAATTTAGTCATGGTGCTCTTTTACTTCTAAAACATTAAATCTTATTTGATTAGAGACAGACTTCAAAAAATAAAAATAAACTGTGATCAAATAGCAGGAACAAACAGTAGTAACTAAAATTTCTTCAATCTAAACTGGAGATGATTTCTGTATCTCTGTCTTTTACATTTGTCTCCATTAGGGGAAAAAATATGTACCTCATAATTAACTTGGCTGGAATGAATCAGACTGCATTTGTAAAAGTCTCAGAAGACCAATGAGCTGTGCTAAACAGTACCACTATCCACCTGAGCAGAAATTACTATCCTTAAGTTTCTATACATAACTAACACAACAAAAATTTAAACAAAAGAAGAACTACTAGAAACAAATTAGAGATTCATGTTTTTAAGTCAGTAATTTGCCTTTAGTCAGTAATTTGCCTCATACATTATGATTTTCCCTGTGGAAACCCAATTATTATCCTGAAAACAAGACCACTTTAGAAAGCAAATGCATTGTGACAAAAGAAAGAAAAGGCAGATTGATACATTATTAAAATAACTCACACGCCATACCCTGAGGAGTAAGGAAGCCATGGCAGAGCAGGCCCCCTTCTCCTCAATGGACAGCACAGCTGTGGGGAAGACACTGCAGCTAGCAGAAGCGTGTCACACTTCCTCAGGGAGGAAGCAAGTTACAGACAACTCTACAGAGGGCACCCATAAACTCACGGCCACGCTCATTACCCAACGTCCAGGCCACCCACAGGCTGACTGCAGCCCAACTTTCCCACCATTCCCACACAGGCCCCAGGAACCGTCAGGCCTCTGAGGCTCTGCCAATGCCCTTCCCTCCACCCAAATATCCTTTCCCTCCTCTCTCCGGACCTCAATCCGGCCCAGCTCTAAATGAGCACTGCAAGGCCTATTTCCCTAAGAATGCCTCTCTCAAAACCAAAATTACTTCCTCGAGAATGATCTGCCTCTTACTCATCCATCATTATCTTGGATTAAATACATCATGTAAGATGCCTTATCTGACCAACACAACTATTTTAGAAATAAGAGTCATGTTTTAGACCAGCTATGACATGACATGACAACCATTCAGCTCACGAAAACCATTCAATAAATACTCTAATTGAATTGCCCAAAGAGTTGACCTAAAATAACCTAAATGCCAAGCATTCCAAGAACCGTCCTGAACCAAATTCACTTCTCATTCGAATGCCAATGTCACAGAAAGGGATGTTGTATTGTCCTTAAATGTACTTGCCTTTATCCAAAACTAGAATCTCTGATGAATCTATGGGACACACATGTAAAATATTCTGCAAAGGAAAAAAGCTTTATTTAGTGTACTGTGCTTAATATTCAGCCAGACCTGCATTTTTCTCTAAACCTTATACAATTACTTAGTCTGCAAGAAGCATTAGAAGAGAGACAATGTCTATTGAGAAAAATACGGGAAGCGAAGGTCATCAATCATTTTCTACTTTCAATAATCTCTTTCATAAAGAGGTAAATGCTCCTAAATTCCAGAATGAATGGAATTCAATACAGCAAAGTAAAATGCTTTAAATACATAAAACAAATATCTTGGTGGACCTTCCACCATCTGTTTTAGTAACTTAAATTATAAAAAACACCCTAAATTTAAGAAAAGTTATATCAACAGCTAAAATTGAGATATTTTTCCATCTATTACTTTGATTTTCCTGACCCATTTTTGAGAATTGTCAGCATTCTGGATCAATAATGCCAAATTATTTCTTGAAGACAGTGAGATTCCTCCCAAGTCATCTAACATGCTCACTAATCAATAAAGATAAGAACAAACAAGAAAGCCATATTTATGAAGCAAGCAAATTATATTAAAAGACTGACTTTGAGAAAAGGTTGCTGCTTGCCAAGAAAATTTTATTATTATACAACTTTTTCTGTCATTTGTATTACTTCATTTTCCCTTTCAGATTATCTGTGTAGCCTTGTAAACACATCATAATCCAAAGCAGTTGAGCTTTACCAATAAAATGTAAATCAACACAATAGAGCCAACTGCATAATTAAAACAAAAGTATACCGGGCTTCCCTGGTGGCACAGTGGTTGAGAGTCTGCCTGCCGATGCAGGGGCCCTGGGTTCGTGCCTCGGTTCGGGAAGATACCACATGCAGCGGAGGGGCTAGGCCCGTGAGCCATGGCCACTGAGCCGGCGGGTCGGGAGCCTGTGCTCCGTAACGGGGGAGGCCACAACAGTGAGAGGCCCACGTACTGAAAAAAAAAAAAAACATACCACCATCAACCCAAGCAGATTACAAAATAGCAAGCAGATTTTAAAATAATAGTCTACAAGCCTGCTTTTTTAAATATATAACTAAATGCATTGAATATCTTATATAAAAAGCCAAAAGATAGAGTTGAAACCGAATATCAAAAGTAAACATCTCCTTCCCCAAAACCCTAACTCCACTCCAGTCATGAGGAGAACATCACACAAAGCCAAGTTGAAGGACAGTCTATGAAATATGTGAACCAGGACTCTTCAAAATTGTCATTAAGAAAAGGAAAGTCTGGGACTTTCCTGGTGGTGCACTAGTTAAGAATCCATCTGCCAATGCAGGGGACACCGGTTCCAGCCCTGGTCCGGGAAGATCCCACATGCCGCAGAGCAAGTAAGCCCGTACATCACAACTACTGAGCCTGCGCTCTAGAGCCCGCCAGCCACAACAACTGAGGCCACACGCTGCAACTAATGAAGCCCGCGCACTCTAGGGCCTGTGTGCCGCAAATACTGAGCCCAGGTGCTGCAATTACTGAAGCCCGCACTCTTAGAGCCCACGCTCCGCAACAAGAGAAGCCACCACAATGAGAAGTCCGCGCACCACAATAAAGAGTAGCCCCCACTTGCCACAACTAGAGAAAGCCTGCGCGCAGCAACAAAGACTCAACTCAGCCAAATATAAACAATAATAAAAAAATAAATAAAGGCATCATCACATAAACACAAAGGAGGAAATATTTTTTTTAAAAAAAGAATAACGGGCGGGGCAGTGGTTAAGAATCCGCCTGCCAGTGCAGGGGACACGGATTTGAGCCCTGGTCCTGGAAGATCCCACATGCTGCAGTGCAACTAAGCCCGTGAGCCACAACTACTGAGCCTGCGCTTCTGGAGCCTGTGCTCCGCAACAAGAGGCGCCACGGCACTGAGAGGCCCACGAACCACGATGAGGAGTGGCCCCTGCTCGCCGCAACTAGAGAAGGCCCTCGCACAGAAACGAAGACCCAACGCAGCCAAAAATAAATAAAATATAAATAAAAATAAATACATTTAAAAGGAAAACCTATACATTTCCCTTTCTGCAAATGTAGGTTTTCGAGGCAAGAGTAGAGCCTCAGAAAGAGTGTCTGCAAACAGAAAAATCACTAGTTCACTAAGGACAAATTGTAGGATACTTTTGGAGAATCCCATCACAGCTAGATAATTGGTCCAGGACCAAAAGTAACTACTGGAAGAAAAATGAAATCAACAGTGTACCACAGAGGTGGGAGGCACACTGGCCTGGACTAAGACATGTTCAGTCATAGATAATAAGGGTGGTGATTTTTAAGCATCATTCTCGACCCACTGTGGACTTCCTTCTGCAGCAGTATAAGGATACCACCAGATCATCTTGAAATCAAGTCATGAAATGTACCTTTATATTTCTAAAAATCAATGATCGTCCTTAAATTAACTTTTCTTATTAATTTAGTCATGGTGCTCTTTTACTTCTAAAACATTAAATCTTATTTGATTAGAGACAGACTTCAAAAAATAAAAATAAACTGTGATCAAATAGCAGGAACAAACAGTAGTAACTAAAATTTCTTCAATCTAAACTGGAGATGATTTCTGTATCTCTGTCTTTTACATTTGTCTCCATTAGGGGAAAAAATATGTACCTCATAATTAACTTGGCTGGAATGAATCAGACTGCATTTGTAAAAGTCTCAGAAGACCAATGAGCTGTGCTAAACAGTACCACTATCCACCTGAGCAGAAATTACTATCCTTAAGTTTCTATACATAACTAACACAACAAAAATTTAAACAAAAGAAGAACTACTAGAAACAAATTAGAGATTCATGTTTTTAAGTCAGTAATTTGCCTTTAGTCAGTAATTTGCCTCATACATTATGATTTTCCCTGTGGAAACCCAATTATTATCCTGAAAACAAGACCACTTTAGAAAGCAAATGCATTGTGACAAAAGAAAGAAAAGGCAGATTGATACATTATTAAAATAACTCACACGCCATACCCTGAGGAGTAAGGAAGCCATGGCAGAGCAGGCCCCCTTCTCCTCAATGGACAGCACAGCTGTGGGGAAGACACTGCAGCTAGCAGAAGCGTGTCACACTTCCTCAGGGAGGAAGCAAGTTACAGACAACTCTACAGAGGGCACCCATAAACTCACGGCCACGCTCATTACCCAACGTCCAGGCCACCCAGAGGCTGACTGCAGCCCAACTTTCCCACCATTCCCACACAGGCCCCAGGAACCGTCAGGCCTCTGAGGCTCTGCCAATGCCCTTCCCTCCACCCAAATATCCTTTCCCTCCTCTCTCCGGACCTCAATCCGGCCCAGCTCTAAATGAGCACTGCAAGGCCTATTTCCCTAAGAATGCCTCTCTCAAAACCAAAATTACTTCCTCGAGAATGATCTGCCTCTTACTCATCCATCATTATCTTGGATTAAATACATCATGTAAGATGCCTTATCTGACCAACACAACTATTTTAGAAATAAGAGTCATGTTTTAGACCAGCTATGACATGACATGACAACCATTCAGCTCACGAAAACCATTCAATAAATACTCTAATTGAATTGCCCAAAGAGTTGACCTAAAATAACCTAAATGCCAAGCATTCCAAGAACCGTCCTGAACCAAATTCACTTCTCATTCGAATGCCAATGTCACAGAAAGGGATGTTGTATTGTCCTTAAATGTACTTGCCTTTATCCAAAACTAGAATCTCTGATGAATCTATGGGACACACATGTAAAATATTCTGCAAAGGAAAAAAGCTTTATTTAGTGTACTGTGCTTAATATTCAGCCAGACCTGCATTTTTCTCTAAACCTTATACAATTACTTAGTCTGCAAGAAGCATTAGAAGAGAGACAATGTCTATTGAGAAAAATACGGGAAGCGAAGGTCATCAATCATTTTCTACTTTCAATAATCTCTTTCATAAAGAGGTAAATGCTCCTAAATTCCAGAATGAATGGAATTCAATACAGCAAAGTAAAATGCTTTAAATACATAAAACAAATATCTTGGTGGACCTTCCACCATCTGTTTTAGTAACTTAAATTATAAAAAACACCCTAAATTTAAGAAAAGTTATATCAACAGCTAAAATTGAGATATTTTTCCATCTATTACTTTGATTTTCCTGACCCATTTTTGAGAATTGTCAGCATTCTGGATCAATAATGCCAAATTATTTCTTGAAGACAGTGAGATTCCTCCCAAGTCATCTAACATGCTCACTAATCAATAAAGATAAGAACAAACAAGAAAGCCATATTTATGAAGCAAGCAAATTATATTAAAAGACTGACTTTGAGAAAAGGTTGCTGCTTGCCAAGAAAATTTTATTATTATACAACTTTTTCTGTCATTTGTATTACTTCATTTTCCCTTTCAGATTATCTGTGTAGCCTTGTAAACACATCATAATCCAAAGCAGTTGAGCTTTACCAATAAAATGTAAATCAACACAATAGAGCCAACTGCATAATTAAAACAAAAGTATACCGGGCTTCCCTGGTGGCACAGTGGTTGAGAGTCTGCCTGCCGATGCAGGGGCCCTGGGTTCGTGCCTCGGTTCGGGAAGATACCACATGCAGCGGAGGGGCTAGGCCCGTGAGCCATGGCCACTGAGCCGGCGGGTCGGGAGCCTGTGCTCCGTAACGGGGGAGGCCACAACAGTGAGAGGCCCACGTACTGAAAAAAAAAAAAAACATACCACCATCAACCCAAGCAGATTACAAAATAGCAAGCAGATTTTAAAATAATAGTCTACAAGCCTGCTTTTTAAAATATATAACTAAATGCATTGAATATCTTATATAAAAAGCCAAAAGATAGAGTTGAAACCGAATATCAAAAGTAAACATCTCCTTCCCCAAAACCCTAACTCCACTCCAGTCATGAGGAGAACATCACACAAAGCCAAGTTGAAGGACAGTCTATGAAATATGTGAACCAGGACTCTTCAAAATTGTCATTAAGAAAAGGAAAGTCTGGGACTTTCCTGGTGGTGCACTAGTTAAGAATCCATCTGCCAATGCAGGGGACACCGGTTCCAGCCCTGGTCCGGGAAGATCCCACATGCCGCAGAGCAAGTAAGCCCGTACATCACAACTACTGAGCCTGCGCTCTAGAGCCCGCCAGCCACAACAACTGAGGCCACACGCTGCAACTAATGAAGCCCGCACACTCTAGGGCCTGTGTGCCGCAAATACTGAGCCCAGGTGCTGCAATTACTGAAGCCCGCACTCTTAGAGCCCACGCTCCGCAACAAGAGAAGCCACCACAATGAGAAGTCCGCGCACCACAATAAAGAGTAGCCCCACAACTAGAGAAAGCCTGCGCGCAGCAACAAAGACTCAACTCAGCCAAATATAAACAATAATAAAAAAATAAATAAAGGCATCATCACATAAACACAAATGAGGAAATATTTTTTTTAAAAAAAGAATAACGGGCGGGGCAGTGGTTAAGAATCCGCCTGCCAGTGCAGGGGACACGGATTTGAGCCCTGGTCCTGGAAGATCCCACATGCTGCAGTGCAACTAAGCCCGTGAGCCACAACTACTGAGCCTGCGCTTCTGGAGCCTGTGCTCCGCAACAAGAGGCGCCACGGCACTGAGAGGCCCACGAACCACGATGAGGAGTGGCCCCTGCTCGCCGCAACTAGAGAAGGCCCTCGCACAGAAACGAAGACCCAACACAGCCAAAAATAAATAAAATATAAATAAAAATAAATACATTTAAAAGGAAAACCTATACATTTCCCTTTCTGCAAATGTAGGTTTTCGAGGCAAGAGTAGAGCCTCAGAAAGAATGTCTGCAAACAGAACAATCACTAGTTCACTAAGTACAAATTGTAGGATACTTTTGGAGAATCCCATCACAGCTAGATAATTGGTCCAGGACCAAAAGTAACTACTGGAAGAAAAATGAAATCAACAGTGTACCACAGAGGTGGGAGGCACACTGGCCTGGACTAAGACATGTTCAGTCATAGATAATAAGGGTGGTGATTTTTAAGCATCATTCTCGACCCACTGTGGACTTCCTTCTGCAGCAGTATAAGGATACCACCAGATCATCTTGAAATCAAGTCATGAAATGTACCTTTATATTTCTAAAAATCAATGATCGTCCTTAAATTAACTTTTCTTATTAATTTAGTCATGGTGCTCTTTTACTTCTAAAACATTAAATCTTATTTGATTAGAGACAGACTTCAAAAAATAAAAATAAACTGTGATCAAATAGCAGGAACAAACAGTAGTAACTAAAATTTCTTCAATCTAAACTGGAGATGATTTCTGTATCTCTGTCTTTTACATTTGTCTCCATTAGGGGAAAAAATATGTACCTCATAATTAACTTGGCTGGAATGAATCAGACTGCATTTGTAAAAGTCTCAGAAGACCAATGAGCTGTGCTAAACAGTACCACTATCCACCTGAGCAGAAATTACTATCCTTAAGTTTCTATACATAACTAACACAACAAAAATTTAAACAAAAGAAGAACTACTAGAAACAAATTAGAGATTCATGTTTTTAAGTCAGTAATTTGCCTTTAGTCAGTAATTTGCCTCATACATTATGATTTTCCCTGTGGAAACCCAATTATTATCCTGAAAACAAGACCACTTTACAAAGCAAATGCATTGTGACAAAAGAAAGAAAAGGCAGATTGATACATTATTAAAATAACACACACGCCATACCCTGAGGAGTAAGGAAGCCATGGCAGAGCAGGCCCCCTTCTCCTCAATGGACAGCACAGCTGTGGGGAAGACACTGCAGCTAGCAGAAGCGTGTCACACTTCCTCAGGGAGGAAGCAAGTTACAGACAACTCTACAGAGGGCACCCATAAACTCACGGCCACGCTCATTACCCAACGTCCAGGCCACCCAGAGGCTGACTGCAGCCCAACTTTCCCACCATTCCCACACAGGCCCCAGGAACCGTCAGGCCTCTGAGGCTCTGCCAATGCCCTTCCCTCCACCCAAATATCCTTTCCCTCCTCTCTCCGGACCTCAATCCGGCCCAGCTCTAAATGAGCACTGCAAGGCCTATTTCCCTAAGAATGCCTCTCTCAAAACCAAAATTACTTCCTCGAGAATGATCTGCCTCTTACTCATCCATCATTATCTTGGATTAAATACATCATGTAAGATGCCTTATCTGACCAACACAACTATTTTAGAAATAAGAGTCATGTTTTAGACCAGCTATGACATGACATGACAACCATTCAGCTCACGAAAACCATTCAATAAATACTCTAATTGAATTGCCCAAAGAGTTGACCTAAAATAACCTAAATGCCAAGCATTCCAAGAACCGTCCTGAACCAAATTCACTTCTCATTCGAATGCCAATGTCACAGAAAGGGATGTTGTATTGTCCTTAAATGTACTTGCCTTTATCCAAAACTAGAATCTCTGATGAATCTATGGGACACACATGTAAAATATTCTGCAAAGGAAAAAAGCTTTATTTAGTGTACTGTGCTTAATATTCAGCCAGACCTGCATTTTTCTCTAAACCTTATACAATTACTTAGTCTGCAAGAAGCATTAGAAGAGAGACAATGTCTATTGAGAAAAATACGGGAAGCGAAGGTCATCAATCATTTTCTACTTTCAATAATCTCTTTCATAAAGAGGTAAATGCTCCTAAATTCCAGAATGAATGGAATTCAATACAGCAAAGTAAAATGCTTTAAATACATAAAACAAATATCTTGGTGGACCTTCCACCATCTGTTTTAGTAACTTAAATTATAAAAAACACCCTAAATTTAAGAAAAGTTATATCAACAGCTAAAATTGAGATATTTTTCCATCTATTACTTTGATTTTCCTGACCCATTTTTGAGAATTGTCAGCATTCTGGATCAATAATGCCAAATTATTTCTTGAAGACAGTGAGATTCCTCCCAAGTCATCTAACATGCTCACTAATCAATAAAGATAAGAACAAACAAGAAAGCCATATTTATGAAGCAAGCAAATTATATTAAAAGACTGACTTTGAGAAAAGGTTGCTGCTTGCCAAGAAAATTTTATTATTATAAAACTTTTTCTGTCATTTGTATTACTTCATTTTCCCTTTCAGATTATCTGTGTAGCCTTGTAAACACATCATAATCCAAAGCAGTTGAGCTTTACCAATAAAATGTAAATCAACACAATAGAGCCAACTGCATAATTAAAACAAAAGTATACCGGGCTTCCCTGGTGGCACAGTGGTTGAGAGTCTGCCTGCCGATGCAGGGGCCCTGGGTTCGTGCCTCGGTTCGGGAAGATACCACATGCAGCGGAGGGGCTAGGCCCGTGAGCCATGGCCACTGAGCCGGCGGGTCGGGAGCCTGTGCTCCGTAACGGGGGAGGCCACAACAGTGAGAGGCCCACGTACTGAAAAAAAAAAAAACATACCACCATCAACCCAAGCAGATTACAAAATAGCAAGCAGATTTTAAAATAATAGTCTACAAGCCTGCTTTTTTAAATATATAACTAAATGCATTGAATATCTTATATAAAAAGCCAAAAGATAGAGTTGAAACCGAATATCAAAAGTAAACATCTCCTTCCCCAAAACCCTAACTCCACTCCAGTCATGAGGAGAACATCACACAAAGCCAAGTTGAAGGACAGTCTATGAAATATGTGAACCAGGACTCTTCAAAATTGTCATTAAGAAAAGGAAAGTCTGGGACTTTCCTGGTGGTGCACTAGTTAAGAATCCATCTGCCAATGCAGGGGACACCGGTTCCAGCCCTGGTCCGGGAAGATCCCACATGCCGCAGAGCAAGTAAGCCCGTACATCACAACTACTGAGCCTGCGCTCTAGAGCCCGCCAGCCACAACAACTGAGGCCACACGCTGCAACTAATGAAGCCCGCGCACTCTAGGGCCTGTGTGCCGCAAATACTGAGCCCAGGTGCTGCAATTACTGAAGCCCGCACTCTTAGAGCCCACGATCCGCAACAAGAGAAGCCACCACAATGAGAAGTCCGCGCACCACAATAAAGAGTAGCCCCCACTTGCCACAACTAGAGAAAGCCTGCGCGCAGCAACAAAGACTCAACTCAGCCAAATATAAACAATAATAAAAAAATAAATAAAGGCATCATCACATAAACACAAAGGAGGAAATATTTTTTTTAAAAAAAGAATAACGGGCGGGGCAGTGGTTAAGAATCTGCCTGCCAGTGCAGGGGACACGGATTTGAGCCCTGGTCCGGGAAGATCCCACATGCTGCAGTGCAACTAAGCCCGTGAGCCACAACTACTGAGCCTGCGTTTCTGGAGCCTGTGCTCCGCAACAAGAGGCCCCACGGCACTGAGAGGCCCACGAACCACGATGAGGAGTGGCCCCTGCTCGCCGCAACTAGAGAAGGCCCTCGCACAGAAACGAAGACCCAACACAGCCAAAAATAAATAAAATATAAATAAAAATAAATACATTTAAAAGGAAAATCTATACATTTCCCTTTCTGCAAATGTAGGTTTTCGAGGCAAGAGTAGAGCCTCAGAAAGAATGTCTGCAAACAGAACAATCACTAGTTCACTAAGTACAAATTGTAGGATACTTTTGGAGAATCCCATCACAGCTAGATAATTGGTCCAGGACCAAAAGTAACTACTGGAAGAAAAATGAAATCAACAGTGTACCACAGAGGTGGGAGGCACACTGGCCTGGACTAAGACATGTTCAGTCATAGATAATAAGGGTGGTGATTTTTAAGCATCATTCTCGACCCACTGTGGACTTCCTTCTGCAGCAGTATAAGGATACCACCAGATCATCTTGAAATCAAGTCATGAAATGTACCTTTATATTTCTAAAAATCAATGATCGTCCTTAAATTAACTTTTCTTATTAATTTAGTCATGGTGCTCTTTTACTTCTAAAACATTAAATCTTATTTGATTAGAGACAGACTTCAAAAAATAAAAATAAACTGTGATCAAATAGCAGGAACAAACAGTAGTAACTAAAATTTCTTCAATCTAAACTGGAGATGATTTCTGTATCTCTGTCTTTTACATTTGTCTCCATTAGGGGAAAAAATATGTACCTCATAATTAACTTGGCTGGAATGAATCAGACTGCATTTGTAAAAGTCTCAGAAGACCAATGAGCTGTGCTAAACAGTACCACTATCCACCTGAGCAGAAATTACTATCCTTAAGTTTCTATACATAACTAACACAACAAAAATTTAAACAAAAGAAGAACTACTAGAAACAAATTAGAGATTCATGTTTTTAAGTCAGTAATTTGCCTTTAGTCAGTAATTTGCCTCATACATTATGATTTTCCCTGTGGAAACCCAATTATTATCCTGAAAACAAGACCACTTTAGAAAGCAAATGCATTGTGACAAAAGAAAGAAAAGGCAGATTGATACATTATTAAAATAACACACACGCCATACCCTGAGGAGTAAGGAAGCCATGGCAGAGCAGGCCCCCTTCTCCTCAATGGACAGCACAGCTGTGGGGAAGACACTGCAGCTAGCAGAAGCGTGTCACACTTCCTCAGGGAGGAAGCAAGTTACAGACAACTCTACAGAGGGCACCCATAAACTCACGGCCACGCTCATTACCCAACGTCCAGGCCACCCACAGGCTGACTGCAGCCCAACTTTCCCACCATTCCCACACAGGCCCCAGGAACCGTCAGGCCTCTGAGGCTCTGCCAATGCCCTTCCCTCCACCCAAATATCCTTTCCCTCCTCTCTCCGGACCTCAATCCGGCCCAGCTCTAAATGAGCACTGCAAGGCCTATTTCCCTAAGAATGCCTCTCTCAAAACCAAAATTACTTCCTCGAGAATGATCTGCCTCTTACTCATCCATCATTATCTTGGATTAAATACATCATGTAAGATGCCTTATCTGACCAACACAACTATTTTAGAAATAAGAGTCATGTTTTAGACCATCTATGACATGACATGACAACCATTCAGCTCACGAAAACCATTCAATAAATACTCTAATTGAATTGCCCAAAGAGTTGACCTAAAATAACCTAAATGCCAAGCATTCCAAGAACCGTCCTGAACCAAATTCACTTCTCATTCGAATGCCAATGTCACAGAAAGGGATGTTGTATTGTCCTTAAATGTACTTGCCTTTATCCAAAACTAGAATCTCTGATGAATCTATGGGACACACATGTAAAATATTCTGCAAAGGAAAAAAGCTTTATTTAGTGTACTGTGCTTAATATTCAGCCAGACCTGCATTTTTCTCTAAACCTTATACAATTACTTAGTCTGCAAGAAGCATTAGAAGAGAGACAATGTCTATTGAGAAAAATACGGGAAGCGAAGGTCATCAATCATTTTCTACTTTCAATAATCTCTTTCATAAAGAGGTAAATGCTCCTAAATTCCAGAATGAATGGAATTCAATACAGCAAAGTAAAATGCTTTAAATACATAAAACAAATATCTTGGTGGACCTTCCACCATCTGTTTTAGTAACTTAAATTATAAAAAACACCCTAAATTTAAGAAAAGTTATATCAACAGCTAAAATTGAGATATTTTTCCATCTATTACTTTGATTTTCCTGACCCATTTTTGAGAATTGTCAGCATTCTGGATCAATAATGCCAAATTATTTCTTGAAGACAGTGAGATTCCTCCCAAGTCATCTAACATGCTCACTAATCAATAAAGATAAGAACAAACAAGAAAGCCATATTTATGAAGCAAGCAAATTATATTAAAAGACTGACTTTGAGAAAAGGTTGCTGCTTGCCAAGAAAATTTTATTATTATAAAACTTTTTCTGTCATTTGTATTACTTCATTTTCCCTTTCAGATTATCTGTGTAGCCTTGTAAACACATCATAATCCAAAGCAGTTGAGCTTTACCAATAAAATGTAAATCAACACAATAGAGCCAACTGCATAATTAAAACAAAAGTATACCGGGCTTCCCTGGTGGCACAGTGGTTGAGAGTCTGCCTGCCGATGCAGGGGCCCTGGGTTCGTGCCTCGGTTCGGGAAGATACCACATGCAGCGGAGGGGCTAGGCCCGTGAGCCATGGCCACTGAGCCGGCGGGTCGGGAGCCTGTGCTCCGTAACGGGGGAGGCCACAACAGTGAGAGGCCCACGTACTGAAAAAAAAAAAAAAAACATACCACCATCAACCCAAGCAGATTACAAAATAGCAAGCAGATTTTAAAATAATAGTCTACAAGCCTGCTTTTTTAAATATATAACTAAATGCATTGAATATCTTATATAAAAAGCCAAAAGATAGAGTTGAAACCGAATATCAAAAGTAAACATCTCCTTCCCCAAAACCCTAACTCCACTCCAGTCATGAGGAGAACATCACACAAAGCCAAGTTGAAGGACAGTCTATGAAATATGTGAACCAGGACTCTTCAAAATTGTCATTAAGAAAAGGAAAGTCTGGGACTTTCCTGGTGGTGCACTAGTTAAGAATCCATCTGCCAATGCAGGGGACACTGGTTCCAGCCCTGGTCCGGGAAGATCCCACATGCCGCAGAGCAAGTAAGCCCGTACATCACAACTACTGAGCCTGCGCTCTAGAGCCCGCCAGCCACAACAACTGAGGCCACACGCTGCAACTAATGAAGCCCGCGCACTCTAGGGCCTGTGTGCCGCAAATACTGAGCCCAGGTGCTGCAATTACTGAAGCCCGCACTCTTAGAGCCCACGATCCGCAACAAGAGAAGCCACCACAATGAGAAGTCCGCGCACCACAATAAAGAGTAGCCCCCACTTGCCACAACTAGAGAAAGCCTGCGCGCAGCAACAAAGACTCAACTCAGCCAAATATAAACAATAATAAAAAAATAAATAAAGGCATCATCACATAAACACAAAGGAGGAAATATTTTTTTTAAAAAAAGAATAACGGGCGGGGCAGTGGTTAAGAATCTGCCTGCCAGTGCAGGGGACACGGATTTGAGCCCTGGTCCGGGAAGATCCCACATGCTGCAGTGCAACTAAGCCCGTGAGCCACAACTACTGAGCCTGCGTTTCTGGAGCCTGTGCTCCGCAACAAGAGGCCCCACGGCACTGAGAGGCCCACGAACCACGATGAGGAGTGGCCCCTGCTCGCCGCAACTAGAGAAGGCCCTCGCACAGAAACGAAGACCCAACACAGCCAAAAATAAATAAAATATAAATAAAAATAAATACATTTAAAAGGAAAATCTATACATTTCCCTTTCTGCAAATGTAGGTTTTCGAGGCAAGAGTAGAGCCTCAGAAAGAATGTCTGCAAACAGAACAATCACTAGTTCACTAAGTACAAATTGTAGGATACTTTTGGAGAATCCCATCACAGCTAGATAATTGGTCCAGGACCAAAAGTAACTACTGGAAGAAAAATGAAATCAACAGTGTACCACAGAGGTGGGAGGCACACTGGCCTGGACTAAGACATGTTCAGTCATAGATAATAAGGGTGGTGATTTTTAAGCATCATTCTCGACCCACTGTGGACTTCCTTCTGCAGCAGTATAAGGATACCACCAGATCATCTTGAAATCAAGTCATGAAATGTACCTTTATATTTCTAAAAATCAATGATCGTCCTTAAATTAACTTTTCTTATTAATTTAGTCATGGTGCTCTTTTACTTCTAAAACATTAAATCTTATTTGATTAGAGACA
Organism: Mesoplodon bidens; assembly: GCF_964165515.1. Lineage (NCBI taxonomy): Eukaryota > Metazoa > Chordata > Mammalia > Artiodactyla > Ziphiidae > Mesoplodon > Mesoplodon bidens. The sequence continues at coordinate 2,023,231 of NW_027672468.1, read as the reverse complement.
GACTTCAAAAAATAAAAATAAACTGTGATCAAATAGCAGGAACAAACAGTAGTAACTAAAATTTCTTCAATCTAAACTGGAGATGATTTCTGTATCTCTGTCTTTTACATTTGTCTCCATTAGGGGAAAAAATATGTACCTCATAATTAACTTGGCTGGAATGAATCAGACTGCATTTGTAAAAGTCTCAGAAGACCAATGAGCTGTGCTAAACAGTACCACTATCCACCTGAGCAGAAATTACTATCCTTAAGTTTCTATACATAACTAACACAACAAAAATTTAAACAAAAGAAGAACTACTAGAAACAAATTAGAGATTCATGTTTTTAAGTCAGTAATTTGCCTTTAGTCAGTAATTTGCCTCATACATTATGATTTTCCCTGTGGAAACCCAATTATTATCCTGAAAACAAGACCACTTTACAAAGCAAATGCATTGTGACAAAAGAAAGAAAAGGCAGATTGATACATTATTAAAATAACACACACGCCATACCCTGAGGAGTAAGGAAGCCATGGCAGAGCAGGCCCCCTTCTCCTCAATGGACAGCACAGCTGTGGGGAAGACACTGCAGCTAGCAGAAGCGTGTCACACTTCCTCAGGGAGGAAGCAAGTTACAGACAACTCTACAGAGGGCACCCATAAACTCACGGCCACGCTCATTACCCAACGTCCAGGCCACCCACAGGCTGACTGCAGCCCAACTTTCCCACCATTCCCACACAGGCCCCAGGAACCGTCAGGCCTCTGAGGCTCTGCCAATGCCCTTCCCTCCACCCAAATATCCTTTCCCTCCTCTCTCCGGACCTCAATCCTGCCCAGCTCTAAATGAGCACTGCAAGGCCTATTTCCCTAAGAATGCCTCTCTCAAAACCAAAATTACTTCCTCGAGAATGATCTGCCTCTTACTCATCCATCATTATCTTGGATTAAATACATCATGTAAGATGCCTTATCTGACCAACACAACTATTTTAGAAATAAGAGTCATGTTTTAGACCAGCTATGACATGACATGACAACCATTCAGCTCACGAAAACCATTCAATAAATACTCTAATTGAATTGCCCAAAGAGTTGACCTAAAATAACCTAAATGCCAAGCATTCCAAGAACCGTCCTGAACCAAATTCACTTCTCATTCGAATGCCAATGTCACAGAAAGGGATGTTGTATTGTCCTTAAATGTACTTGCCTTTATCCAAAACTAGAATCTCTGATGAATCTATGGGACACACATGTAAAATATTCTGCAAAGGAAAAAAGCTTTATTTAGTGTACTGTGCTTAATATTCAGCCAGACCTGCATTTTTCTCTAAACCTTATACAATTACTTAGTCTGCAAGAAGCATTAGAAGAGAGACAATGTCTATTGAGAAAAATACGGGAAGCGAAGGTCATCAATCATTTTCTACTTTCAATAATCTCTTTCATAAAGAGGTAAATGCTCCTAAATTCCAGAATGAATGGAATTCAATACAGCAAAGTAAAATGCTTTAAATACATAAAACAAATATCTTGGTGGACCTTCCACCATCTGTTTTAGTAACTTAAATTATAAAAAACACCCTAAATTTAAGAAAAGTTATATCAACAGCTAAAATTGAGATATTTTTCCATCTATTACTTTGATTTTCCTGACCCATTTTTGAGAATTGTCAGCATTCTGGATCAATAATGCCAAATTATTTCTTGAAGACAGTGAGATTCCTCCCAAGTCATCTAACATGCTCACTAATCAATAAAGATAAGAACAAACAAGAAAGCCATATTTATGAAGCAAGCAAATTATATTAAAAGACTGACTTTGAGAAAAGGTTGCTGCTTGCCAAGAAAATTTTATTATTATAAAACTTTTTCTGTCATTTGTATTACTTCATTTTCCCTTTCAGATTATCTGTGTAGCCTTGTAAACACATCATAATCCAAAGCAGTTGAGCTTTACCAATAAAATGTAAATCAACACAATAGAGCCAACTGCATAATTAAAACAAAAGTATACCGGGCTTCCCTGGTGGCACAGTGGTTGAGAGTCTGCCTGCCGATGCAGGGGCCCTGGGTTCGTGCCTCGGTTCGGGAAGATACCACATGCAGCGGAGGGGCTAGGCCCGTGAGCCATGGCCACTGAGCCGGCGGGTCGGGAGCCTGTGCTCCGTAACGGGGGAGGCCACAACAGTGAGAGGCCCACGTACTGAAAAAAAAAAAAACATACCACCATCAACCCAAGCAGATTACAAAATAGCAAGCAGATTTTAAAATAATAGTCTACAAGCCTGCTTTTTAAAATATATAACTAAATGCATTGAATATCTTATATAAAAAGCCAAAAGATAGAGTTGAAACCGAATATCAAAAGTAAACATCTCCTTCCCCAAAACCCTAACTCCACTCCAGTCATGAGGAGAACATCACACAAAGCCAAGTTGAAGGACAGTCTATGAAATATGTGAACCAGGACTCTTCAAAATTGTCATTAAGAAAAGGAAAGTCTGGGACTTTCCTGGTGGTGCACTAGTTAAGAATCCATCTGCCAATGCAGGGGACACCGGTTCCAGCCCTGGTCCGGGAAGATCCCACATGCCGCAGAGCAAGTAAGCCCGTACATCACAACTACTGAGCCTGCGCTCTAGAGCCCGCCAGCCACAACAACTGAGGCCACACGCTGCAACTAATGAAGCCCGCACACTCTAGGGCCTGTGTGCCGCAAATACTGAGCCCAGGTGCTGCAATTACTGAAGCCCGCACTCTTAGAGCCCACGCTCCGCAACAAGAGAAGCCACCACAATGAGAAGTCCGCGCACCACAATAAAGAGTAGCCCCACAACTAGAGAAAGCCTGCGCGCAGCAACAAAGACTCAACTCAGCCAAATATAAACAATAATAAAAAAATAAATAAAGGCATCATCACATAAACACAAATGAGGAAATATTTTTTTTAAAAAAAGAATAACGGGCGGGGCAGTGGTTAAGAATCCGCCTGCCAGTGCAGGGGACACGGATTTGAGCCCTGGTCCTGGAAGATCCCACATGCTGCAGTGCAACTAAGCCCGTGAGCCACAACTACTGAGCCTGCGCTTCTGGAGCCTGTGCTCCGCAACAAGAGGCGCCACGGCACTGAGAGGCCCACGAACCACGATGAGGAGTGGCCCCTGCTCGCCGCAACTAGAGAAGGCCCTCGCACAGAAACGAAGACCCAACACAGCCAAAAATAAATAAAATATAAATAAAAATAAATACATTTAAAAGGAAAACCTATACATTTCCCTTTCTGCAAATGTAGGTTTTCGAGGCAAGAGTAGAGCCTCAGAAAGAATGTCTGCAAACAGAACAATCACTAGTTCACTAAGTACAAATTGTAGGATACTTTTGGAGAATCCCATCACAGCTAGATAATTGGTCCAGGACCAAAAGTAACTACTGGAAGAAAAATGAAATCAACAGTGTACCACAGAGGTGGGAGGCACACTGGCCTGGACTAAGACATGTTCAGTCATAGATAATAAGGGTGGTGATTTTTAAGCATCATTCTCGACCCACTGTGGACTTCCTTCTGCAGCAGTATAAGGATACCACCAGATCATCTTGAAATCAAGTCATGAAATGTACCTTTATATTTCTAAAAATCAATGATCGTCCTTAAATTAACTTTTCTTATTAATTTAGTCATGGTGCTCTTTTACTTCTAAAACATTAAATCTTATTTGATTAGAGACAGACTTCAAAAAATAAAAATAAACTGTGATCAAATAGCAGGAACAAACAGTAGTAACTAAAATTTCTTCAATCTAAACTGGAGATGATTTCTGTATCTCTGTCTTTTACATTTGTCTCCATTAGGGGAAAAAATATGTACCTCATAATTAACTTGGCTGGAATGAATCAGACTGCATTTGTAAAAGTCTCAGAAGACCAATGAGCTGTGCTAAACAGTACCACTATCCACCTGAGCAGAAATTACTATCCTTAAGTTTCTATACATAACTAACACAACAAAAATTTAAACAAAAGAAGAACTACTAGAAACAAATTAGAGATTCATGTTTTTAAGTCAGTAATTTGCCTTTAGTCAGTAATTTGCCTCATACATTATGATTTTCCCTGTGGAAACCCAATTATTATCCTGAAAACAAGACCACTTTAGAAAGCAAATGCATTGTGACAAAAGAAAGAAAAGGCAGATTGATACATTATTAAAATAACACACACGCCATACCCTGAGGAGTAAGGAAGCCATGGCAGAGCAGGCCCCCTTCTCCTCAATGGACAGCACAGCTGTGGGGAAGACACTGCAGCTAGCAGAAGCGTGTCACACTTCCTCAGGGAGGAAGCAAGTTACAGACAACTCTACAGAGGGCACCCATAAACTCACGGCCACGCTCATTACCCAACGTCCAGGCCACCCACAGGCTGACTGCAGCCCAACTTTCCCACCATTCCCACACAGGCCCCAGGAACCGTCAGGCCTCTGAGGCTCTGCCAATGCCCTTCCCTCCACCCAAATATCCTTTCCCTCCTCTCTCCGGACCTCAATCCTGCCCAGCTCTAAATGAGCACTGCAAGGCCTATTTCCCTAAGAATGCCTCTCTCAAAACCAAAATTACTTCCTCGAGAATGATCTGCCTCTTACTCATCCATCATTATCTTGGATTAAATACATCATGTAAGATGCCTTATCTGACCAACACAACTATTTTAGAAATAAGAGTCATGTTTTAGACCAGCTATGACATGACATGACAACCATTCAGCTCACGAAAACCATTCAATAAATACTCTAATTGAATTGCCCAAAGAGTTGACCTAAAATAACCTAAATGCCAAGCATTCCAAGAACCGTCCTGAACCAAATTCACTTCTCATTCGAATGCCAATGTCACAGAAAGGGATGTTGTATTGTCCTTAAATGTACTTGCCTTTATCCAAAACTAGAATCTCTGATGAATCTATGGGACACACATGTAAAATATTCTGCAAAGGAAAAAAGCTTTATTTAGTGTACTGTGCTTAATATTCAGCCAGACCTGCATTTTTCTCTAAACCTTATACAATTACTTAGTCTGCAAGAAGCATTAGAAGAGAGACAATGTCTATTGAGAAAAATACGGGAAGCGAAGGTCATCAATCATTTTCTACTTTCAATAATCTCTTTCATAAAGAGGTAAATGCTCCTAAATTCCAGAATGAATGGAATTCAATACAGCAAAGTAAAATGCTTTAAATACATAAAACAAATATCTTGGTGGACCTTCCACCATCTGTTTTAGTAACTTAAATTATAAAAAACACCCTAAATTTAAGAAAAGTTATATCAACAGCTAAAATTGAGATATTTTTCCATCTATTACTTTGATTTTCCTGACCCATTTTTGAGAATTGTCAGCATTCTGGATCAATAATGCCAAATTATTTCTTGAAGACAGTGAGATTCCTCCCAAGTCATCTAACATGCTCACTAATCAATAAAGATAAGAACAAACAAGAAAGCCATATTTATGAAGCAAGCAAATTATATTAAAAGACTGACTTTGAGAAAAGGTTGCTGCTTGCCAAGAAAATTTTATTATTATACAACTTTTTCTGTCATTTGTATTACTTCATTTTCCCTTTCAGATTATCTGTGTAGCCTTGTAAACACATCATAATCCAAAGCAGTTGAGCTTTACCAATAAAATGTAAATCAACACAATAGAGCCAACTGCATAATTAAAACAAAAGTATACCGGGCTTCCCTGGTGGCACAGTGGTTGAGAGTCTGCCTGCCGATGCAGGGGCCCTGGGTTCGTGCCTCGGTTCGGGAAGATACCACATGCAGCGGAGGGGCTAGGCCCGTGAGCCATGGCCACTGAGCCGGCGGGTCGGGAGCCTGTGCTCCGTAACGCGGGAGGCCACAACAGTGAGAGGCCCAAGTACTGAAAAAAAAAAAAAACATACCACCATCAACCCAAGCAGATTACAAAATAGCAAGCAGATTTTAAAATAATAGTCTACAAGCCTGCTTTTTTAAATATATAACTAAATGCATTGAATATCTTATATAAAAAGCCAAAAGATAGAGTTGAAACCGAATATCAAAAGTAAACATCTCCTTCCCCAAAACCCTAACTCCACTCCAGTCATGAGGAGAACATCACACAAAGCCAAGTTGAAGGACAGTCTATGAAATATGTGATCCAGGACTCTTCAAAATTGTCATTAAGAAAAGGAAAGTCTGGGACTTTCCTGGTGGTGCACTAGTTAAGAATCCATCTGCCAATGCAGGGGACACCGGTTCCAGCCCTGGTCCGGGAAGATCCCACATGCCGCAGAGCAAGTAAGCCCGTACATCACAACTACTGAGCCTGCGCTCTAGAGCCCGCCAGCCACAACAACTGAGGCCACACGCTGCAACTAATGAAGCCCGCGCACTCTAGGGCCTGTGTGCCGCAAATACTGAGCCCAGGTGCTGCAATTACTGAAGCCCGCACTCTTAGAGCCCACGCTCCGCAACAAGAGAAGCCACCACAATGAGAAGTCCGCGCACCACAATAAAGAGTAGCCCCCACTTGCCACAACTAGAGAAAGCCTGCGCGCAGCAACAAACACTCAACTCAGCCAAATATAAACAATAATAAAAAAATAAATAAAGGCATCATCACATAAACACAAATGAGGAAATATTTTTTTTAAAAAAAGAATAACGGGCGGGGCAGTGGTTAAGAATCTGCCTGCCAGTGCAGGGGACACGGATTTGAGCCCTGGTCCGGGAAGATCCCACATGCTGCAGTGCAACTAAGCCCGTGAGCCACAACTACTGAGCCTGCGCTTCTGGAGCCTGTGCTCCGCAACAAGAGGCGCCACGGCACTGAGAGGCCCACGAACCACGATGAGGAGTGGCCCCTGCTCGCCGCAACTAGAGAAGGCCCTCGCACAGAAACGAAGACCCAACACAGCCAAAAATAAATAAAATATAAATAAAAATAAATACATTTAAAAGAAAAACCTATACATTTCCCTTTCTGCAAATGTAGGTTTTCGAGGCAAGAGTAGAGCCTCAGAAAGAATGTCTGCAAACAGAACAATCACTAGTTCACTAAGTACAAATTGTAGGATACTTTTGGAGAATCCCATCACAGCTAGATAATTGGTCCAGGACCAAAAGTAACTACTGGAAGAAAAATGAAATCAACAGTGTACCACAGAGGTGGGAGGCACACTGGCCTGGACTAAGACATGTTCAGTCATAGATAATAAGGGTGGTGATTTTTAAGCATCATTCTCGACCCACTGTGGACTTCCTTCTGCAGCAGTATAAGGATACCACCAGATCATCTTGAAATCAAGTCATGAAATGTACCTTTATATTTCTAAAAATCAATGATCACCCTTAAATTAACTTTTCTTATTAATTTAGTCATGGTGCTCTTTTACTTCTAAAACATTAAATCTTATTTGATTAGAGACAGACTTCAAAAAATAAAAATAAACTGTGATCAAATAGCAGGAACAAACAGTAGTAACTAAAATTTCTTCAATCTAAACTGGAGATGATTTCTGTATCTCTGTCTTTTTACATTTGTCTCCATTAGGGGAAAAAATATGTACCTCATAATTAACTTGGCTGGAATGAATCAGACTGCATTTGTAAAAGTCTCAGAAGACCAATGAGCTGTGCTAAACAGTACCACTATCCACCTGAGCAGAAATTACTATCCTTAAGTTTCTATACATAACTAACACAACAAAAATTTAAACAAAAGAAGAACTACTAGAAACAAATTAGAGATTCATGTTTTTAAGTCAGTAATTTGCCTTTAGTCAGTAATTTGCCTCATACATTATGATTTTCCCTGTGGAAACCCAATTATTATCCTGAAAACAAGACCACTTTACAAAGCAAATGCATTGTGACAAAAGAAAGAAAAGGCAGATTGATACATTATTAAAATAACTCACACGCCATACCCTGAGGAGTAAGGAAGCCATGGCAGAGCAGGCCCCCTTCTCCTCAATGGACAGCACAGCTGTGGGGAAGACACTGCAGCTAGCAGAAGCGTGTCACACTTCCTCAGGGAGGAAGCAAGTTACAGACAACTCTACAGAGGGCACCCATAAACTCACGGCCACGCTCATTACCCAACGTCCAGGCCACCCACAGGCTGACTGCAGCCCAACTTTCCCACCATTCCCACACAGGCCCCAGGAACCGTCAGGCCTCTGAGGCTCTGCCAATGCCCTTCCCTCCACCCAAATATCCTTTCCCTCCTCTCTCCGGACCTCAATCCGGCCCAGCTCTAAATGAGCACTGCAAGGCCTATTTCCCTAAGAATGCCTCTCTCAAAACCAAAATTACTTCCTCGAGAATGATCTGCCTCTTACTCATCCATCATTATCTTGGATTAAATACATCATGTAAGATGCCTTATCTGACCAACACAACTATTTTAGAAATAAGAGTCATGTTTTAGACCAGCTATGACATGACATGACAACCATTCAGCTCACGAAAACCATTCAATAAATACTCTAATTGAATTGCCCAAAGAGTTGACCTAAAATAACCTAAATGCCAAGCATTCCAAGAACCGTCCTGAACCAAATTCACTTCTCATTCGAATGCCAATGTCACAGAAAGGGATGTTGTATTGTCCTTAAATGTACTTGCCTTTATCCAAAACTAGAATCTCTGATGAATCTATGGGACACACATGTAAAATATTCTGCAAAGGAAAAAAGCTTTATTTAGTGTACTGTGCTTAATATTCAGCCAGACCTGCATTTTTCTCTAAACCTTATACAATTACTTAGTCTGCAAGAAGCATTAGAAGAGAGACAATGTCTATTGAGAAAAATACGGGAAGCGAAGGTCATCAATCATTTTCTACTTTCAATAATCTCTTTCATAAAGAGGTAAATGCTCCTAAATTCCAGAATGAATGGAATTCAATACAGCAAAGTAAAATGCTTTAAATACATAAAACAAATATCTTGGTGGACCTTCCACCATCTGTTTTAGTAACTTAAATTATAAAAAACACCCTAAATTTAAGAAAAGTTATATCAACAGCTAAAATTGAGATATTTTTCCATCTATTACTTTGATTTTCCTGACCCATTTTTGAGAATTGTCAGCATTCTGGATCAATAATGCCAAATTATTTCTTGAAGACAGTGAGATTCCTCCCAAGTCATCTAACATGCTCACTAATCAATAAAGATAAGAACAAACAAGAAAGCCATATTTATGAAGCAAGCAAATTATATTAAAAGACTGACTTTGAGAAAAGGTTGCTGCTTGCCAAGAAAATTTTATTATTATACAACTTTTTCTGTCATTTGTATTACTTCATTTTCCCTTTCAGATTATCTGTGTAGCCTTGTAAACACATCATAATCCAAAGCAGTTGAGCTTTACCAATAAAATGTAAATCAACACAATAGAGCCAACTGCATAATTAAAACAAAAGTATACCGGGCTTCCCTGGTGGCACAGTGGTTGAGAGTCTGCCTGCCGATGCAGGGGCCCTGGGTTCGTGCCTCGGTTCGGGAAGATACCACATGCAGCGGAGGGGCTAGGCCCGTGAGCCATGGCCACTGAGCCGGCGGGTCGGGAGCCTGTGCTCCGTAACGGGGGAGGCCACAACAGTGAGAGGCCCACGTACTGAAAAAAAAAAAAAACATACCACCATCAACCCAAGCAGATTACAAAATAGCAAGCAGATTTTAAAATAATAGTCTACAAGCCTGCTTTTTTAAATATATAACTAAATGCATTGAATATCTTATATAAAAAGCCAAAAGATAGAGTTGAAACCGAATATCAAAAGTAAACATCTCCTTCCCCAAAACCCTAACTCCACTCCAGTCATGAGGAGAACATCACACAAAGCCAAGTTGAAGGACAGTCTATGAAATATGTGAACCAGGACTCTTCAAAATTGTCATTAAGAAAAGGAAAGTCTGGGACTTTCCTGGTGGTGCACTAGTTAAGAATCCATCTGCCAATGCAGGGGACACCGGTTCCAGCCCTGGTCCGGGAAGATCCCACATGCCGCAGAGCAAGTAAGCCCGTACATCACAACTACTGAGCCTGCGCTCTAGAGCCCGCCAGCCACAACAACTGAGGCCACACGCTGCAACTAATGAAGCCCGCGCACTCTAGGGCCTGTGTGCCGCAAATACTGAGCCCAGGTGCTGCAATTACTGAAGCCCGCACTCTTAGAGCCCACGCTCCGCAACAAGAGAAGCCACCACAATGAGAAGTCCGCGCACCACAATAAAGAGTAGCCCCCACTTGCCACAACTAGAGAAAGCCTGCGCGCAGCAACAAAGACTCAACTCAGCCAAATATAAACAATAATAAAAAAATAAATAAAGGCATCATCACATAAACACAAATGAGGAAATATTTTTTTTAAAAAAAGAATAACGGGCGGGGCAGTGGTTAAGAATCTGCCTGCCAGTGCAGGGGACACGGATTTGAGCCCTGGTCCGGGAAGATCCCACATGCTGCAGTGCAACTAAGCCCGTGAGCCACAACTACTGAGCCTGCGCTTCTGGAGCCTGTGCTCCGCAACAAGAGGCGCCACGGCACTGAGAGGCCCACGAACCACGATGAGGAGTGGCCCCTGCTCGCCGCAACTAGAGAAGGCCCTCGCACAGAAACGAAGACCCAACACAGCCAAAAATAAATAAAATATAAATAAAAATAAATACATTTAAAAGGAAAACCTATACATTTCCCTTTCTGCAAATGTAGGTTTTCGAGGCAAGAGTAGAGCCTCAGAAAGAATGTCTGCAAACAGAACAATCACTAGTTCACTAAGTACAAATTGTAGGATACTTTTGGAGAATCCCATCACAGCTAGATAATTGGTCCAGGACCAAAAGTAACTACTGGAAGAAAAATGAAATCAACAGTGTACCACAGAGGTGGGAGGCACACTGGCCTGGACTAAGACATGTTCAGTCATAGATAATAAGGGTGGTGATTTTTAAGCATCATTCTCGACCCACTGTGGACTTCCTTCTGCAGCAGTATAAGGATACCACCAGATCATCTTGAAATCAAGTCATGAAATGTACCTTTATATTTCTAAAAATCAATGATCGTCCTTAAATTAACTTTTCTTATTAATTTAGTCATGGTGCTCTTTTACTTCTAAAACATTAAATCTTATTTGATTAGAGACAGACTTCAAAAAATAAAAATAAACTGTGATCAAATAGCAGGAACAAACAGTAGTAACTAAAATTTCTTCAATCTAAACTGGAGATGATTTCTGTATCTCTGTCTTTTACATTTGTCTCCATTAGGGGAAAAAATATGTACCTCATAATTAACTTGGCTGGAATGAATCAGACTGCATTTGTAAAAGTCTCAGAAGACCAATGAGCTGTGCTAAACAGTACCACTATCCACCTGAGCAGAAATTACTATCCTTAAGTTTCTATACATAACTAACACAACAAAAATTTAAACAAAAGAAGAACTACTAGAAACAAATTAGAGATTCATGTTTTTAAGTCAGTAATTTGCCTTTAGTCAGTAATTTGCCTCATACATTATGATTTTCCCTGTGGAAACCCAATTATTATCCTGAAAACAAGACCACTTTACAAAGCAAATGCATTGTGACAAAAGAAAGAAAAGGCAGATTGATACATTATTAAAATAACTCACACGCCATACCCTGAGGAGTAAGGAAGCCATGGCAGAGCAGGCCCCCTTCTCCTCAATGGACAGCACAGCTGTGGGGAAGACACTGCAGCTAGCAGAAGCGTGTCACACTTCCTCAGGGAGGAAGCAAGTTACAGACAACTCTACAGAGGGCACCCATAAACTCACGGCCACGCTCATTACCCAACGTCCAGGCCACCCACAGGCTGACTGCAGCCCAACTTTCCCACCATTCCCACACAGGCCCCAGGAACCGTCAGGCCTCTGAGGCTCTGCCAATGCCCTTCCCTCCACCCAAATATCCTTTCCCTCCTCTCTCCGGACCTCAATCCGGCCCAGCTCTAAATGAGCACTGCAAGGCCTATTTCCCTAAGAATGCCTCTCTCAAAACCAAAATTACTTCCTCGAGAATGATCTGCCTCTTACTCATCCATCATTATCTTGGATTAAATACATCATGTAAGATGCCTTATCTGACCAACACAACTATTTTAGAAATAAGAGTCATGTTTTAGACCAGCTATGACATGACATGACAACCATTCAGCTCACGAAAACCATTCAATAAATACTCTAATTGAATTGCCCAAAGAGTTGACCTAAAATAACCTAAATGCCAAGCATTCCAAGAACCGTCCTGAACCAAATTCACTTCTCATTCGAATGCCAATGTCACAGAAAGGGATGTTGTATTGTCCTTAAATGTACTTGCCTTTATCCAAAACTAGAATCTCTGATGAATCTATGGGACACACATGTAAAATATTCTGCAAAGGAAAAAAGCTTTATTTAGTGTACTGTGCTTAATATTCAGCCAGACCTGCATTTTTCTCTAAACCTTATACAATTACTTAGTCTGCAAGAAGCATTAGAAGAGAGACAATGTCTATTGAGAAAAATACGGGAAGCGAAGGTCATCAATCATTTTCTACTTTCAATAATCTCTTTCATAAAGAGGTAAATGCTCCTAAATTCCAGAATGAATGGAATTCAATACAGCAAAGTAAAATGCTTTAAATACATAAAACAAATATCTTGGTGGACCTTCCACCATCTGTTTTAGTAACTTAAATTATAAAAAACACCCTAAATTTAAGAAAAGTTATATCAACAGCTAAAATTGAGATATTTTTCCATCTATTACTTTGATTTTCCTGACCCATTTTTGAGAATTGTCAGCATTCTGGATCAATAATGCCAAATTATTTCTTGAAGACAGTGAGATTCCTCCCAAGTCATCTAACATGCTCACTAATCAATAAAGATAAGAACAAACAAGAAAGCCATATTTATGAAGCAAGCAAATTATATTAAAAGACTGACTTTGAGAAAAGGTTGCTGCTTGCCAAGAAAATTTTATTATTATACAACTTTTTCTGTCATTTGTATTACTTCATTTTCCCTTTCAGATTATCTGTGTAGCCTTGTAAACACATCATAATCCAAAGCAGTTGAGCTTTACCAATAAAATGTAAATCAACACAATAGAGCCAACTGCATAATTAAAACAAAAGTATACCGGGCTTCCCTGGTGGCACAGTGGTTGAGAGTCTGCCTGCCGATGCAGGGGCCCTGGGTTCGTGCCTCGGTTCGGGAAGATACCACATGCAGCGGAGGGGCTAGGCCCGTGAGCCATGGCCACTGAGCCGGCGGGTCTGGAGCCTGTGCTCCGTAACGGGGGAGGCCACAAGAGTGAGAGGCCCACGTACTGAAAAAAAAAAAAAAACATACCACCATCAACCCAAGCAGATTACAAAATAGCAAGCAGATTTTAAAATAATAGTCTACAAGCCTGCTTTTTTAAATATATAACTAAATGCATTGAATATCTTATATAAAAAGCCAAAAGATAGAGTTGAAACCGAATATCAAAAGTAAACATCTCCTTCCCCAAAACCCTAACTCCACTCCAGTCATGAGGAGAACATCACACAAAGCCAAGTTGAAGGACAGTCTATGAAATATGTGAACCAGGACTCTTCAAAATTGTCATTAAGAAAAGGAAAGTCTGGGACTTTCCTGGTGGTGCACTAGTTAAGAATCCATCTGCCAATGCAGGGGACACCGGTTCCAGCCCTGGTCCGGGAAGATCCCACATGCCGCAGAGCAAGTAAGCCCGTACATCACAACTACTGAGCCTGCGCTCTAGAGCCCGCCAGCCACAACAACTGAGGCCACACGCTGCAACTAATGAAGCCCGCGCACTCTAGGGCCTGTGTGCCGCAAATACTGAGCCCAGGTGCTGCAATTACTGAAGCCCGCACTCTTAGAGCCCACGCTCCGCAACAAGAGAAGCCACCACAATGAGAAGTCCGCGCACCACAATAAAGAGTAGCCCCCACTTGCCACAACTAGAGAAAGCCTGCGCGCAGCAACAAAGACTCAACTCAGCCAAATATAAACAATAATAAAAAAATAAATAAAGGCATCATCACATAAACACAAATGAGGAAATATTTTTTTTAAAAAAAGAATAACGGGCGGGGCAGTGGTTAAGAATCTGCCTGCCAGTGCAGGGGACACGGATTTGAGCCCTGGTCCTGGAAGATCCCACATGCTGCAGTGCAACTAAGCCCGTGAGCCACAACTACTGAGCCTGCGCTTCTGGAGCCTGTGCTCCGCAACAAGAGGCGCCACGGCACTGAGAGGCCCACGAACCACGATGAGGAGTGGCCCCTGCTCGCCGCAACTAGAGAAGGCCCTCGCACAGAAATGAAGACCCAACACAGCCAAAAATAAATAAAATATAAATAAAAATAAATACATTTAAAAGGAAAACCTATACATTTCCCTTTCTGCAAATGTAGGTTTTCGAGGCAAGAGTAGAGCCTCAGAAAGAATGTCTGCAAACAGAACAATCACTAGTTCACTAAGTACAAATTGTAGGATACTTTTGGAGAATCCCATCACAGCTAGATAATTGGTCCAGGACCAAAAGTAACTACTGGAAGAAAAATGAAATCAACAGTGTACCACAGAGGTGGGAGGCACACTGGCCTGGACTAAGACATGTTCAGTCATAGATAATAAGGGTGGTGATTTTTAAGCATCATTCTCGACCCACTGTGGACTTCCTTCTGCAGCAGTATAAGGATACCACCAGATCATCTTGAAATCAAGTCATGAAATGTACCTTTATATTTCTAAAAATCAATGATCGCCCTTAAATTAACTTTTCTTATTAATTTAGTCATGGTGCTCTTTTACTTCTAAAACATTAAATCTTATTTGATTAGAGACAGACTTCAAAAAATAAAAATAAACTGTGATCAAATAGCAGGAACAAACAGTAGTAACTAAAATTTCTTCAATCTAAACTGGAGATGATTTCTGTATCTCTGTCTTTTACATTTGTCTCCATTAGGGGAAAAAATATGTACCTCATAATTAACTTGGCTGGAATGAATCAGACTGCATTTGTAAAAGTCTCAGAAGACCAATGAGCTGTGCTAAACAGTACCACTATCCACCTGAGCAGAAATTACTATCCTTAAGTTTCTATACATAACTAACACAACAAAAATTTAAACAAAAGAAGAACTACTAGAAACAAATTAGAGATTCATGTTTTTAAGTCAGTAATTTGCCTTTAGTCAGTAATTTGCCTCATACATTATGATTTTCCCTGTGGAAACCCAATTATTATCCTGAAAACAAGACCACTTTACAAAGCAAATGCATTGTGACAAAAGAAAGAAAAGGCAGATTGATACATTATTAAAATAACTCACACGCCATACCCTGAGGAGTAAGGAAGCCATGGCAGAGCAGGCCCCCTTCTCCTCAATGGACAGCACAGCTGTGGGGAAGACACTGCAGCTAGCAGAAGCGTGTCACACTTCCTCAGGGAGGAAGCAAGTTACAGACAACTCTACAGAGGGCACCCATAAACTCACGGCCACGCTCATTACCCAACGTCCAGGCCACCCACAGGCTGACTGCAGCCCAACTTTCCCACCATTCCCACACAGGCCCCAGGAACCGTCAGGCCTCTGAGGCTCTGCCAATGCCCTTCCCTCCACCCAAATATCCTTTCCCTCCTCTCTCCGGACCTCAATCCTGCCCAGCTCTAAATGAGCACTGCAAGGCCTATTTCCCTAAGAATGCCTCTCTCAAAACCAAAATTACTTCCTCGAGAATGATCTGCCTCTTACTCATCCATCATTATCTTGGATTAAATACATCATGTAAGATGCCTTATCTGACCAACACAACTATTTTAGAAATAAGAGTCATGTTTTAGACCATCTATGACATGACATGACAACCATTCAGCTCACGAAAACCATTCAATAAATACTCTAATTGAATTGCCCAAAGAGTTGACCTAAAATAACCTAAATGCCAAGCATTCCAAGAACCGTCCTGAACCAAATTCACTTCTCATTCGAATGCCAATGTCACAGAAAGGGATGTTGTATTGTCCTTAAATGTACTTGCCTTTATCCAAAACTAGAATCTCTGATGAATCTATGGGACACACATGTAAAATATTCTGCAAAGGAAAAAAGCTTTATTTAGTGTACTGTGCTTAATATTCAGCCAGACCTGCATTTTTCTCTAAACCTTATACAATTACTTAGTCTGCAAGAAGCATTAGAAGAGAGACAATGTCTATTGAGAAAAATACGGGAAGCGAAGGTCATCAATCATTTTCTACTTTCAATAATCTCTTTCATAAAGAGGTAAATGCTCCTAAATTCCAGAATGAATGGAATTCAATACAGCAAAGTAAAATGCTTTAAATACATAAAACAAATATCTTGGTGGACCTTCCACCATCTGTTTTAGTAACTTAAATTATAAAAAACACCCTAAATTTAAGAAAAGTTATATCAACAGCTAAAATTGAGATATTTTTCCATCTATTACTTTGATTTTACTGACCCATTTTTGAGAATTGTCAGCATTCTGGATCAATAATGCCAAATTATTTCTTGAAGACAGTGAGATTCCTCCCAAGTCATCTAACATGCTCACTAATCAATAAAGATAAGAACAAACAAGAAAGCCATATTTATGAAGCAAGCAAATTATATTAAAAGACTGACTTTGAGAAAAGGTTGCTGCTTGCCAAGAAAATTTTATTATTATACAACTTTTTCTGTCATTTGTATTACTTCATTTTCCCTTTCAGATTATCTGTGTAGCCTTGTAAACACATCATAATCCAAAGCAGTTGAGCTTTACCAATAAAATGTAAATCAACACAATAGAGCCAACTGCATAATTAAAACAAAAGTATACCGGGCTTCCCTGGTGGCACAGTGGTTGAGAGTCTGCCTGCCGATGCAGGGGCCCTGGGTTCGTGCCTCGGTTCGGGAAGATACCACATGCAGCGGAGGGGCTAGGCCCGTGAGCCATGGCCACTGAGCCGGCGGGTCGGGAGCCTGTGCTCCGTAACGGGGGAGGCCACAACAGTGAGAGGCCCACGTACTGAAAAAAAAAAAAAACATACCACCATCAACCCAAGCAGATTACAAAATAGCAAGCAGATTTTAAAATAATAGTCTACAAGCCTGCTTTTTTAAATATATAACTAAATGCATTGAATATCTTATATAAAAAGCCAAAAGATAGAGTTGAAACCGAATATCAAAAGTAAACATCTCCTTCCCCAAAACCCTAACTCCACTCCAGTCATGAGGAGAACATCACACAAAGCCAAGTTGAAGGACAGTCTATGAAATATGTGAACCAGGACTCTTCAAAATTGTCATTAAGAAAAGGAAAGTCTGGGACTTTCCTGGTGGTGCACTAGTTAAGAATCCATCTGCCAATGCAGGGGACACCGGTTCCAGCCCTGGTCCGGGAAGATCCCACATGCCGCAGAGCAAGTAAGCCCGTACATCACAACTACTGAGCCTGCGCTCTAGAGCCCGCCAGCCACAACAACTGAGGCCACACGCTGCAACTAATGAAGCCCGCGCACTCTAGGGCCTGTGTGCCGCAAATACTGAGCCCAGGTGCTGCAATTACTGAAGCCCGCACTCTTAGAGCCCACGCTCCGCAACAAGAGAAGCCACCACAATGAGAAGTCCGCGCACCACAATAAAGAGTAGCCCCCACTTGCCACAACTAGAGAAAGCCTGCGCGCAGCAACAAAGACTCAACTCAGCCAAATATAAACAATAATAAAAAAATAAATAAAGGCATCATCACATAAACACAAATGAGGAAATATTTTTTTTAAAAAAAGAATAACGGGCGGGGCAGTGGTTAAGAATCTGCCTGCCAGTGCAGGGGACACGGATTTGAGCCCTGGTCCGGGAAGATCCCACATGCTGCAGTGCAACTAAGCCCGTGAGCCACAACTACTGAGCCTGCGCTTCTGGAGCCTGTGCTCCGCAACAAGAGGCGCCACGGCACTGAGAGGCCCACGAACCACGATGAGGAGTGGCCCCTGCTCGCCGCAACTAGAGAAGGCCCTCGCACAGAAACGAAGACCCAACACAGCCAAAAATAAATAAAATATAAATAAAAATAAATACATTTAAAAGGAAAACCTATACATTTCCCTTTCTGCAAATGTAGGTTTTCGAGGCAAGAGTAGAGCCTCAGAAAGAATGTCTGCAAACAGAACAATCACTAGTTCACTAAGTACAAATTGTAGGATACTTTTGGAGAATCCCATCACAGCTAGATAATTGGTCCAGGACCAAAAGTAACTACTGGAAGAAAAATGAAATCAACAGTGTACCACAGAGGTGGGAGGCACACTGGCCTGGACTAAGACATGTTCAGTCATAGATAATAAGGGTGGTGATTTTTAAGCATCATTCTCGACCCACTGTGGACTTCCTTCTGCAGCAGTATAAGGATACCACCAGATCATCTTGAAATCAAGTCATGAAATGTACCTTTATATTTCTAAAAATCAATGATCGCCCTTAAATTAACTTTTCTTATTAATTTAGTCATGGTGCTCTTTTACTTCTAAAACATTAAATCTTATTTGATTAGAGACAGACTTCAAAAAATAAAAATAAACTGTGATCAAATAGCAGGAACAAACAGTAGTAACTAAAATTTCTTCAATCTAAACTGGAGATGATTTCTGTATCTCTGTCTTTTACATTTGTCTCCATTAGGGGAAAAAATATGTACCTCATAATTAACTTGGCTGGAATGAATCAGACTGCATTTGTAAAAGTCTCAGAAGACCAATGAGCTGTGCTAAACAGTACCACTATCCACCTGAGCAGAAATTACTATCCTTAAGTTTCTATACATAACTAACACAACAAAAATTTAAACAAAAGAAGAACTACTAGAAACAAATTAGAGATTCATGTTTTTAAGTCAGTAATTTGCCTTTAGTCAGTAATTTGCCTCATACATTATGATTTTCCCTGTGGAAACCCAATTATTATCCTGAAAACAAGACCACTTTACAAAGCAAATGCATTGTGACAAAAGAAAGAAAAGGCAGATTGATACATTATTAAAATAACTCACACGCCATACCCTGAGGAGTAAGGAAGCCATGGCAGAGCAGGCCCCCTTCTCCTCAATGGACAGCACAGCTGTGGGGAAGACACTGCAGCTAGCAGAAGCGTGTCACACTTCCTCAGGGAGGAAGCAAGTTACAGACAACTCTACAGAGGGCACCCATAAACTCACGGCCACGCTCATTACCCAACGTCCAGGCCACCCACAGGCTGACTGCAGCCCAACTTTCCCACCATTCCCACACAGGCCCCAGGAACCGTCAGGCCTCTGAGGCTCTGCCAATGCCCTTCCCTCCACCCAAATATCCTTTCCCTCCTCTCTCCGGACCTCAATCCGGCCCAGCTCTAAATGAGCACTGCAAGGCCTATTTCCCTAAGAATGCCTCTCTCAAAACCAAAATTACTTCCTCGAGAATGATCTGCCTCTTACTCATCCATCATTATCTTGGATTAAATACATCATGTAAGATGCCTTATCTGACCAACACAACTATTTTAGAAATAAGAGTCATGTTTTAGACCAGCTATGACATGACATGACAACCATTCAGCTCACGAAAACCATTCAATAAATACTCTAATTGAATTGCCCAAAGAGTTGACCTAAAATAACCTAAATGCCAAGCATTCCAAGAACCGTCCTGAACCAAATTCACTTCTCATTCGAATGCCAATGTCACAGAAAGGGATGTTGTATTGTCCTTAAATGTACTTGCCTTTATCCAAAACTAGAATCTCTGATGAATCTATGGGACACACATGTAAAATATTCTGCAAAGGAAAAAAGCTTTATTTAGTGTACTGTGCTTAATATTCAGCCAGACCTGCATTTTTCTCTAAACCTTATACAATTACTTAGTCTGCAAGAAGCATTAGAAGAGAGACAATGTCTATTGAGAAAAATATGGGAAGCGAAGGTCATCAATCATTTTCTACTTTCAATAATCTCTTTCATAAAGAGGTAAATGCTCCTAAATTCCAGAATGAATGGAATTCAATACAGCAAAGTAAAATGCTTTAAATACATAAAACAAATATCTTGGTGGACCTTCCACCATCTGTTTTAGTAACTTAAATTATAAAAAACACCCTAAATTTAAGAAAAGTTATATCAACAGCTAAAATTGAGATATTTTTCCATCTATTACTTTGATTTTCCTGACCCATTTTTGAGAATTGTCAGCATTCTGGATCAATAATGCCAAATTATTTCTTGAAGACAGTGAGATTCCTCCCAAGTCATCTAACATGCTCACTAATCAATAAAGATAAGAACAAACAAGAAAGCCATATTTATGAAGCAAGCAAATTATATTAAAAGACTGACTTTGAGAAAAGGTTGCTGCTTGCCAAGAAAATTTTATTATTATACAACTTTTTCTGTCATTTGTATTACTTCATTTTCCCTTTCAGATTATCTGTGTAGCCTTGTAAACACATCATAATCCAAAGCAGTTGAGCTTTACCAATAAAATGTAAATCAACACAATAGAGCCAACTGCATAATTAAAACAAAAGTATACCGGGCTTCCCTGGTGGCACAGTGGTTGAGAGTCTGCCTGCCGATGCAGGGGCCCTGGGTTCGTGCCTCGGTTCGGGAAGATACCACATGCAGCGGAGGGGCTAGGCCCGTGAGCCATGGCCACTGAGCCGGCGGGTCTGGAGCCTGTGCTCCGTAACGGGGGAGGCCACAAGAGTGAGAGGCCCACGTACTGAAAAAAAAAAAAAAACATACCACCATCAACCCAAGCAGATTACAAAATAGCAAGCAGATTTTAAAATAATAGTCTACAAGCCTGCTTTTTTAAATATATAACTAAATGCATTGAATATCTTATATAAAAAGCCAAAAGATAGAGTTGAAACCGAATATCAAAAGTAAACATCTCCTTCCCCAAAACCCTAACTCCACTCCAGTCATGAGGAGAACATCACACAAAGCCAAGTTGAAGGACAGTCTATGAAATATGTGAACCAGGACTCTTCAAAATTGTCATTAAGAAAAGGAAAGTCTGGGACTTTCCTGGTGGTGCACTAGTTAAGAATCCATCTGCCAATGCAGGGGACACCGGTTCCAGCCCTGGTCCGGGAAGATCCCACATGCCGCAGAGCAAGTAAGCCCGTACATCACAACTACTGAGCCTGCGCTCTAGAGCCCGCCAGCCACAACAACTGAGGCCACACGCTGCAACTAATGAAGCCCGCGCACTCTAGGGCCTGTGTGCCGCAAATACTGAGCCCAGGTGCTGCAATTACTGAAGCCCGCACTCTTAGAGCCCACGCTCCGCAACAAGAGAAGCCACCACAATGAGAAGTCCGCGCACCACAATAAAGAGTAGCCCCCACTTGCCACAACTAGAGAAAGCCTGCGCGCAGCAACAAAGACTCAACTCAGCCAAATATAAACAATAATAAAAAAATAAATAAAGGCATCATCACATAAACACAAATGAGGAAATATTTTTTTTAAAAAAAGAATAACGGGCGGGGCAGTGGTTAAGAATCTGCCTGCCAGTGCAGGGGACACGGATTTGAGCCCTGGTCCTGGAAGATCCCACATGCTGCAGTGCAACTAAGCCCGTGAGCCACAACTACTGAGCCTGCGCTTCTGGAGCCTGTGCTCCGCAACAAGAGGCGCCACGGCACTGAGAGGCCCACGAACCACGATGAGGAGTGGCCCCTGCTCGCCGCAACTAGAGAAGGCCCTCGCACAGAAATGAAGACCCAACACAGCCAAAAATAAATAAAATATAAATAAAAATAAATACATTTAAAAGGAAAACCTATACATTTCCCTTTCTGCAAATGTAGGTTTTCGAGGCAAGAGTAGAGCCTCAGAAAGAATGTCTGCAAACAGAACAATCACTAGTTCACTAAGTACAAATTGTAGGATACTTTTGGAGAATCCCATCACAGCTAGATAATTGGTCCAGGACCAAAAGTAACTACTGGAAGAAAAATGAAATCAACAGTGTACCACAGAGGTGGGAGGCACACTGGCCTGGACTAAGACATGTTCAGTCATAGATAATAAGGGTGGTGATTTTTAAGCATCATTCTCGACCCACTGTGGACTTCCTTCTGCAGCAGTATAAGGATACCACCAGATCATCTTGAAATCAAGTCATGAAATGTACCTTTATATTTCTAAAAATCAATGATCGCCCTTAAATTAACTTTTCTTATTAATTTAGTCATGGTGCTCTTTTACTTCTAAAACATTAAATCTTATTTGATTAGAGACAGACTTCAAAAAATAAAAATAAACTGTGATCAAATAGCAGGAACAAACAGTAGTAACTAAAATTTCTTCAATCTAAACTGGAGATGATTTCTGTATCTCTGTCTTTTACATTTGTCTCCATTAGGGGAAAAAATATGTACCTCATAATTAACTTGGCTGGAATGAATCAGACTGCATTTGTAAAAGTCTCAGAAGACCAATGAGCTGTGCTAAACAGTACCACTATCCACCTGAGCAGAAATTACTATCCTTAAGTTTCTATACATAACTAACACAACAAAAATTTAAACAAAAGAAGAACTACTAGAAACAAATTAGAGATTCATGTTTTTAAGTCAGTAATTTGCCTTTAGTCAGTAATTTGCCTCATACATTATGATTTTCCCTGTGGAAACCCAATTATTATCCTGAAAACAAGACCACTTTACAAAGCAAATGCATTGTGACAAAAGAAAGAAAAGGCAGATTGATACATTATTAAAATAACTCACACGCCATACCCTGAGGAGTAAGGAAGCCATGGCAGAGCAGGCCCCCTTCTCCTCAATGGACAGCACAGCTGTGGGGAAGACACTGCAGCTAGCAGAAGCGTGTCACACTTCCTCAGGGAGGAAGCAAGTTACAGACAACTCTACAGAGGGCACCCATAAACTCACGGCCACGCTCATTACCCAACGTCCAGGCCACCCACAGGCTGACTGCAGCCCAACTTTCCCACCATTCCCACACAGGCCCCAGGAACCGTCAGGCCTCTGAGGCTCTGCCAATGCCCTTCCCTCCACCCAAATATCCTTTCCCTCCTCTCTCCGGACCTCAATCCTGCCCAGCTCTAAATGAGCACTGCAAGGCCTATTTCCCTAAGAATGCCTCTCTCAAAACCAAAATTACTTCCTCGAGAATGATCTGCCTCTTACTCATCCATCATTATCTTGGATTAAATACATCATGTAAGATGCCTTATCTGACCAACACAACTATTTTAGAAATAAGAGTCATGTTTTAGACCATCTATGACATGACATGACAACCATTCAGCTCACGAAAACCATTCAATAAATACTCTAATTGAATTGCCCAAAGAGTTGACCTAAAATAACCTAAATGCCAAGCATTCCAAGAACCGTCCTGAACCAAATTCACTTCTCATTCGAATGCCAATGTCACAGAAAGGGATGTTGTATTGTCCTTAAATGTACTTGCCTTTATCCAAAACTAGAATCTCTGATGAATCTATGGGACACACATGTAAAATATTCTGCAAAGGAAAAAAGCTTTATTTAGTGTACTGTGCTTAATATTCAGCCAGACCTGCATTTTTCTCTAAACCTTATACAATTACTTAGTCTGCAAGAAGCATTAGAAGAGAGACAATGTCTATTGAGAAAAATACGGGAAGCGAAGGTCATCAATCATTTTCTACTTTCAATAATCTCTTTCATAAAGAGGTAAATGCTCCTAAATTCCAGAATGAATGGAATTCAATACAGCAAAGTAAAATGCTTTAAATACATAAAACAAATATCTTGGTGGACCTTCCACCATCTGTTTTAGTAACTTAAATTATAAAAAACACCCTAAATTTAAGAAAAGTTATATCAACAGCTAAAATTGAGATATTTTTCCATCTATTACTTTGATTTTCCTGACCCATTTTTGAGAATTGTCAGCATTCTGGATCAATAATGCCAAATTATTTCTTGAAGACAGTGAGATTCCTCCCAAGTCATCTAACATGCTCACTAATCAATAAAGATAAGAACAAACAAGAAAGCCATATTTATGAAGCAAGCAAATTATATTAAAAGACTGACTTTGAGAAAAGGTTGCTGCTTGCCAAGAAAATTTTATTATTATACAACTTTTTCTGTCATTTGTATTACTTCATTTTCCCTTTCAGATTATCTGTGTAGCCTTGTAAACACATCATAATCCAAAGCAGTTGAGCTTTACCAATAAAATGTAAATCAACACAATAGAGCCAACTGCATAATTAAAACAAAAGTATACCGGGCTTCCCTGGTGGCACAGTGGTTGAGAGTCTGCCTGCCGATGCAGGGGCCCTGGGTTCGTGCCTCGGTTCGGGAAGATACCACATGCAGCGGAGGGGCTAGGCCCGTGAGCCATGGCCACTGAGCCGGCGGGTCTGGAGCCTGTGCTCCGTAACGGGGGAGGCCACAAGAGTGAGAGGCCCACGTACTGAAAAAAAAAAAAAAACATACCACCATCAACCCAAGCAGATTACAAAATAGCAAGCAGATTTTAAAATAATAGTCTACAAGCCTGCTTTTTTAAATATATAACTAAATGCATTGAATATCTTATATAAAAAGCCAAAAGATAGAGTTGAAACCGAATATCAAAAGTAAACATCTCCTTCCCCAAAACCCTAACTCCACTCCAGTCATGAGGAGAACATCACACAAAGCCAAGTTGAAGGACAGTCTATGAAATATGTGAACCAGGACTCTTCAAAATTGTCATTAAGAAAAGGAAAGTCTGGGACTTTCCTGGTGGTGCACTAGTTAAGAATCCATCTGCCAATGCAGGGGACACCGGTTCCAGCCCTGGTCCGGGAAGATCCCACATGCCGCAGAGCAAGTAAGCCCGTACATCACAACTACTGAGCCTGCGCTCTAGAGCCCGCCAGCCACAACAACTGAGGCCACACGCTGCAACTAATGAAGCCCGCGCACTCTAGGGCCTGTGTGCCGCAAATACTGAGCCCAGGTGCTGCAATTACTGAAGCCCGCACTCTTAGAGCCCACGCTCCGCAACAAGAGAAGCCACCACAATGAGAAGTCCGCGCACCACAATAAAGAGTAGCCCCCACTTGCCACAACTAGAGAAAGCCTGCGCGCAGCAACAAAGACTCAACTCAGCCAAATATAAACAATAATAAAAAAATAAATAAAGGCATCATCACATAAACACAAATGAGGAAATATTTTTTTTAAAAAAAGAATAACGGGCGGGGCAGTGGTTAAGAATCTGCCTGCCAGTGCAGGGGACACGGATTTGAGCCCTGGTCCGGGAAGATCCCACATGCTGCAGTGCAACTAAGCCCGTGAGCCACAACTACTGAGCCTGCGCTTCTGGAGCCTGTGCTCCGCAACAAGAGGCGCCACGGCACTGAGAGGCCCACGAACCACGATGAGGAGTGGCCCCTGCTCGCCGCAACTAGAGAAGGCCCTCGCACAGAAACGAAGACCCAACACAGCCAAAAATAAATAAAATATAAATAAAAATAAATACATTTAAAAGGAAAACCTATACATTTCCCTTTCTGCAAATGTAGGTTTTCGAGGCAAGAGTAGAGCCTCAGAAAGAATGTCTGCAAACAGAACAATCACTAGTTCACTAAGTACAAATTGTAGGATACTTTTGGAGAATCCCATCACAGCTAGATAATTGGTCCAGGACCAAAAGTAACTACTGGAAGAAAAATGAAATCAACAGTGTACCACAGAGGTGGGAGGCACACTGGCCTGGACTAAGACATGTTCAGTCATAGATAATAAGGGTGGTGATTTTTAAGCATCATTCTCGACCCACTGTGGACTTCCTTCTGCAGCAGTATAAGGATACCACCAGATCATCTTGAAATCAAGTCATGAAATGTACCTTTATATTTCTAAAAATCAATGATCGCCCTTAAATTAACTTTTCTTATTAATTTAGTCATGGTGCTCTTTTACTTCTAAAACATTAAATCTTATTTGATTAGAGACAGACTTCAAAAAATAAAAATAAACTGTGATCAAATAGCAGGAACAAACAGTAGTAACTAAAATTTCTTCAATCTAAACTGGAGATGATTTCTGTATCTCTGTCTTTTACATTTGTCTCCATTAGGGGAAAAAATATGTACCTCATAATTAACTTGGCTGGAATGAATCAGACTGCATTTGTAAAAGTCTCAGAAGACCAATGAGCTGTGCTAAACAGTACCACTATCCACCTGAGCAGAAATTACTATCCTTAAGTTTCTATACATAACTAACACAACAAAAATTTAAACAAAAGAAGAACTACTAGAAACAAATTAGAGATTCATGTTTTTAAGTCAGTAATTTGCCTTTAGTCAGTAATTTGCCTCATACATTATGATTTTCCCTGTGGAAACCCAATTATTATCCTGAAAACAAGACCACTTTACAAAGCAAATGCATTGTGACAAAAGAAAGAAAAGGCAGATTGATACATTATTAAAATAACTCACACGCCATACCCTGAGGAGTAAGGAAGCCATGGCAGAGCAGGCCCCCTTCTCCTCAATGGACAGCACAGCTGTGGGGAAGACACTGCAGCTAGCAGAAGCGTGTCACACTTCCTCAGGGAGGAAGCAAGTTACAGACAACTCTACAGAGGGCACCCATAAACTCACGGCCACGCTCATTACCCAACGTCCAGGCCACCCACAGGCTGACTGCAGCCCAACTTTCCCACCATTCCCACACAGGCCCCAGGAACCGTCAGGCCTCTGAGGCTCTGCCAATGCCCTTCCCTCCACCCAAATATCCTTTCCCTCCTCTCTCCGGACCTCAATCCTGCCCAGCTCTAAATGAGCACTGCAAGGCCTATTTCCCTAAGAATGCCTCTCTCAAAACCAAAATTACTTCCTCGAGAATGATCTGCCTCTTACTCATCCATCATTATCTTGGATTAAATACATCATGTAAGATGCCTTATCTGACCAACACAACTATTTTAGAAATAAGAGTCATGTTTTAGACCATCTATGACATGACATGACAACCATTCAGCTCACGAAAACCATTCAATAAATACTCTAATTGAATTGCCCAAAGAGTTGACCTAAAATAACCTAAATGCCAAGCATTCCAAGAACCGTCCTGAACCAAATTCACTTCTCATTCGAATGCCAATGTCACAGAAAGGGATGTTGTATTGTCCTTAAATGTACTTGCCTTTATCCAAAACTAGAATCTCTGATGAATCTATGGGACACACATGTAAAATATTCTGCAAAGGAAAAAAGCTTTATTTAGTGTACTGTGCTTAATATTCAGCCAGACCTGCATTTTTCTCTAAACCTTATACAATTACTTAGTCTGCAAGAAGCATTAGAAGAGAGACAATGTCTATTGAGAAAAATACGGGAAGCGAAGGTCATCAATCATTTTCTACTTTCAATAATCTCTTTCATAAAGAGGTAAATGCTCCTAAATTCCAGAATGAATGGAATTCAATACAGCAAAGTAAAATGCTTTAAATACATAAAACAAATATCTTGGTGGACCTTCCACCATCTGTTTTAGTAACTTAAATTATAAAAAACACCCTAAATTTAAGAAAAGTTATATCAACAGCTAAGATTGAGATATTTTTCCATCTATTACTTTGATTTTCCTGACCCATTTTTGAGAATTGTCAGCATTCTGGATCAATAATGCCAAATTATTTCTTGAAGACAGTGAGATTCCTCCCAAGTCATCTAACATGCTCACTAATCAATAAAGATAAGAACAAACAAGAAAGCCATATTTATGAAGCAAGCAAATTATATTAAAAGACTGACTTTGAGAAAAGGTTGCTGCTTGCCAAGAAAATTTTATTATTATAAAACTTTTTCTGTCATTTGTATTACTTCATTTTCCCTTTCAGATTATCTGTGTAGCCTTGTAAACACATCATAATCCAAAGCAGTTGAGCTTTACCAATAAAATGTAAATCAACACAATAGAGCCAACTGCATAATTAAAACAAAAGTATACCGGGCTTCCCTGGTGGCACAGTGGTTGAGAGTCTGCCTGCCGATGCAGGGGCCCTGGGTTCGTGCCTCGGTTCGGGAAGATACCACATGCAGCGGAGGGGCTAGGCCCGTGAGCCATGGCCACTGAGCCGGCGGGTCGGGAGCCTGTGCTCCGTAACGGGGGAGGCCACAACAGTGAGAGGCCCACGTACTGAAAAAAAAAAAAAAAACATACCACCATCAACCCAAGCAGATTACAAAATAGCAAGCAGATTTTAAAATAATAGTCTACAAGCCTGCTTTTTTAAATATATAACTAAATGCATTGAATATCTTATATAAAAAGCCAAAAGATAGAGTTGAAACCGAATATCAAAAGTAAACATCTCCTTCCCCAAAACCCTAACTCCACTCCAGTCATGAGGAGAACATCACACAAAGCCAAGTTGAAGGACAGTCTATGAAATATGTGATCCAGGACTCTTCAAAATTGTCATTAAGAAAAGGAAAGTCTGGGACTTTCCTGGTGGTGCACTAGTTAAGAATCCATCTGCCAATGCAGGGGACACCGGTTCCAGCCCTGGTCCGGGAAGATCCCACATGCCGCAGAGCAAGTAAGCCCGTACATCACAACTACTGAGCCTGCGCTCTAGAGCCCGCCAGCCACAACAACTGAGGCCACACGCTGCAACTAATGAAGCCCGCGCACTCTAGGGCCTGTGTGCCGCAAATACTGAGCCCAGGTGCTGCAATTACTGAAGCCCGCACTCTTAGAGCCCACGCTCCGCAACAAGAGAAGCCACCACAATGAGAAGTCCGCGCACCACAATAAAGAGTAGCCCCCACTTGCCACAACTAGAGAAAGCCTGCGCGCAGCAACAAAGACTCAACTCAGCCAAATATAAACAATAATAAAAAAATAAATAAAGGCATCATCACATAAACACAAATGAGGAAATATTTTTTTTAAAAAAAGAATAACGGGCGGGGCAGTGGTTAAGAATCTGCCTGCCAGTGCAGGGGACACGGATTTGAGCCCTGGTCCGGGAAGATCCCACATGCTGCAGTGCAACTAAGCCCGTGAGCCACAACTACTGAGCCTGCGCTTCTGGAGCCTGTGCTCCGCAACAAGAGGCGCCACGGCACTGAGAGGCCCACGAACCACGATGAGGAGTGGCCCCTGCTCGCCGCAACTAGAGAAGGCCCTCGCACAGAAACGAAGACCCAACACAGCCAAAAATAAATAAAATATAAATAAAAATAAATACATTTAAAAGAAAAACCTATACATTTCCCTTTCTGCAAATGTAGGTTTTCGAGGCAAGAGTAGAGCCTCAGAAAGAATGTCTGCAAACAGAACAATCACTAGTTCACTAAGTACAAATTGTAGGATACTTTTGGAGAATCCCATCACAGCTAGATAATTGGTCCAGGACCAAAAGTAACTACTGGAAGAAAAATGAAATCAACAGTGTACCACAGAGGTGGGAGGCACACTGGCCTGGACTAAGACATGTTCAGTCATAGATAATAAGGGTGGTGATTTTTAAGCATCATTCTCGACCCACTGTGGACTTCCTTCTGCAGCAGTATAAGGATACCACCAGATCATCTTGAAATCAAGTCATGAAATGTACCTTTATATTTCTAAAAATCAATGATCGCCCTTAAATTAACTTTTCTTATTAATTTAGTCATGGTGCTCTTTTACTTCTAAAACATTAAATCTTATTTGATTAGAGACAGACTTCAAAAAATAAAAATAAACTGTGATCAAATAGCAGGAACAAACAGTAGTAACTAAAATTTCTTCAATCTAAACTGGAGATGATTTCTGTATCTCTGTCTTTTACATTTGTCTCCATTAGGGGAAAAAATATGTACCTCATAATTAACTTGGCTGGAATGAATCAGACTGCATTTGTAAAAGTCTCAGAAGACCAATGAGCTGTGCTAAACAGTACCACTATCCACCTGAGCAGAAATTACTATCCTTAAGTTTCTATACATAACTAACACAACAAAAATTTAAACAAAAGAAGAACTACTAGAAACAAATTAGAGATTCATGTTTTTAAGTCAGTAATTTGCCTTTAGTCAGTAATTTGCCTCATACATTATGATTTTCCCTGTGGAAACCCAATTATTATCCTGAAAACAAGACCACTTTACAAAGCAAATGCATTGTGACAAAAGAAAGAAAAGGCAGATTGATACATTATTAAAATAACTCACACGCCATACCCTGAGGAGTAAGGAAGCCATGGCAGAGCAGGCCCCCTTCTCCTCAATGGACAGCACAGCTGTGGGGAAGACACTGCAGCTAGCAGAAGCGTGTCACACTTCCTCAGGGAGGAAGCAAGTTACAGACAACTCTACAGAGGGCACCCATAAACTCACGGCCACGCTCATTACCCAACGTCCAGGCCACCCACAGGCTGACTGCAGCCCAACTTTCCCACCATTCCCACACAGGCCCCAGGAACCGTCAGGCCTCTGAGGCTCTGCCAATGCCCTTCCCTCCACCCAAATATCCTTTCCCTCCTCTCTCCGGACCTCAATCCGGCCCAGCTCTAAATGAGCACTGCAAGGCCTATTTCCCTAAGAATGCCTCTCTCAAAACCAAAATTACTTCCTCGAGAATGATCTGCCTCTTACTCATCCATCAT
The DNA here is from genome assembly GCF_964165515.1 of Mesoplodon bidens. Classification (NCBI taxonomy): domain Eukaryota; kingdom Metazoa; phylum Chordata; class Mammalia; order Artiodactyla; family Ziphiidae; genus Mesoplodon; species Mesoplodon bidens. Next base: position 1,992,494 of record NW_027672468.1, on the reverse strand, counting down.
TATCTTGGATTAAATACATCATGTAAGATGCCTTATCTGACCAACACAACTATTTTAGAAATAAGAGTCATGTTTTAGACCAGCTATGACATGACATGACAACCATTCAGCTCACGAAAACCATTCAATAAATACTCTAATTGAATTGCCCAAAGAGTTGACCTAAAATAACCTAAATGCCAAGCATTCCAAGAACCGTCCTGAACCAAATTCACTTCTCATTCGAATGCCAATGTCACAGAAAGGGATGTTGTATTGTCCTTAAATGTACTTGCCTTTATCCAAAACTAGAATCTCTGATGAATCTATGGGACACACATGTAAAATATTCTGCAAAGGAAAAAAGCTTTATTTAGTGTACTGTGCTTAATATTCAGCCAGACCTGCATTTTTCTCTAAACCTTATACAATTACTTAGTCTGCAAGAAGCATTAGAAGAGAGACAATGTCTATTGAGAAAAATACGGGAAGCGAAGGTCATCAATCATTTTCTACTTTCAATAATCTCTTTCATAAAGAGGTAAATGCTCCTAAATTCCAGAATGAATGGAATTCAATACAGCAAAGTAAAATGCTTTAAATACATAAAACAAATATCTTGGTGGACCTTCCACCATCTGTTTTAGTAACTTAAATTATAAAAAACACCCTAAATTTAAGAAAAGTTATATCAACAGCTAAAATTGAGATATTTTTCCATCTATTACTTTGATTTTCCTGACCCATTTTTGAGAATTGTCAGCATTCTGGATCAATAATGCCAAATTATTTCTTGAAGACAGTGAGATTCCTCCCAAGTCATCTAACATGCTCACTAATCAATAAAGATAAGAACAAACAAGAAAGCCATATTTATGAAGCAAGCAAATTATATTAAAAGACTGACTTTGAGAAAAGGTTGCTGCTTGCCAAGAAAATTTTATTATTATACAACTTTTTCTGTCATTTGTATTACTTCATTTTCCCTTTCAGATTATCTGTGTAGCCTTGTAAACACATCATAATCCAAAGCAGTTGAGCTTTACCAATAAAATGTAAATCAACACAATAGAGCCAACTGCATAATTAAAACAAAAGTATACGGGGCTTCCCTGGTGGCACAGTGGTTGAGAGTCTGCCTGCCGATGCAGGGGCCCTGGGTTCGTGCCTCGGTTCGGGAAGATACCACATGCAGCGGAGGGGCTAGGCCCGTGAGCCATGGCCACTGAGCCGGCGGGTCGGGAGCCTGTGCTCCGTAACGGGGGAGGCCACAACAGTGAGAGGCCCACGTACTGAAAAAAAAAAAAAACATACCACCATCAACCCAAGCAGATTACAAAATAGCAAGCAGATTTTAAAATAATAGTCTACAAGCCTGCTTTTTTAAATATATAACTAAATGCATTGAATATCTTATATAAAAAGCCAAAAGATAGAGTTGAAACCGAATATCAAAAGTAAACATCTCCTTCCCCAAAACCCTAACTCCACTCCAGTCATGAGGAGAACATCACACAAAGCCAAGTTGAAGGACAGTCTATGAAATATGTGAACCAGGACTCTTCAAAATTGTCATTAAGAAAAGGAAAGTCTGGGACTTTCCTGGTGGTGCACTAGTTAAGAATCCATCTGCCAATGCAGGGGACACCGGTTCCAGCCCTGGTCCGGGAAGATCCCACATGCCGCAGAGCAAGTAAGCCCGTACATCACAACTACTGAGCCTGCGCTCTAGAGCCCGCCAGCCACAACAACTGAGTCCACACGCTGCAACTAATGAAGCCCGCGCACTCTAGGGCCTGTGTGCCGCAAATACTGAGCCCAGGTGCTGCAATTACTGAAGCCCGCACTCTTAGAGCCCACGCTCCGCAACAAGAGAAGCCACCACAATGAGAAGTCCGCGCACCACAATAAAGAGTAGCCCCCACTTGCCACAACTAGAGAAAGCCTGCGCGCAGCAACAAAGACTCAACTCAGCCAAATATAAACAATAATAAAAAAATAAATAAAGGCATCATCACATAAACACAAATGAGGAAATATTTTTTTTAAAAAAAGAATAACGGGCGGGGCAGTGGTTAAGAATCTGCCTGCCAGTGCAGGGGACACGGATTTGAGCCCTGGTCCGGGAAGATCCCACATGCTGCAGTGCAACTAAGCCCGTGAGCCACAACTACTGAGCCTGCGCTTCTGGAGCCTGTGCTCCGCAACAAGAGGCGCCACGGCACTGAGAGGCCCACGAACCACGATGAGGAGTGGCCCCTGCTCGCCGCAACTAGAGAAGGCCCTCGCACAGAAACGAAGACCCAACACAGCCAAAAATAAATAAAATATAAATAAAAATAAATACATTTAAAAGGAAAACCTATACATTTCCCTTTCTGCAAATGTAGGTTTTCGAGGCAAGAGTAGAGCCTCAGAAAGAATGTCTGCAAACAGAACAATCACTAGTTCACTAAGTACAAATTGTAGGATACTTTTGGAGAATCCCATCACAGCTAGATAATTGGTCCAGGACCAAAAGTAACTACTGGAAGAAAAATGAAATCAACAGTGTACCACAGAGGTGGGAGGCACACTGGCCTGGACTAAGACATGTTCAGTCATAGATAATAAGGGTGGTGATTTTTAAGCATCATTCTCGACCCACTGTGGACTTCCTTCTGCAGCAGTATAAGGATACCACCAGATCATCTTGAAATCAAGTCATGAAATGTACCTTTATATTTCTAAAAATCAATGATCGTCCTTAAATTAACTTTTCTTATTAATTTAGTCATGGTGCTCTTTTACTTCTAAAACATTAAATCTTATTTGATTAGAGACAGACTTCAAAAAATAAAAATAAACTGTGATCAAATAGCAGGAACAAACAGTAGTAACTAAAATTTCTTCAATCTAAACTGGAGATGATTTCTGTATCTCTGTCTTTTACATTTGTCTCCATTAGGGGAAAAAATATGTACCTCATAATTAACTTGGCTGGAATGAATCAGACTGCATTTGTAAAAGTCTCAGAAGACCAATGAGCTGTGCTAAACAGTACCACTATCCACCTGAGCAGAAATTACTATCCTTAAGTTTCTATACATAACTAACACAACAAAAATTTAAACAAAAGAAGAACTACTAGAAACAAATTAGAGATTCATGTTTTTAAGTCAGTAATTTGCCTTTAGTCAGTAATTTGCCTCATACATTATGATTTTCCCTGTGGAAACCCAATTATTATCCTGAAAACAAGACCACTTTAGAAAGCAAATGCATTGTGACAAAAGAAAGAAAAGGCAGATTGATACATTATTAAAATAACTCACACGCCATACCCTGAGGAGTAAGGAAGCCATGGCAGAGCAGGCCCCCTTCTCCTCAATGGACAGCACAGCTGTGGGGAAGACACTGCAGCTAGCAGAAGCGTGTCACACTTCCTCAGGGAGGAAGCAAGTTACAGACAACTCTACAGAGGGCACCCATAAACTCACGGCCACGCTCATTACCCAACGTCCAGGCCACCCAGAGGCTGACTGCAGCCCAACTTTCCCACCATTCCCACACAGGCCCCAGGAACCGTCAGGCCTCTGAGGCTCTGCCAATGCCCTTCCCTCCACCCAAATATCCTTTCCCTCCTCTCTCCGGACCTCAATCCGGCCCAGCTCTAAATGAGCACTGCAAGGCCTATTTCCCTAAGAATGCCTCTCTCAAAACCAAAATTACTTCCTCGAGAATGATCTGCCTCTTACTCATCCATCATTATCTTGGATTAAATACATCATGTAAGATGCCTTATCTGACCAACACAACTATTTTAGAAATAAGAGTCATGTTTTAGACCAGCTATGACATGACATGACAACCATTCAGCTCACGAAAACCATTCAATAAATACTCTAATTGAATTGCCCAAAGAGTTGACCTAAAATAACCTAAATGCCAAGCATTCCAAGAACCGTCCTGAACCAAATTCACTTCTCATTCGAATGCCAATGTCACAGAAAGGGATGTTGTATTGTCCTTAAATGTACTTGCCTTTATCCAAAACTAGAATCTCTGATGAATCTATGGGACACACATGTAAAATATTCTGCAAAGGAAAAAAGCTTTATTTAGTGTACTGTGCTTAATATTCAGCCAGACCTGCATTTTTCTCTAAACCTTATACAATTACTTAGTCTGCAAGAAGCATTAGAAGAGAGACAATGTCTATTGAGAAAAATACGGGAAGCGAAGGTCATCAATCATTTTCTACTTTCAATAATCTCTTTCATAAAGAGGTAAATGCTCCTAAATTCCAGAATGAATGGAATTCAATACAGCAAAGTAAAATGCTTTAAATACATAAAACAAATATCTTGGTGGACCTTCCACCATCTGTTTTAGTAACTTAAATTATAAAAAACACCCTAAATTTAAGAAAAGTTATATCAACAGCTAAAATTGAGATATTTTTCCATCTATTACTTTGATTTTCCTGACCCATTTTTGAGAATTGTCAGCATTCTGGATCAATAATGCCAAATTATTTCTTGAAGACAGTGAGATTCCTCCCAAGTCATCTAACATGCTCACTAATCAATAAAGATAAGAACAAACAAGAAAGCCATATTTATGAAGCAAGCAAATTATATTAAAAGACTGACTTTGAGAAAAGGTTGCTGCTTGCCAAGAAAATTTTATTATTATACAACTTTTTCTGTCATTTGTATTACTTCATTTTCCCTTTCAGATTATCTGTGTAGCCTTGTAAACACATCATAATCCAAAGCAGTTGAGCTTTACCAATAAAATGTAAATCAACACAATAGAGCCAACTGCATAATTAAAACAAAAGTATACCGGGCTTCCCTGGTGGCACAGTGGTTGAGAGTCTGCCTGCCGATGCAGGGGCCCTGGGTTCGTGCCTCGGTTCGGGAAGATACCACATGCAGCGGAGGGGCTAGGCCCGTGAGCCATGGCCACTGAGCCGGCGGGTCTGGAGCCTGTGCTCCGTAACGGGGGAGGCCACAAGAGTGAGAGGCCCACGTACTGAAAAAAAAAAAAAAACATACCACCATCAACCCAAGCAGATTACAAAATAGCAAGCAGATTTTAAAATAATAGTCTACAAGCCTGCTTTTTTAAATATATAACTAAATGCATTGAATATCTTATATAAAAAGCCAAAAGATAGAGTTGAAACCGAATATCAAAAGTAAACATCTCCTTCCCCAAAACCCTAACTCCACTCCAGTCATGAGGAGAACATCACACAAAGCCAAGTTGAAGGACAGTCTATGAAATATGTGATCCAGGACTCTTCAAAATTGTCATTAAGAAAAGGAAAGTCTGGGACTTTCCTGGTGGTGCACTAGTTAAGAATCCATCTGCCAATGCAGGGGACACCGGTTCCAGCCCTGGTCCGGGAAGATCCCACATGCCGCAGAGCAAGTAAGCCCGTACATCACAACTACTGAGCCTGCGCTCTAGAGCCCGCCAGCCACAACAACTGAGGCCACACGCTGCAACTAATGAAGCCCGCGCACTCTAGGGCCTGTGTGCCGCAAATACTGAGCCCAGGTGCTGCAATTACTGAAGCCCGCACTCTTAGAGCCCACGCTCCGCAACAAGAGAAGCCACCACAATGAGAAGTCCGCGCACCACAATAAAGAGTAGCCCCCACTTGCCACAACTAGAGAAAGCCTGCGCGCAGCAACAAAGACTCAACTCAGCCAAATATAAACAATAATAAAAAAATAAATAAAGGCATCATCACATAAACACAAATGAGGAAATATTTTTTTTAAAAAAAGAATAACGGGCGGGGCAGTGGTTAAGAATCTGCCTGCCAGTGCAGGGGACACGGATTTGAGCCCTGGTCCGGGAAGATCCCACATGCTGCAGTGCAACTAAGCCCGTGAGCCACAACTACTGAGCCTGCGCTTCTGGAGCCTGTGCTCCGCAACAAGAGGCGCCACGGCACTGAGAGGCCCACGAACCACGATGAGGAGTGGCCCCTGCTCGCCGCAACTAGAGAAGGCCCTCGCACAGAAACGAAGACCCAACACAGCCAAAAATAAATAAAATATAAATAAAAATAAATACATTTAAAAGGAAAACCTATACATTTCCCTTTCTGCAAATGTAGGTTTTCGAGGCAAGAGTAGAGCCTCAGAAAGAATGTCTGCAAACAGAACAATCACTAGTTCACTAAGTACAAATTGTAGGATACTTTTGGAGAATCCCATCACAGCTAGATAATTGGTCCAGGACCAAAAGTAACTACTGGAAGAAAAATGAAATCAACAGTGTACCACAGAGGTGGGAGGCACACTGGCCTGGACTAAGACATGTTCAGTCATAGATAATAAGGGTGGTGATTTTTAAGCATCATTCTCGACCCACTGTGGACTTCCTTCTGCAGCAGTATAAGGATACCACCAGATCATCTTGAAATCAAGTCATGAAATGTACCTTTATATTTCTAAAAATCAATGATCGCCCTTAAATTAACTTTTCTTATTAATTTAGTCATGGTGCTCTTTTACTTCTAAAACATTAAATCTTATTTGATTAGAGACAGACTTCAAAAAATAAAAATAAACTGTGATCAAATAGCAGGAACAAACAGTAGTAACTAAAATTTCTTCAATCTAAACTGGAGATGATTTCTGTATCTCTGTCTTTTACATTTGTCTCCATTAGGGGAAAAAATATGTACCTCATAATTAACTTGGCTGGAATGAATCAGACTGCATTTGTAAAAGTCTCAGAAGACCAATGAGCTGTGCTAAACAGTACCACTATCCACCTGAGCAGAAATTACTATCCTTAAGTTTCTATACATAACTAACACAACAAAAATTTAAACAAAAGAAGAACTACTAGAAACAAATTAGAGATTCATGTTTTTAAGTCAGTAATTTGCCTTTAGTCAGTAATTTGCCTCATACATTATGATTTTCCCTGTGGAAACCCAATTATTATCCTGAAAACAAGACCACTTTACAAAGCAAATGCATTGTGACAAAAGAAAGAAAAGGCAGATTGATACATTATTAAAATAACTCACACGCCATACCCTGAGGAGTAAGGAAGCCATGGCAGAGCAGGCCCCCTTCTCCTCAATGGACAGCACAGCTGTGGGGAAGACACTGCAGCTAGCAGAAGCGTGTCACACTTCCTCAGGGAGGAAGCAAGTTACAGACAACTCTACAGAGGGCACCCATAAACTCACGGCCACGCTCATTACCCAACGTCCAGGCCACCCACAGGCTGACTGCAGCCCAACTTTCCCACCATTCCCACACAGGCCCCAGGAACCGTCAGGCCTCTGAGGCTCTGCCAATGCCCTTCCCTCCACCCAAATATCCTTTCCCTCCTCTCTCCGGACCTCAATCCGGCCCAGCTCAAAATGAGCACTGCAAGGCCTATTTCCCTAAGAATGCCTCTCTCAAAACCAAAATTACTTCCTCGAGAATGATCTGCCTCTTACTCATCCATCATTATCTTGGATTAAATACATCATGTAAGATGCCTTATCTGACCAACACAACTATTTTAGAAATAAGAGTCATGTTTTAGACCAGCTATGACATGACATGACAACCATTCAGCTCACGAAAACCATTCAATAAATACTCTAATTGAATTGCCCAAAGAGTTGACCTAAAATAACCTAAATGCCAAGCATTCCAAGAACCGTCCTGAACCAAATTCACTTCTCATTCGAATGCCAATGTCACAGAAAGGGATGTTGTATTGTCCTTAAATGTACTTGCCTTTATCCAAAACTAGAATCTCTGATGAATCTATGGGACACACATGTAAAATATTCTGCAAAGGAAAAAAGCTTTATTTAGTGTACTGTGCTTAATATTCAGCCAGACCTGCATTTTTCTCTAAACCTTATACAATTACTTAGTCTGCAAGAAGCATTAGAAGAGAGACAATGTCTATTGAGAAAAATACGGGAAGCGAAGGTCATCAATCATTTTCTACTTTCAATAATCTCTTTCATAAAGAGGTAAATGCTCCTAAATTCCAGAATGAATGGAATTCAATACAGCAAAGTAAAATGCTTTAAATACATAAAACAAATATCTTGGTGGACCTTCCACCATCTGTTTTAGTAACTTAAATTATAAAAAACACCCTAAATTTAAGAAAAGTTATATCAACAGCTAAAATTGAGATATTTTTCCATCTATTACTTTGATTTTCCTGACCCATTTTTGAGAATTGTCAGCATTCTGGATCAATAATGCCAAATTATTTCTTGAAGACAGTGAGATTCCTCCCAAGTCATCTAACATGCTCACTAATCAATAAAGATAAGAACAAACAAGAAAGCCATATTTATGAAGCAAGCAAATTATATTAAAAGACTGACTTTGAGAAAAGGTTGCTGCTTGCCAAGAAAATTTTATTATTATACAACTTTTTCTGTCATTTGTATTACTTCATTTTCCCTTTCAGATTATCTGTGTAGCCTTGTAAACACATCATAATCCAAAGCAGTTGAGCTTTACCAATAAAATGTAAATCAACACAATAGAGCCAACTGCATAATTAAAACAAAAGTATACGGGGCTTCCCTGGTGGCACAGTGGTTGAGAGTCTGCCTGCCGATGCAGGGGCCCTGGGTTCGTGCCTCGGTTCGGGAAGATACCACATGCAGCGGAGGGGCTAGGCCCGTGAGCCATGGCCACTGAGCCGGCGGGTCGGGAGCCTGTGCTCCGTAACGGGGGAGGCCACAACAGTGAGAGGCCCACGTACTGAAAAAAAAAAAAAACATACCACCATCAACCCAAGCAGATTACAAAATAGCAAGCAGATTTTAAAATAATAGTCTACAAGCCTGCTTTTTTAAATATATAACTAAATGCATTGAATATCTTATATAAAAAGCCAAAAGATAGAGTTGAAACCGAATATCAAAAGTAAACATCTCCTTCCCCAAAACCCTAACTCCACTCCAGTCATGAGGAGAACATCACACAAAGCCAAGTTGAAGGACAGTCTATGAAATATGTGAACCAGGACTCTTCAAAATTGTCATTAAGAAAAGGAAAGTCTGGGACTTTCCTGGTGGTGCACTAGTTAAGAATCCATCTGCCAATGCAGGGGACACCGGTTCCAGCCCTGGTCCGGGAAGATCCCACATGCCGCAGAGCAAGTAAGCCCGTACATCACAACTACTGAGCCTGCGCTCTAGAGCCCGCCAGCCACAACAACTGAGTCCACACGCTGCAACTAATGAAGCCCGCGCACTCTAGGGCCTGTGTGCCGCAAATACTGAGCCCAGGTGCTGCAATTACTGAAGCCCGCACTCTTAGAGCCCACGCTCCGCAACAAGAGAAGCCACCACAATGAGAAGTCCGCGCACCACAATAAAGAGTAGCCCCCACTTGCCACAACTAGAGAAAGCCTGCGCGCAGCAACAAAGACTCAACTCAGCCAAATATAAACAATAATAAAAAAATAAATAAAGGCATCATCACATAAACACAAATGAGGAAATATTTTTTTTAAAAAAAGAATAACGGGCGGGGCAGTGGTTAAGAATCTGCCTGCCAGTGCAGGGGACACGGATTTGAGCCCTGGTCCGGGAAGATCCCACATGCTGCAGTGCAACTAAGCCCGTGAGCCACAACTACTGAGCCTGCGCTTCTGGAGCCTGTGCTCCGCAACAAGAGGCGCCACGGCACTGAGAGGCCCACGAACCACGATGAGGAGTGGCCCCTGCTCGCCGCAACTAGAGAAGGCCCTCGCACAGAAACGAAGACCCAACACAGCCAAAAATAAATAAAATATAAATAAAAATAAATACATTTAAAAGGAAAACCTATACATTTCCCTTTCTGCAAATGTAGGTTTTCGAGGCAAGAGTAGAGCCTCAGAAAGAATGTCTGCAAACAGAACAATCACTAGTTCACTAAGTACAAATTGTAGGATACTTTTGGAGAATCCCATCACAGCTAGATAATTGGTCCAGGACCAAAAGTAACTACTGGAAGAAAAATGAAATCAACAGTGTACCACAGAGGTGGGAGGCACACTGGCCTGGACTAAGACATGTTCAGTCATAGATAATAAGGGTGGTGATTTTTAAGCATCATTCTCGACCCACTGTGGACTTCCTTCTGCAGCAGTATAAGGATACCACCAGATCATCTTGAAATCAAGTCATGAAATGTACCTTTATATTTCTAAAAATCAATGATCGTCCTTAAATTAACTTTTCTTATTAATTTAGTCATGGTGCTCTTTTACTTCTAAAACATTAAATCTTATTTGATTAGAGACAGACTTCAAAAAATAAAAATAAACTGTGATCAAATAGCAGGAACAAACAGTAGTAACTAAAATTTCTTCAATCTAAACTGGAGATGATTTCTGTATCTCTGTCTTTTACATTTGTCTCCATTAGGGGAAAAAATATGTACCTCATAATTAACTTGGCTGGAATGAATCAGACTGCATTTGTAAAAGTCTCAGAAGACCAATGAGCTGTGCTAAACAGTACCACTATCCACCTGAGCAGAAATTACTATCCTTAAGTTTCTATACATAACTAACACAACAAAAATTTAAACAAAAGAAGAACTACTAGAAACAAATTAGAGATTCATGTTTTTAAGTCAGTAATTTGCCTTTAGTCAGTAATTTGCCTCATACATTATGATTTTCCCTGTGGAAACCCAATTATTATCCTGAAAACAAGACCACTTTAGAAAGCAAATGCATTGTGACAAAAGAAAGAAAAGGCAGATTGATACATTATTAAAATAACTCACACGCCATACCCTGAGGAGTAAGGAAGCCATGGCAGAGCAGGCCCCCTTCTCCTCAATGGACAGCACAGCTGTGGGGAAGACACTGCAGCTAGCAGAAGCGTGTCACACTTCCTCAGGGAGGAAGCAAGTTACAGACAACTCTACAGAGGGCACCCATAAACTCACGGCCACGCTCATTACCCAACGTCCAGGCCACCCAGAGGCTGACTGCAGCCCAACTTTCCCACCATTCCCACACAGGCCCCAGGAACCGTCAGGCCTCTGAGGCTCTGCCAATGCCCTTCCCTCCACCCAAATATCCTTTCCCTCCTCTCTCCGGACCTCAATCCGGCCCAGCTCTAAATGAGCACTGCAAGGCCTATTTCCCTAAGAATGCCTCTCTCAAAACCAAAATTACTTCCTCGAGAATGATCTGCCTCTTACTCATCCATCATTATCTTGGATTAAATACATCATGTAAGATGCCTTATCTGACCAACACAACTATTTTAGAAATAAGAGTCATGTTTTAGACCAGCTATGACATGACATGACAACCATTCAGCTCACGAAAACCATTCAATAAATACTCTAATTGAATTGCCCAAAGAGTTGACCTAAAATAACCTAAATGCCAAGCATTCCAAGAACCGTCCTGAACCAAATTCACTTCTCATTCGAATGCCAATGTCACAGAAAGGGATGTTGTATTGTCCTTAAATGTACTTGCCTTTATCCAAAACTAGAATCTCTGATGAATCTATGGGACACACATGTAAAATATTCTGCAAAGGAAAAAAGCTTTATTTAGTGTACTGTGCTTAATATTCAGCCAGACCTGCATTTTTCTCTAAACCTTATACAATTACTTAGTCTGCAAGAAGCATTAGAAGAGAGACAATGTCTATTGAGAAAAATACGGGAAGCGAAGGTCATCAATCATTTTCTACTTTCAATAATCTCTTTCATAAAGAGGTAAATGCTCCTAAATTCCAGAATGAATGGAATTCAATACAGCAAAGTAAAATGCTTTAAATACATAAAACAAATATCTTGGTGGACCTTCCACCATCTGTTTTAGTAACTTAAATTATAAAAAACACCCTAAATTTAAGAAAAGTTATATCAACAGCTAAAATTGAGATATTTTTCCATCTATTACTTTGATTTTCCTGACCCATTTTTGAGAATTGTCAGCATTCTGGATCAATAATGCCAAATTATTTCTTGAAGACAGTGAGATTCCTCCCAAGTCATCTAACATGCTCACTAATCAATAAAGATAAGAACAAACAAGAAAGCCATATTTATGAAGCAAGCAAATTATATTAAAAGACTGACTTTGAGAAAAGGTTGCTGCTTGCCAAGAAAATTTTATTATTATACAACTTTTTCTGTCATTTGTATTACTTCATTTTCCCTTTCAGATTATCTGTGTAGCCTTGTAAACACATCATAATCCAAAGCAGTTGAGCTTTACCAATAAAATGTAAATCAACACAATAGAGCCAACTGCATAATTAAAACAAAAGTATACCGGGCTTCCCTGGTGGCACAGTGGTTGAGAGTCTGCCTGCCGATGCAGGGGCCCTGGGTTCGTGCCTCGGTTCGGGAAGATACCACATGCAGCGGAGGGGCTAGGCCCGTGAGCCATGGCCACTGAGCCGGCGGGTCTGGAGCCTGTGCTCCGTAACGGGGGAGGCCACAAGAGTGAGAGGCCCACGTACTGAAAAAAAAAAAAAAACATACCACCATCAACCCAAGCAGATTACAAAATAGCAAGCAGATTTTAAAATAATAGTCTACAAGCCTGCTTTTTTAAATATATAACTAAATGCATTGAATATCTTATATAAAAAGCCAAAAGATAGAGTTGAAACCGAATATCAAAAGTAAACATCTCCTTCCCCAAAACCCTAACTCCACTCCAGTCATGAGGAGAACATCACACAAAGCCAAGTTGAAGGACAGTCTATGAAATATGTGAACCAGGACTCTTCAAAATTGTCATTAAGAAAAGGAAAGTCTGGGACTTTCCTGGTGGTGCACTAGTTAAGAATCCATCTGCCAATGCAGGGGACACCGGTTCCAGCCCTGGTCCGGGAAGATCCCACATGCCGCAGAGCAAGTAAGCCCGTACATCACAACTACTGAGCCTGCGCTCTAGAGCCCGCCAGCCACAACAACTGAGGCCACACGCTGCAACTAATGAAGCCCGCGCACTCTAGGGCCTGTGTGCCGCAAATACTGAGCCCAGGTGCTGCAATTACTGAAGCCCGCACTCTTAGAGCCCACGCTCCGCAACAAGAGAAGCCACCACAATGAGAAGTCCGCGCACCACAATAAAGAGTAGCCCCCACTTGCCACAACTAGAGAAAGCCTGCGCGCAGCAACAAAGACTCAACTCAGCCAAATATAAACAATAATAAAAAAATAAATAAAGGCATCATCACATAAACACAAATGAGGAAATATTTTTTTTAAAAAAAGAATAACGGGCGGGGCAGTGGTTAAGAATCTGCCTGCCAGTGCAGGGGACACGGATTTGAGCCCTGGTCCGGGAAGATCCCACATGCTGCAGTGCAACTAAGCCCGTGAGCCACAACTACTGAGCCTGCGCTTCTGGAGCCTGTGCTCCGCAACAAGAGGCGCCACGGCACTGAGAGGCCCACGAACCACGATGAGGAGTGGCCCCTGCTCGCCGCAACTAGAGAAGGCCCTCGCACAGAAACGAAGACCCAACACAGCCAAAAATAAATAAAATATAAATAAAAATAAATACATTTAAAAGGAAAACCTATACATTTCCCTTTCTGCAAATGTAGGTTTTCGAGGCAAGAGTAGAGCCTCAGAAAGAATGTCTGCAAACAGAACAATCACTAGTTCACTAAGTACAAATTGTAGGATACTTTTGGAGAATCCCATCACAGCTAGATAATTGGTCCAGGACCAAAAGTAACTACTGGAAGAAAAATGAAATCAACAGTGTACCACAGAGGTGGGAGGCACACTGGCCTGGACTAAGACATGTTCAGTCATAGATAATAAGGGTGGTGATTTTTAAGCATCATTCTCGACCCACTGTGGACTTCCTTCTGCAGCAGTATAAGGATACCACCAGATCATCTTGAAATCAAGTCATGAAATGTACCTTTATATTTCTAAAAATCAATGATCGCCCTTAAATTAACTTTTCTTATTAATTTAGTCATGGTGCTCTTTTACTTCTAAAACATTAAATCTTATTTGATTAGAGACAGACTTCAAAAAATAAAAATAAACTGTGATCAAATAGCAGGAACAAACAGTAGTAACTAAAATTTCTTCAATCTAAACTGGAGATGATTTCTGTATCTCTGTCTTTTACATTTGTCTCCATTAGGGGAAAAAATATGTACCTCATAATTAACTTGGCTGGAATGAATCAGACTGCATTTGTAAAAGTCTCAGAAGACCAATGAGCTGTGCTAAACAGTACCACTATCCACCTGAGCAGAAATTACTATCCTTAAGTTTCTATACATAACTAACACAACAAAAATTTAAACAAAAGAAGAACTACTAGAAACAAATTAGAGATTCATGTTTTTAAGTCAGTAATTTGCCTTTAGTCAGTAATTTGCCTCATACATTATGATTTTCCCTGTGGAAACCCAATTATTATCCTGAAAACAAGACCACTTTACAAAGCAAATGCATTGTGACAAAAGAAAGAAAAGGCAGATTGATACATTATTAAAATAACTCACACGCCATACCCTGAGGAGTAAGGAAGCCATGGCAGAGCAGGCCCCCTTCTCCTCAATGGACAGCACAGCTGTGGGGAAGACACTGCAGCTAGCAGAAGCGTGTCACACTTCCTCAGGGAGGAAGCAAGTTACAGACAACTCTACAGAGGGCACCCATAAACTCACGGCCACGCTCATTACCCAACGTCCAGGCCACCCACAGGCTGACTGCAGCCCAACTTTCCCACCATTCCCACACAGGCCCCAGGAACCGTCAGGCCTCTGAGGCTCTGCCAATGCCCTTCCCTCCACCCAAATATCCTTTCCCTCCTCTCTCCGGACCTCAATCCGGCCCAGCTCAAAATGAGCACTGCAAGGCCTATTTCCCTAAGAATGCCTCTCTCAAAACCAAAATTACTTCCTCGAGAATGATCTGCCTCTTACTCATCCATCATTATCTTGGATTAAATACATCATGTAAGATGCCTTATCTGACCAACACAACTATTTTAGAAATAAGAGTCATGTTTTAGACCAGCTATGACATGACATGACAACCATTCAGCTCACGAAAACCATTCAATAAATACTCTAATTGAATTGCCCAAAGAGTTGACCTAAAATAACCTAAATGCCAAGCATTCCAAGAACCGTCCTGAACCAAATTCACTTCTCATTCGAATGCCAATGTCACAGAAAGGGATGTTGTATTGTCCTTAAATGTACTTGCCTTTATCCAAAACTAGAATCTCTGATGAATCTATGGGACACACATGTAAAATATTCTGCAAAGGAAAAAAGCTTTATTTAGTGTACTGTGCTTAATATTCAGCCAGACCTGCATTTTTCTCTAAACCTTATACAATTACTTAGTCTGCAAGAAGCATTAGAAGAGAGACAATGTCTATTGAGAAAAATACGGGAAGCGAAGGTCATCAATCATTTTCTACTTTCAATAATCTCTTTCATAAAGAGGTAAATGCTCCTAAATTCCAGAATGAATGGAATTCAATACAGCAAAGTAAAATGCTTTAAATACATAAAACAAATATCTTGGTGGACCTTCCACCATCTGTTTTAGTAACTTAAATTATAAAAAACACCCTAAATTTAAGAAAAGTTATATCAACAGCTAAAATTGAGATATTTTTCCATCTATTACTTTGATTTTCCTGACCCATTTTTGAGAATTGTCAGCATTCTGGATCAATAATGCCAAATTATTTCTTGAAGACAGTGAGATTCCTCCCAAGTCATCTAACATGCTCACTAATCAATAAAGATAAGAACAAACAAGAAAGCCATATTTATGAAGCAAGCAAATTATATTAAAAGACTGACTTTGAGAAAAGGTTGCTGCTTGCCAAGAAAATTTTATTATTATACAACTTTTTCTGTCATTTGTATTACTTCATTTTCCCTTTCAGATTATCTGTGTAGCCTTGTAAACACATCATAATCCAAAGCAGTTGAGCTTTACCAATAAAATGTAAATCAACACAATAGAGCCAACTGCATAATTAAAACAAAAGTATACGGGGCTTCCCTGGTGGCACAGTGGTTGAGAGTCTGCCTGCCGATGCAGGGGCCCTGGGTTCGTGCCTCGGTTCGGGAAGATACCACATGCAGCGGAGGGGCTAGGCCCGTGAGCCATGGCCACTGAGCCGGCGGGTCGGGAGCCTGTGCTCCGTAACGGGGGAGGCCACAACAGTGAGAGGCCCACGTACTGAAAAAAAAAAAAAACATACCACCATCAACCCAAGCAGATTACAAAATAGCAAGCAGATTTTAAAATAATAGTCTACAAGCCTGCTTTTTTAAATATATAACTAAATGCATTGAATATCTTATATAAAAAGCCAAAAGATAGAGTTGAAACCGAATATCAAAAGTAAACATCTCCTTCCCCAAAACCCTAACTCCACTCCAGTCATGAGGAGAACATCACACAAAGCCAAGTTGAAGGACAGTCTATGAAATATGTGAACCAGGACTCTTCAAAATTGTCATTAAGAAAAGGAAAGTCTGGGACTTTCCTGGTGGTGCACTAGTTAAGAATCCATCTGCCAATGCAGGGGACACCGGTTCCAGCCCTGGTCCGGGAAGATCCCACATGCCGCAGAGCAAGTAAGCCCGTACATCACAACTACTGAGCCTGCGCTCTAGAGCCCGCCAGCCACAACAACTGAGGCCACACGCTGCAACTAATGAAGCCCGCGCACTCTAGGGCCTGTGTGCCGCAAATACTGAGCCCAGGTGCTGCAATTACTGAAGCCCGCACTCTTAGAGCCCACGCTCCGCAACAAGAGAAGCCACCACAATGAGAAGTCCGCGCACCACAATAAAGAGTAGCCCCCACTTGCCACAACTAGAGAAAGCCTGCGCGCAGCAACAAAGACTCAACTCAGCCAAATATAAACAATAATAAAAAAATAAATAAAGGCATCATCACATAAACACAAATGAGGAAATATTTTTTTTAAAAAAAGAATAACGGGCGGGGCAGTGGTTAAGAATCTGCCTGCCAGTGCAGGGGACACGGATTTGAGCCCTGGTCCGGGAAGATCCCACATGCTGCAGTGCAACTAAGCCCGTGAGCCACAACTACTGAGCCTGCGCTTCTGGAGCCTGTGCTCCGCAACAAGAGGCGCCACGGCACTGAGAGGCCCACGAACCACGATGAGGAGTGGCCCCTGCTCGCCGCAACTAGAGAAGGCCCTCGCACAGAAACGAAGACCCAACACAGCCAAAAATAAATAAAATATAAATAAAAATAAATACATTTAAAAGGAAAACCTATACATTTCCCTTTCTGCAAATGTAGGTTTTCGAGGCAAGAGTAGAGCCTCAGAAAGAATGTCTGCAAACAGAACAATCACTAGTTCACTAAGTACAAATTGTAGGATACTTTTGGAGAATCCCATCACAGCTAGATAATTGGTCCAGGACCAAAAGTAACTACTGGAAGAAAAATGAAATCAACAGTGTACCACAGAGGTGGGAGGCACACTGGCCTGGACTAAGACATGTTCAGTCATAGATAATAAGGGTGGTGATTTTTAAGCATCATTCTCGACCCACTGTGGACTTCCTTCTGCAGCAGTATAAGGATACCACCAGATCATCTTGAAATCAAGTCATGAAATGTACCTTTATATTTCTAAAAATCAATGATCGTCCTTAAATTAACTTTTCTTATTAATTTAGTCATGGTGCTCTTTTACTTCTAAAACATTAAATCTTATTTGATTAGAGACAGACTTCAAAAAATAAAAATAAACTGTGATCAAATAGCAGGAACAAACAGTAGTAACTAAAATTTCTTCAATCTAAACTGGAGATGATTTCTGTATCTCTGTCTTTTACATTTGTCTCCATTAGGGGAAAAAATATGTACCTCATAATTAACTTGGCTGGAATGAATCAGACTGCATTTGTAAAAGTCTCAGAAGACCAATGAGCTGTGCTAAACAGTACCACTATCCACCTGAGCAGAAATTACTATCCTTAAGTTTCTATACATAACTAACACAACAAAAATTTAAACAAAAGAAGAACTACTAGAAACAAATTAGAGATTCATGTTTTTAAGTCAGTAATTTGCCTTTAGTCAGTAATTTGCCTCATACATTATGATTTTCCCTGTGGAAACCCAATTATTATCCTGAAAACAAGACCACTTTAGAAAGCAAATGCATTGTGACAAAAGAAAGAAAAGGCAGATTGATACATTATTAAAATAACTCACACGCCATACCCTGAGGAGTAAGGAAGCCATGGCAGAGCAGGCCCCCTTCTCCTCAATGGACAGCACAGCTGTGGGGAAGACACTGCAGCTAGCAGAAGCGTGTCACACTTCCTCAGGGAGGAAGCAAGTTACAGACAACTCTACAGAGGGCACCCATAAACTCACGGCCACGCTCATTACCCAACGTCCAGGCCACCCAGAGGCTGACTGCAGCCCAACTTTCCCACCATTCCCACACAGGCCCCAGGAACCGTCAGGCCTCTGAGGCTCTGCCAATGCCCTTCCCTCCACCCAAATATCCTTTCCCTCCTCTCTCCGGACCTCAATCCGGCCCAGCTCTAAATGAGCACTGCAAGGCCTATTTCCCTAAGAATGCCTCTCTCAAAACCAAAATTACTTCCTCGAGAATGATCTGCCTCTTACTCATCCATCATTATCTTGGATTAAATACATCATGTAAGATGCCTTATCTGACCAACACAACTATTTTAGAAATAAGAGTCATGTTTTAGACCAGCTATGACATGACATGACAACCATTCAGCTCACGAAAACCATTCAATAAATACTCTAATTGAATTGCCCAAAGAGTTGACCTAAAATAACCTAAATGCCAAGCATTCCAAGAACCGTCCTGAACCAAATTCACTTCTCATTCGAATGCCAATGTCACAGAAAGGGATGTTGTATTGTCCTTAAATGTACTTGCCTTTATCCAAAACTAGAATCTCTGATGAATCTATGGGACACACATGTAAAATATTCTGCAAAGGAAAAAAGCTTTATTTAGTGTACTGTGCTTAATATTCAGCCAGACCTGCATTTTTCTCTAAACCTTATACAATTACTTAGTCTGCAAGAAGCATTAGAAGAGAGACAATGTCTATTGAGAAAAATACGGGAAGCGAAGGTCATCAATCATTTTCTACTTTCAATAATCTCTTTCATAAAGAGGTAAATGCTCCTAAATTCCAGAATGAATGGAATTCAATACAGCAAAGTAAAATGCTTTAAATACATAAAACAAATATCTTGGTGGACCTTCCACCATCTGTTTTAGTAACTTAAATTATAAAAAACACCCTAAATTTAAGAAAAGTTATATCAACAGCTAAAATTGAGATATTTTTCCATCTATTACTTTGATTTTCCTGACCCATTTTTGAGAATTGTCAGCATTCTGGATCAATAATGCCAAATTATTTCTTGAAGACAGTGAGATTCCTCCCAAGTCATCTAACATGCTCACTAATCAATAAAGATAAGAACAAACAAGAAAGCCATATTTATGAAGCAAGCAAATTATATTAAAAGACTGACTTTGAGAAAAGGTTGCTGCTTGCCAAGAAAATTTTATTATTATACAACTTTTTCTGTCATTTGTATTACTTCATTTTCCCTTTCAGATTATCTGTGTAGCCTTGTAAACACATCATAATCCAAAGCAGTTGAGCTTTACCAATAAAATGTAAATCAACACAATAGAGCCAACTGCATAATTAAAACAAAAGTATACCGGGCTTCCCTGGTGGCACAGTGGTTGAGAGTCTGCCTGCCGATGCAGGGGCCCTGGGTTCGTGCCTCGGTTCGGGAAGATACCACATGCAGCGGAGGGGCTAGGCCCGTGAGCCATGGCCACTGAGCCGGCGGGTCTGGAGCCTGTGCTCCGTAACGGGGGAGGCCACAAGAGTGAGAGGCCCACGTACTGAAAAAAAAAAAAAAACATACCACCATCAACCCAAGCAGATTACAAAATAGCAAGCAGATTTTAAAATAATAGTCTACAAGCCTGCTTTTTTAAATATATAACTAAATGCATTGAATATCTTATATAAAAAGCCAAAAGATAGAGTTGAAACCGAATATCAAAAGTAAACATCTCCTTCCCCAAAACCCTAACTCCACTCCAGTCATGAGGAGAACATCACACAAAGCCAAGTTGAAGGACAGTCTATGAAATATGTGAACCAGGACTCTTCAAAATTGTCATTAAGAAAAGGAAAGTCTGGGACTTTCCTGGTGGTGCACTAGTTAAGAATCCATCTGCCAATGCAGGGGACACCGGTTCCAGCCCTGGTCCGGGAAGATCCCACATGCCGCAGAGCAAGTAAGCCCGTACATCACAACTACTGAGCCTGCGCTCTAGAGCCCGCCAGCCACAACAACTGAGGCCACACGCTGCAACTAATGAAGCCCGCGCACTCTAGGGCCTGTGTGCCGCAAATACTGAGCCCAGGTGCTGCAATTACTGAAGCCCGCACTCTTAGAGCCCACGCTCCGCAACAAGAGAAGCCACCACAATGAGAAGTCCGCGCACCACAATAAAGAGTAGCCCCCACTTGCCACAACTAGAGAAAGCCTGCGCGCAGCAACAAAGACTCAACTCAGCCAAATATAAACAATAATAAAAAAATAAATAAAGGCATCATCACATAAACACAAATGAGGAAATATTTTTTTTAAAAAAAGAATAACGGGCGGGGCAGTGGTTAAGAATCTGCCTGCCAGTGCAGGGGACACGGATTTGAGCCCTGGTCCGGGAAGATCCCACATGCTGCAGTGCAACTAAGCCCGTGAGCCACAACTACTGAGCCTGCGCTTCTGGAGCCTGTGCTCCGCAACAAGAGGCGCCACGGCACTGAGAGGCCCACGAACCACGATGAGGAGTGGCCCCTGCTCGCCGCAACTAGAGAAGGCCCTCGCACAGAAACGAAGACCCAACACAGCCAAAAATAAATAAAATATAAATAAAAATAAATACATTTAAAAGGAAAACCTATACATTTCCCTTTCTGCAAATGTAGGTTTTCGAGGCAAGAGTAGAGCCTCAGAAAGAATGTCTGCAAACAGAACAATCACTAGTTCACTAAGTACAAATTGTAGGATACTTTTGGAGAATCCCATCACAGCTAGATAATTGGTCCAGGACCAAAAGTAACTACTGGAAGAAAAATGAAATCAACAGTGTACCACAGAGGTGGGAGGCACACTGGCCTGGACTAAGACATGTTCAGTCATAGATAATAAGGGTGGTGATTTTTAAGCATCATTCTCGACCCACTGTGGACTTCCTTCTGCAGCAGTATAAGGATACCACCAGATCATCTTGAAATCAAGTCATGAAATGTACCTTTATATTTCTAAAAATCAATGATCGCCCTTAAATTAACTTTTCTTATTAATTTAGTCATGGTGCTCTTTTACTTCTAAAACATTAAATCTTATTTGATTAGAGACAGACTTCAAAAAATAAAAATAAACTGTGATCAAATAGCAGGAACAAACAGTAGTAACTAAAATTTCTTCAATCTAAACTGGAGATGATTTCTGTATCTCTGTCTTTTACATTTGTCTCCATTAGGGGAAAAAATATGTACCTCATAATTAACTTGGCTGGAATGAATCAGACTGCATTTGTAAAAGTCTCAGAAGACCAATGAGCTGTGCTAAACAGTACCACTATCCACCTGAGCAGAAATTACTATCCTTAAGTTTCTATACATAACTAACACAACAAAAATTTAAACAAAAGAAGAACTACTAGAAACAAATTAGAGATTCATGTTTTTAAGTCAGTAATTTGCCTTTAGTCAGTAATTTGCCTCATACATTATGATTTTCCCTGTGGAAACCCAATTATTATCCTGAAAACAAGACCACTTTACAAAGCAAATGCATTGTGACAAAAGAAAGAAAAGGCAGATTGATACATTATTAAAATAACTCACACGCCATACCCTGAGGAGTAAGGAAGCCATGGCAGAGCAGGCCCCCTTCTCCTCAATGGACAGCACAGCTGTGGGGAAGACACTGCAGCTAGCAGAAGCGTGTCACACTTCCTCAGGGAGGAAGCAAGTTACAGACAACTCTACAGAGGGCACCCATAAACTCACGGCCACGCTCATTACCCAACGTCCAGGCCACCCACAGGCTGACTGCAGCCCAACTTTCCCACCATTCCCACACAGGCCCCAGGAACCGTCAGGCCTCTGAGGCTCTGCCAATGCCCTTCCCTCCACCCAAATATCCTTTCCCTCCTCTCTCCGGACCTCAATCCGGCCCAGCTCTAAATGAGCACTGCAAGGCCTATTTCCCTAAGAATGCCTCTCTCAAAACCAAAATTACTTCCTCGAGAATGATCTGCCTCTTACTCATCCATCATTATCTTGGATTAAATACATCATGTAAGATGCCTTATCTGACCAACACAACTATTTTAGAAATAAGAGTCATGTTTTAGACCAGCTATGACATGACATGACAACCATTCAGCTCACGAAAACCATTCAATAAATACTCTAATTGAATTGCCCAAAGAGTTGACCTAAAATAACCTAAATGCCAAGCATTCCAAGAACCGTCCTGAACCAAATTCACTTCTCATTCGAATGCCAATGTCACAGAAAGGGATGTTGTATTGTCCTTAAATGTACTTGCCTTTATCCAAAACTAGAATCTCTGATGAATCTATGGGACACACATGTAAAATATTCTGCAAAGGAAAAAAGCTTTATTTAGTGTACTGTGCTTAATATTCAGCCAGACCTGCATTTTTCTCTAAACCTTATACAATTACTTAGTCTGCAAGAAGCATTAGAAGAGAGACAATGTCTATTGAGAAAAATACGGGAAGCGAAGGTCATCAATCATTTTCTACTTTCAATAATCTCTTTCATAAAGAGGTAAATGCTCCTAAATTCCAGAATGAATGGAATTCAATACAGCAAAGTAAAATGCTTTAAATACATAAAACAAATATCTTGGTGGACCTTCCACCATCTGTTTTAGTAACTTAAATTATAAAAAACACCCTAAATTTAAGAAAAGTTATATCAACAGCTAAAATTGAGATATTTTTCCATCTATTACTTTGATTTTCCTGACCCATTTTTGAGAATTGTCAGCATTCTGGATCAATAATGCCAAATTATTTCTTGAAGACAGTGAGATTCCTCCCAAGTCATCTAACATGCTCACTAATCAATAAAGATAAGAACAAACAAGAAAGCCATATTTATGAAGCAAGCAAATTATATTAAAAGACTGACTTTGAGAAAAGGTTGCTGCTTGCCAAGAAAATTTTATTATTATACAACTTTTTCTGTCATTTGTATTACTTCATTTTCCCTTTCAGATTATCTGTGTAGCCTTGTAAACACATCATAATCCAAAGCAGTTGAGCTTTACCAATAAAATGTAAATCAACACAATAGAGCCAACTGCATAATTAAAACAAAAGTATACCGGGCTTCCCTGGTGGCACAGTGGTTGAGAGTCTGCCTGCCGATGCAGGGGCCCTGGGTTCGTGCCTCGGTTCGGGAAGATACCACATGCAGCGGAGGGGCTAGGCCCGTGAGCCATGGCCACTGAGCCGGCGGGTCTGGAGCCTGTGCTCCGTAACGGGGGAGGCCACAAGAGTGAGAGGCCCACGTACTGAAAAAAAAAAAAAAACATACCACCATCAACCCAAGCAGATTACAAAATAGCAAGCAGATTTTAAAATAATAGTCTACAAGCCTGCTTTTTTAAATATATAACTAAATGCATTGAATATCTTATATAAAAAGCCAAAAGATAGAGTTGAAACCGAATATCAAAAGTAAACATCTCCTTCCCCAAAACCCTAACTCCACTCCAGTCATGAGGAGAACATCACACAAAGCCAAGTTGAAGGACAGTCTATGAAATATGTGATCCAGGACTCTTCAAAATTGTCATTAAGAAAAGGAAAGTCTGGGACTTTCCTGGTGGTGCACTAGTTAAGAATCCATCTGCCAATGCAGGGGACACCGGTTCCAGCCCTGGTCCGGGAAGATCCCACATGCCGCAGAGCAAGTAAGCCCGTACATCACAACTACTGAGCCTGCGCTCTAGAGCCCGCCAGCCACAACAACTGAGGCCACACGCTGCAACTAATGAAGCCCGCGCACTCTAGGGCCTGTGTGCCGCAAATACTGAGCCCAGGTGCTGCAATTACTGAAGCCCGCACTCTTAGAGCCCACGCTCCGCAACAAGAGAAGCCACCACAATGAGAAGTCCGCGCACCACAATAAAGAGTAGCCCCCACTTGCCACAACTAGAGAAAGCCTGCGCGCAGCAACAAAGACTCAACTCAGCCAAATATAAACAATAATAAAAAAATAAATAAAGGCATCATCACATAAACACAAATGAGGAAATATTTTTTTTAAAAAAAGAATAACGGGCGGGGCAGTGGTTAAGAATCTGCCTGCCAGTGCAGGGGACACGGATTTGAGCCCTGGTCCGGGAAGATCCCACATGCTGCAGTGCAACTAAGCCCGTGAGCCACAACTACTGAGCCTGCGCTTCTGGAGCCTGTGCTCCGCAACAAGAGGCGCCACGGCACTGAGAGGCCCACGAACCACGATGAGGAGTGGCCCCTGCTCGCCGCAACTAGAGAAGGCCCTCGCACAGAAACGAAGACCCAACACAGCCAAAAATAAATAAAATATAAATAAAAATAAATACATTTAAAAGAAAAACCTATACATTTCCCTTTCTGCAAATGTAGGTTTTCGAGGCAAGAGTAGAGCCTCAGAAAGAATGTCTGCAAACAGAACAATCACTAGTTCACTAAGTACAAATTGTAGGATACTTTTGGAGAATCCCATCACAGCTAGATAATTGGTCCAGGACCAAAAGTAACTACTGGAAGAAAAATGAAATCAACAGTGTACCACAGAGGTGGGAGGCACACTGGCCTGGACTAAGACATGTTCAGTCATAGATAATAAGGGTGGTGATTTTTAAGCATCATTCTCGACCCACTGTGGACTTCCTTCTGCAGCAGTATAAGGATACCACCAGATCATCTTGAAATCAAGTCATGAAATGTACCTTTATATTTCTAAAAATCAATGATCGCCCTTAAATTAACTTTTCTTATTAATTTAGTCATGGTGCTCTTTTACTTCTAAAACATTAAATCTTATTTGATTAGAGACAGACTTCAAAAAATAAAAATAAACTGTGATCAAATAGCAGGAACAAACAGTAGTAACTAAAATTTCTTCAATCTAAACTGGAGATGATTTCTGTATCTCTGTCTTTTACATTTGTCTCCATTAGGGGAAAAAATATGTACCTCATAATTAACTTGGCTGGAATGAATCAGACTGCATTTGTAAAAGTCTCAGAAGACCAATGAGCTGTGCTAAACAGTACCACTATCCACCTGAGCAGAAATTACTATCCTTAAGTTTCTATACATAACTAACACAACAAAAATTTAAACAAAAGAAGAACTACTAGAAACAAATTAGAGATTCATGTTTTTAAGTCAGTAATTTGCCTTTAGTCAGTAATTTGCCTCATACATTATGATTTTCCCTGTGGAAACCCAATTATTATCCTGAAAACAAGACCACTTTAGAAAGCAAATGCATTGTGACAAAAGAAAGAAAAGGCAGATTGATACATTATTAAAATAACTCACACGCCATACCCTGAGGAGTAAGGAAGCCATGGCAGAGCAGGCCCCCTTCTCCTCAATGGACAGCACAGCTGTGGGGAAGACACTGCAGCTAGCAGAAGCGTGTCACACTTCCTCAGGGAGGAAGCAAGTTACAGACAACTCTACAGAGGGCACCCATAAACTCACGGCCACGCTCATTACCCAACGTCCAGGCCACCCACAGGCTGACTGCAGCCCAACTTTCCCACCATTCCCACACAGGCCCCAGGAACCGTCAGGCCTCTGAGGCTCTGCCAATGCCCTTCCCTCCACCCAAATATCCTTTCCCTCCTCTCTCCGGACCTCAATCCTGCCCAGCTCTAAATGAGCACTGCAAGGCCTATTTCCCTAAGAATGCCTCTCTCAAAACCAAAATTACTTCCTCGAGAATGATCTGCCTCTTACTCATCCATCATTATCTTGGATTAAATACATCATGTAAGATGCCTTATCTGACCAACACAACTATTTTAGAAATAAGAGTCATGTTTTAGACCATCTATGACATGACATGACAACCATTCAGCTCACGAAAACCATTCAATAAATACTCTAATTGAATTGCCCAAAGAGTTGACCTAAAATAACCTAAATGCCAAGCATTCCAAGAACCGTCCTGAACCAAATTCACTTCTCATTCGAATGCCAATGTCACAGAAAGGGATGTTGTATTGTCCTTAAATGTACTTGCCTTTA
Organism: Mesoplodon bidens; assembly: GCF_964165515.1. NCBI lineage: Eukaryota > Metazoa > Chordata > Mammalia > Artiodactyla > Ziphiidae > Mesoplodon > Mesoplodon bidens. Next base: position 1,966,121 of record NW_027672468.1, on the reverse strand, counting down.
TCCAAAACTAGAATCTCTGATGAATCTATGGGACACACATGTAAAATATTCTGCAAAGGAAAAAAGCTTTATTTAGTGTACTGTGCTTAATATTCAGCCAGACCTGCATTTTTCTCTAAACCTTATACAATTACTTAGTCTGCAAGAAGCATTAGAAGAGAGACAATGTCTATTGAGAAAAATACGGGAAGCGAAGGTCATCAATCATTTTCTACTTTCAATAATCTCTTTCATAAAGAGGTAAATGCTCCTAAATTCCAGAATGAATGGAATTCAATACAGCAAAGTAAAATGCTTTAAATACATAAAACAAATATCTTGGTGGACCTTCCACCATCTGTTTTAGTAACTTAAATTATAAAAAACACCCTAAATTTAAGAAAAGTTATATCAACAGCTAAAATTGAGATATTTTTCCATCTATTACTTTGATTTTCCTGACCCATTTTTGAGAATTGTCAGCATTCTGGATCAATAATGCCAAATTATTTCTTGAAGACAGTGAGATTCCTCCCAAGTCATCTAACATGCTCACTAATCAATAAAGATAAGAACAAACAAGAAAGCCATATTTATGAAGCAAGCAAATTATATTAAAAGACTGACTTTGAGAAAAGGTTGCTGCTTGCCAAGAAAATTTTATTATTATACAACTTTTTCTGTCATTTGTATTACTTCATTTTCCCTTTCAGATTATCTGTGTAGCCTTGTAAACACATCATAATCCAAAGCAGTTGAGCTTTACCAATAAAATGTAAATCAACACAATAGAGCCAACTGCATAATTAAAACAAAAGTATACCGGGCTTCCCTGGTGGCACAGTGGTTGAGAGTCTGCCTGCCGATGCAGGGGCCCTGGGTTCGTGCCTCGGTTCGGGAAGATACCACATGCAGCGGAGGGGCTAGGCCCGTGAGCCATGGCCACTGAGCCGGCGGGTCGGGAGCCTGTGCTCCGTAACGGGGGAGGCCACAACAGTGAGAGGCCCACGTACTGAAAAAAAAAAAAAACATACCACCATCAACCCAAGCAGATTACAAAATAGCAAGCAGATTTTAAAATAATAGTCTACAAGCCTGCTTTTTTAAATATATAACTAAATGCATTGAATATCTTATATAAAAAGCCAAAAGATAGAGTTGAAACCGAATATCAAAAGTAAACATCTCCTTCCCCAAAACCCTAACTCCACTCCAGTCATGAGGAGAACATCACACAAAGCCAAGTTGAAGGACAGTCTATGAAATATGTGATCCAGGACTCTTCAAAATTGTCATTAAGAAAAGGAAAGTCTGGGACTTTCCTGGTGGTGCACTAGTTAAGAATCCATCTGCCAATGCAGGGGACACCGGTTCCAGCCCTGGTCCGGGAAGATCCCACATGCCGCAGAGCAAGTAAGCCCGTACATCACAACTACTGAGCCTGCGCTCTAGAGCCCGCCAGCCACAACAACTGAGGCCACACGCTGCAACTAATGAAGCCCGCGCACTCTAGGGCCTGTGTGCCGCAAATACTGAGCCCAGGTGCTGCAATTACTGAAGCCCGCACTCTTAGAGCCCACGCTCCGCAACAAGAGAAGCCACCACAATGAGAAGTCCGCGCACCACAATAAAGAGTAGCCCCCACTTGCCACAACTAGAGAAAGCCTGCGCGCAGCAACAAAGACTCAACTCAGCCAAATATAAACAATAATAAAAAAATAAATAAAGGCATCATCACATAAACACAAATGAGGAAATATTTTTTTTAAAAAAAGAATAACGGGCGGGGCAGTGGTTAAGAATCTGCCTGCCAGTGCAGGGGACACGGATTTGAGCCCTGGTCCGGGAAGATCCCACATGCTGCAGTGCAACTAAGCCCGTGAGCCACAACTACTGAGCCTGCGCTTCTGGAGCCTGTGCTCCGCAACAAGAGGCGCCACGGCACTGAGAGGCCCACGAACCACGATGAGGAGTGGCCCCTGCTCGCCGCAACTAGAGAAGGCCCTCGCACAGAAACGAAGACCCAACACAGCCAAAAATAAATAAAATATAAATAAAAATAAATACATTTAAAAGGAAAACCTATACATTTCCCTTTCTGCAAATGTAGGTTTTCGAGGCAAGAGTAGAGCCTCAGAAAGAATGTCTGCAAACAGAACAATCACTAGTTCACTAAGTACAAATTGTAGGATACTTTTGGAGAATCCCATCACAGCTAGATAATTGGTCCAGGACCAAAAGTAACTACTGGAAGAAAAATGAAATCAACAGTGTACCACAGAGGTGGGAGGCACACTGGCCTGGACTAAGACATGTTCAGTCATAGATAATAAGGGTGGTGATTTTTAAGCATCATTCTCGACCCACTGTGGACTTCCTTCTGCAGCAGTATAAGGATACCACCAGATCATCTTGAAATCAAGTCATGAAATGTACCTTTATATTTCTAAAAATCAATGATCGTCCTTAAATTAACTTTTCTTATTAATTTAGTCATGGTGCTCTTTTACTTCTAAAACATTAAATCTTATTTGATTAGAGACAGACTTCAAAAAATAAAAATAAACTGTGATCAAATAGCAGGAACAAACAGTAGTAACTAAAATTTCTTCAATCTAAACTGGAGATGATTTCTGTATCTCTGTCTTTTACATTTGTCTCCATTAGGGGAAAAAATATGTACCTCATAATTAACTTGGCTGGAATGAATCAGACTGCATTTGTAAAAGTCTCAGAAGACCAATGAGCTGTGCTAAACAGTACCACTATCCACCTGAGCAGAAATTACTATCCTTAAGTTTCTATACATAACTAACACAACAAAAATTTAAACAAAAGAAGAACTACTAGAAACAAATTAGAGATTCATGTTTTTAAGTCAGTAATTTGCCTTTAGTCAGTAATTTGCCTCATACATTATGATTTTCCCTGTGGAAACCCAATTATTATCCTGAAAACAAGACCACTTTACAAAGCAAATGCATTGTGACAAAAGAAAGAAAAGGCAGATTGATACATTATTAAAATAACTCACACGCCATACCCTGAGGAGTAAGGAAGCCATGGCAGAGCAGGCCCCCTTCTCCTCAATGGACAGCACAGCTGTGGGGAAGACACTGCAGCTAGCAGAAGCGTGTCACACTTCCTCAGGGAGGAAGCAAGTTACAGACAACTCTACAGAGGGCACCCATAAACTCACGGCCACGCTCATTACCCAACGTCCAGGCCACCCACAGGCTGACTGCAGCCCAACTTTCCCACCATTCCCACACAGGCCCCAGGAACCGTCAGGCCTCTGAGGCTCTGCCAATGCCCTTCCCTCCACCCAAATATCCTTTCCCTCCTCTCTCCGGACCTCAATCCGGCCCAGCTCTAAATGAGCACTGCAAGGCCTATTTCCCTAAGAATGCCTCTCTCAAAACCAAAATTACTTCCTCGAGAATGATCTGCCTCTTACTCATCCATCATTATCTTGGATTAAATACATCATGTAAGATGCCTTATCTGACCAACACAACTATTTTAGAAATAAGAGTCATGTTTTAGACCAGCTATGACATGACATGACAACCATTCAGCTCACGAAAACCATTCAATAAATACTCTAATTGAATTGCCCAAAGAGTTGACCTAAAATAACCTAAATGCCAAGCATTCCAAGAACCGTCCTGAACCAAATTCACTTCTCATTCGAATGCCAATGTCACAGAAAGGGATGTTGTATTGTCCTTAAATGTACTTGCCTTTATCCAAAACTAGAATCTCTGATGAATCTATGGGACACACATGTAAAATATTCTGCAAAGGAAAAAAGCTTTATTTAGTGTACTGTGCTTAATATTCAGCCAGACCTGCATTTTTCTCTAAACCTTATACAATTACTTAGTCTGCAAGAAGCATTAGAAGAGAGACAATGTCTATTGAGAAAAATACGGGAAGCGAAGGTCATCAATCATTTTCTACTTTCAATAATCTCTTTCATAAAGAGGTAAATGCTCCTAAATTCCAGAATGAATGGAATTCAATACAGCAAAGTAAAATGCTTTAAATACATAAAACAAATATCTTGGTGGACCTTCCACCATCTGTTTTAGTAACTTAAATTATAAAAAACACCCTAAATTTAAGAAAAGTTATATCAACAGCTAAAATTGAGATATTTTTCCATCTATTACTTTGATTTTCCTGACCCATTTTTGAGAATTGTCAGCATTCTGGATCAATAATGCCAAATTATTTCTTGAAGACAGTGAGATTCCTCCCAAGTCATCTAACATGCTCACTAATCAATAAAGATAAGAACAAACAAGAAAGCCATATTTATGAAGCAAGCAAATTATATTAAAAGACTGACTTTGAGAAAAGGTTGCTGCTTGCCAAGAAAATTTTATTATTATACAACTTTTTCTGTCATTTGTATTACTTCATTTTCCCTTTCAGATTATCTGTGTAGCCTTGTAAACACATCATAATCCAAAGCAGTTGAGCTTTACCAATAAAATGTAAATCAACACAATAGAGCCAACTGCATAATTAAAACAAAAGTATACGGGGCTTCCCTGGTGGCACAGTGGTTGAGAGTCTGCCTGCCGATGCAGGGGCCCTGGGTTCGTGCCTCGGTTCGGGAAGATACCACATGCAGCGGAGGGGCTAGGCCCGTGAGCCATGGCCACTGAGCCGGCGGGTCGGGAGCCTGTGCTCCGTAACGGGGGAGGCCACAACAGTGAGAGGCCCACGTACTGAAAAAAAAAAAAAACATACCACCATCAACCCAAGCAGATTACAAAATAGCAAGCAGATTTTAAAATAATAGTCTACAAGCCTGCTTTTTTAAATATATAACTAAATGCATTGAATATCTTATATAAAAAGCCAAAAGATAGAGTTGAAACCGAATATCAAAAGTAAACATCTCCTTCCCCAAAACCCTAACTCCACTCCAGTCATGAGGAGAACATCACACAAAGCCAAGTTGAAGGACAGTCTATGAAATATGTGATCCAGGACTCTTCAAAATTGTCATTAAGAAAAGGAAAGTCTGGGACTTTCCTGGTGGTGCACTAGTTAAGAATCCATCTGCCAATGCAGGGGACACCGGTTCCAGCCCTGGTCCGGGAAGATCCCACATGCCGCAGAGCAAGTAAGCCCGTACATCACAACTACTGAGCCTGCGCTCTAGAGCCCGCCAGCCACAACAACTGAGGCCACACGCTGCAACTAATGAAGCCCGCGCACTCTAGGGCCTGTGTGCCGCAAATACTGAGCCCAGGTGCTGCAATTACTGAAGCCCGCACTCTTAGAGCCCACGCTCCGCAACAAGAGAAGCCACCACAATGAGAAGTCCGCGCACCACAATAAAGAGTAGCCCCCACTTGCCACAACTAGAGAAAGCCTGCGCGCAGCAACAAAGACTCAACTCAGCCAAATATAAACAATAATAAAAAAATAAATAAAGGCATCATCACATAAACACAAATGAGGAAATATTTTTTTTAAAAAAAGAATAACGGGCGGGGCAGTGGTTAAGAATCTGCCTGCCAGTGCAGGGGACACGGATTTGAGCCCTGGTCCGGGAAGATCCCACATGCTGCAGTGCAACTAAGCCCGTGAGCCACAACTACTGAGCCTGCGCTTCTGGAGCCTGTGCTCCGCAACAAGAGGCGCCACGGCACTGAGAGGCCCACGAACCACGATGAGGAGTGGCCCCTGCTCGCCGCAACTAGAGAAGGCCCTCGCACAGAAACGAAGACCCAACACAGCCAAAAATAAATAAAATATAAATAAAAATAAATACATTTAAAAGGAAAACCTATACATTTCCCTTTCTGCAAATGTAGGTTTTCGAGGCAAGAGTAGAGCCTCAGAAAGAATGTCTGCAAACAGAACAATCACTAGTTCACTAAGTACAAATTGTAGGATACTTTTGGAGAATCCCATCACAGCTAGATAATTGGTCCAGGACCAAAAGTAACTACTGGAAGAAAAATGAAATCAACAGTGTACCACAGAGGTGGGAGGCACACTGGCCTGGACTAAGACATGTTCAGTCATAGATAATAAGGGTGGTGATTTTTAAGCATCATTCTCGACCCACTGTGGACTTCCTTCTGCAGCAGTATAAGGATACCACCAGATCATCTTGAAATCAAGTCATGAAATGTACCTTTATATTTCTAAAAATCAATGATCGTCCTTAAATTAACTTTTCTTATTAATTTAGTCATGGTGCTCTTTTACTTCTAAAACATTAAATCTTATTTGATTAGAGACAGACTTCAAAAAATAAAAATAAACTGTGATCAAATAGCAGGAACAAACAGTAGTAACTAAAATTTCTTCAATCTAAACTGGAGATGATTTCTGTATCTCTGTCTTTTACATTTGTCTCCATTAGGGGAAAAAATATGTACCTCATAATTAACTTGGCTGGAATGAATCAGACTGCATTTGTAAAAGTCTCAGAAGACCAATGAGCTGTGCTAAACAGTACCACTATCCACCTGAGCAGAAATTACTATCCTTAAGTTTCTATACATAACTAACACAACAAAAATTTAAACAAAAGAAGAACTACTAGAAACAAATTAGAGATTCATGTTTTTAAGTCAGTAATTTGCCTTTAGTCAGTAATTTGCCTCATACATTATGATTTTCCCTGTGGAAACCCAATTATTATCCTGAAAACAAGACCACTTTAGAAAGCAAATGCATTGTGACAAAAGAAAGAAAAGGCAGATTGATACATTATTAAAATAACTCACACGCCATACCCTGAGGAGTAAGGAAGCCATGGCAGAGCAGGCCCCCTTCTCCTCAATGGACAGCACAGCTGTGGGGAAGACACTGCAGCTAGCAGAAGCGTGTCACACTTCCTCAGGGAGGAAGCAAGTTACAGACAACTCTACAGAGGGCACCCATAAACTCACGGCCACGCTCATTACCCAACGTCCAGGCCACCCAGAGGCTGACTGCAGCCCAACTTTCCCACCATTCCCACACAGGCCCCAGGAACCGTCAGGCCTCTGAGGCTCTGCCAATGCCCTTCCCTCCACCCAAATATCCTTTCCCTCCTCTCTCCGGACCTCAATCCGGCCCAGCTCTAAATGAGCACTGCAAGGCCTATTTCCCTAAGAATGCCTCTCTCAAAACCAAAATTACTTCCTCGAGAATGATCTGCCTCTTACTCATCCATCATTATCTTGGATTAAATACATCATGTAAGATGCCTTATCTGACCAACACAACTATTTTAGAAATAAGAGTCATGTTTTAGACCAGCTATGACATGACATGACAACCATTCAGCTCACGAAAACCATTCAATAAATACTCTAATTGAATTGCCCAAAGAGTTGACCTAAAATAACCTAAATGCCAAGCATTCCAAGAACCGTCCTGAACCAAATTCACTTCTCATTCGAATGCCAATGTCACAGAAAGGGATGTTGTATTGTCCTTAAATGTACTTGCCTTTATCCAAAACTAGAATCTCTGATGAATCTATGGGACACACATGTAAAATATTCTGCAAAGGAAAAAAGCTTTATTTAGTGTACTGTGCTTAATATTCAGCCAGACCTGCATTTTTCTCTAAACCTTATACAATTACTTAGTCTGCAAGAAGCATTAGAAGAGAGACAATGTCTATTGAGAAAAATACGGGAAGCGAAGGTCATCAATCATTTTCTACTTTCAATAATCTCTTTCATAAAGAGGTAAATGCTCCTAAATTCCAGAATGAATGGAATTCAATACAGCAAAGTAAAATGCTTTAAATACATAAAACAAATATCTTGGTGGACCTTCCACCATCTGTTTTAGTAACTTAAATTATAAAAAACACCCTAAATTTAAGAAAAGTTATATCAACAGCTAAAATTGAGATATTTTTCCATCTATTACTTTGATTTTCCTGACCCATTTTTGAGAATTGTCAGCATTCTGGATCAATAATGCCAAATTATTTCTTGAAGACAGTGAGATTCCTCCCAAGTCATCTAACATGCTCACTAATCAATAAAGATAAGAACAAACAAGAAAGCCATATTTATGAAGCAAGCAAATTATATTAAAAGACTGACTTTGAGAAAAGGTTGCTGCTTGCCAAGAAAATTTTATTATTATACAACTTTTTCTGTCATTTGTATTACTTCATTTTCCCTTTCAGATTATCTGTGTAGCCTTGTAAACACATCATAATCCAAAGCAGTTGAGCTTTACCAATAAAATGTAAATCAACACAATAGAGCCAACTGCATAATTAAAACAAAAGTATACCGGGCTTCCCTGGTGGCACAGTGGTTGAGAGTCTGCCTGCCGATGCAGGGGCCCTGGGTTCGTGCCTCGGTTCGGGAAGATACCACATGCAGCGGAGGGGCTAGGCCCGTGAGCCATGGCCACTGAGCCGGCGGGTCTGGAGCCTGTGCTCCGTAACGGGGGAGGCCACAAGAGTGAGAGGCCCACGTACTGAAAAAAAAAAAAAAACATACCACCATCAACCCAAGCAGATTACAAAATAGCAAGCAGATTTTAAAATAATAGTCTACAAGCCTGCTTTTTTAAATATATAACTAAATGCATTGAATATCTTATATAAAAAGCCAAAAGATAGAGTTGAAACCGAATATCAAAAGTAAACATCTCCTTCCCCAAAACCCTAACTCCACTCCAGTCATGAGGAGAACATCACACAAAGCCAAGTTGAAGGACAGTCTATGAAATATGTGAACCAGGACTCTTCAAAATTGTCATTAAGAAAAGGAAAGTCTGGGACTTTCCTGGTGGTGCACTAGTTAAGAATCCATCTGCCAATGCAGGGGACACCGGTTCCAGCCCTGGTCCGGGAAGATCCCACATGCCGCAGAGCAAGTAAGCCCGTACATCACAACTACTGAGCCTGCGCTCTAGAGCCCGCCAGCCACAACAACTGAGGCCACACGCTGCAACTAATGAAGCCCGCGCACTCTAGGGCCTGTGTGCCGCAAATACTGAGCCCAGGTGCTGCAATTACTGAAGCCCACACTCTTAGAGCCCACGCTCCGCAACAAGAGAAGCCACCACAATGAGAAGTCCGCGCACCACAATAAAGAGTAGCCCCCACTTGCCACAACTAGAGAAAGCCTGCGCGCAGCAACAAAGACTCAACTCAGCCAAATATAAACAATAATAAAAAAATAAATAAAGGCATCATCACATAAACACAAATGAGGAAATATTTTTTTTAAAAAAAGAATAACGGGCGGGGCAGTGGTTAAGAATCTGCCTGCCAGTGCAGGGGACACGGATTTGAGCCCTGGTCCGGGAAGATCCCACATGCTGCAGTGCAACTAAGCCCGTGAGCCACAACTACTGAGCCTGCGCTTCTGGAGCCTGTGCTCCGCAACAAGAGGCGCCACGGCACTGAGAGGCCCACGAACCACGATGAGGAGTGGCCCCTGCTCGCCGCAACTAGAGAAGGCCCTCGCACAGAAACGAAGACCCAACACAGCCAAAAATAAATAAAATATAAATAAAAATAAATACATTTAAAAGAAAAACCTATACATTTCCCTTTCTGCAAATGTAGGTTTTCGAGGCAAGAGTAGAGCCTCAGAAAGAATGTCTGCAAACAGAACAATCACTAGTTCACTAAGTACAAATTGTAGGATACTTTTGGAGAATCCCATCACAGCTAGATAATTGGTCCAGGACCAAAAGTAACTACTGGAAGAAAAATGAAATCAACAGTGTACCACAGAGGTGGGAGGCACACTGGCCTGGACTAAGACATGTTCAGTCATAGATAATAAGGGTGGTGATTTTTAAGCATCATTCTCGACCCACTGTGGACTTCCTTCTGCAGCAGTATAAGGATACCACCAGATCATCTTGAAATCAAGTCATGAAATGTACCTTTATATTTCTAAAAATCAATGATCGCCCTTAAATTAACTTTTCTTATTAATTTAGTCATGGTGCTCTTTTACTTCTAAAACATTAAATCTTATTTGATTAGAGACAGACTTCAAAAAATAAAAATAAACTGTGATCAAATAGCAGGAACAAACAGTAGTAACTAAAATTTCTTCAATCTAAACTGGAGATGATTTCTGTATCTCTGTCTTTTACATTTGTCTCCATTAGGGGAAAAAATATGTACCTCATAATTAACTTGGCTGGAATGAATCAGACTGCATTTGTAAAAGTCTCAGAAGACCAATGAGCTGTGCTAAACAGTACCACTATCCACCTGAGCAGAAATTACTATCCTTAAGTTTCTATACATAACTAACACAACAAAAATTTAAACAAAAGAAGAACTACTAGAAACAAATTAGAGATTCATGTTTTTAAGTCAGTAATTTGCCTTTAGTCAGTAATTTGCCTCATACATTATGATTTTCCCTGTGGAAACCCAATTATTATCCTGAAAACAAGACCACTTTACAAAGCAAATGCATTGTGACAAAAGAAAGAAAAGGCAGATTGATACATTATTAAAATAACTCACACGCCATACCCTGAGGAGTAAGGAAGCCATGGCAGAGCAGGCCCCCTTCTCCTCAATGGACAGCACAGCTGTGGGGAAGACACTGCAGCTAGCAGAAGCGTGTCACACTTCCTCAGGGAGGAAGCAAGTTACAGACAACTCTACAGAGGGCACCCATAAACTCACGGCCACGCTCATTACCCAACGTCCAGGCCACCCACAGGCTGACTGCAGCCCAACTTTCCCACCATTCCCACACAGGCCCCAGGAACCGTCAGGCCTCTGAGGCTCTGCCAATGCCCTTCCCTCCACCCAAATATCCTTTCCCTCCTCTCTCCGGACCTCAATCCTGCCCAGCTCTAAATGAGCACTGCAAGGCCTATTTCCCTAAGAATGCCTCTCTCAAAACCAAAATTACTTCCTCGAGAATGATCTGCCTCTTACTCATCCATCATTATCTTGGATTAAATACATCATGTAAGATGCCTTATCTGACCAACACAACTATTTTAGAAATAAGAGTCATGTTTTAGACCATCTATGACATGACATGACAACCATTCAGCTCACGAAAACCATTCAATAAATACTCTAATTGAATTGCCCAAAGAGTTGACCTAAAATAACCTAAATGCCAAGCATTCCAAGAACCGTCCTGAACCAAATTCACTTCTCATTCGAATGCCAATGTCACAGAAAGGGATGTTGTATTGTCCTTAAATGTACTTGCCTTTATCCAAAACTAGAATCTCTGATGAATCTATGGGACACACATGTAAAATATTCTGCAAAGGAAAAAAGCTTTATTTAGTGTACTGTGCTTAATATTCAGCCAGACCTGCATTTTTCTCTAAACCTTATACAATTACTTAGTCTGCAAGAAGCATTAGAAGAGAGACAATGTCTATTGAGAAAAATACGGGAAGCGAAGGTCATCAATCATTTTCTACTTTCAATAATCTCTTTCATAAAGAGGTAAATGCTCCTAAATTCCAGAATGAATGGAATTCAATACAGCAAAGTAAAATGCTTTAAATACATAAAACAAATATCTTGGTGGACCTTCCACCATCTGTTTTAGTAACTTAAATTATAAAAAACACCCTAAATTTAAGAAAAGTTATATCAACAGCTAAAATTGAGATATTTTTCCATCTATTACTTTGATTTTCCTGACCCATTTTTGAGAATTGTCAGCATTCTGGATCAATAATGCCAAATTATTTCTTGAAGACAGTGAGATTCCTCCCAAGTCATCTAACATGCTCACTAATCAATAAAGATAAGAACAAACAAGAAAGCCATATTTATGAAGCAAGCAAATTATATTAAAAGACTGACTTTGAGAAAAGGTTGCTGCTTGCCAAGAAAATTTTATTATTATACAACTTTTTCTGTCATTTGTATTACTTCATTTTCCCTTTCAGATTATCTGTGTAGCCTTGTAAACACATCATAATCCAAAGCAGTTGAGCTTTACCAATAAAATGTAAATCAACACAATAGAGCCAACTGCATAATTAAAACAAAAGTATACCGGGCTTCCCTGGTGGCACAGTGGTTGAGAGTCTGCCTGCCGATGCAGGGGCCCTGGGTTCGTGCCTCGGTTCGGGAAGATACCACATGCAGCGGAGGGGCTAGGCCCGTGAGCCATGGCCACTGAGCCGGCGGGTCGGGAGCCTGTGCTCCGTAACGGGGGAGGCCACAACAGTGAGAGGCCCACGTACTGAAAAAAAAAAAAACATACCACCATCAACCCAAGCAGATTACAAAATAGCAAGCAGATTTTAAAATAATAGTCTACAAGCCTGCTTTTTTAAATATATAACTAAATGCATTGAATATCTTATATAAAAAGCCAAAAGATAGAGTTGAAACCGAATATCAAAAGTAAACATCTCCTTCCCCAAAACCCTAACTCCACTCCAGTCATGAGGAGAACATCACACAAAGCCAAGTTGAAGGACAGTCTATGAAATATGTGAACCAGGACTCTTCAAAATTGTCATTAAGAAAAGGAAAGTCTGGGACTTCCCTGGTGGTGCACTAGTTAAGAATCCATCTGCCAATGCAGGGGACACCGGTTCCAGCCCTGGTCCGGGAAGATCCCACATGCCGCAGAGCAAGTAAGCCCGTACATCACAACTACTGAGCCTGCGCTCTAGAGCCCGCCAGCCACAACAACTGAGGCCACACGCTGCAACTAATGAAGCCCGCGCACTCTAGGGCCTGTGTGCCGCAAATACTGAGCCCAGGTGCTGCAATTACTGAAGCCCGCACTCTTAGAGCCCACGCTCCGCAACAAGAGAAGCCACCACAATGAGAAGTCCGCGCACCACAATAAAGAGTAGCCCCCACTTGCCACAACTAGAGAAAGCCTGCGCGCAGCAACAAAGACTCAACTCAGCCAAATATAAACAATAATAAAAAAATAAATAAAGGCATCATCACATAAACACAAATGAGGAAATATTTTTTTTAAAAAAAGAATAACGGGCGGGGCAGTGGTTAAGAATCTGCCTGCCAGTGCAGGGGACACGGATTTGAGCCCTGGTCCGGGAAGATCCCACATGCTGCAGTGCAACTAAGCCCGTGAGCCACAACTACTGAGCCTGCGCTTCTGGAGCCTGTGCTCCGCAACAAGAGGCGCCACGGCACTGAGAGGCCCACGAACCACGATGAGGAGTGGCCCCTGCTCGCCGCAACTAGAGAAGGCCCTCGCACAGAAACGAAGACCCAACACAGCCAAAAATAAATAAAATATAAATAAAAATAAATACATTTAAAAGAAAAACCTATACATTTCCCTTTCTGCAAATGTAGGTTTTCGAGGCAAGAGTAGAGCCTCAGAAAGAATGTCTGCAAACAGAACAATCACTAGTTCACTAAGTACAAATTGTAGGATACTTTTGGAGAATCCCATCACAGCTAGATAATTGGTCCAGGACCAAAAGTAACTACTGGAAGAAAAATGAAATCAACAGTGTACCACAGAGGTGGGAGGCACACTGGCCTGGACTAAGACATGTTCAGTCATAGATAATAAGGGTGGTGATTTTTAAGCATCATTCTCGACCCACTGTGGACTTCCTTCTGCAGCAGTATAAGGATACCACCAGATCATCTTGAAATCAAGTCATGAAATGTACCTTTATATTTCTAAAAATCAATGATCGCCCTTAAATTAACTTTTCTTATTAATTTAGTCATGGTGCTCTTTTACTTCTAAAACATTAAATCTTATTTGATTAGAGACAGACTTCAAAAAATAAAAATAAACTGTGATCAAATAGCAGGAACAAACAGTAGTAACTAAAATTTCTTCAATCTAAACTGGAGATGATTTCTGTATCTCTGTCTTTTACATTTGTCTCCATTAGGGGAAAAAATATGTACCTCATAATTAACTTGGCTGGAATGAATCAGACTGCATTTGTAAAAGTCTCAGAAGACCAATGAGCTGTGCTAAACAGTACCACTATCCACCTGAGCAGAAATTACTATCCTTAAGTTTCTATACATAACTAACACAACAAAAATTTAAACAAAAGAAGAACTACTAGAAACAAATTAGAGATTCATGTTTTTAAGTCAGTAATTTGCCTTTAGTCAGTAATTTGCCTCATACATTATGATTTTCCCTGTGGAAACCCAATTATTATCCTGAAAACAAGACCACTTTACAAAGCAAATGCATTGTGACAAAAGAAAGAAAAGGCAGATTGATACATTATTAAAATAACTCACACGCCATACCCTGAGGAGTAAGGAAGCCATGGCAGAGCAGGCCCCCTTCTCCTCAATGGACAGCACAGCTGTGGGGAAAACACTGCAGCTAGCAGAAGCGTGTCACACTTCCTCAGGGAGGAAGCAAGTTACAGACAACTCTACAGAGGGCACCCATAAACTCACGGCCACGCTCATTACCCAACGTCCAGGCCACCCACAGGCTGACTGCAGCCCAACTTTCCCACCATTCCCACACAGGCCCCAGGAACCGTCAGGCCTCTGAGGCTCTGCCAATGCCCTTCCCTCCACCCAAATATCCTTTCCCTCCTCTCTCCGGACCTCAATCCGGCCCAGCTCTAAATGAGCACTGCAAGGCCTATTTCCCTAAGAATGCCTCTCTCAAAACCAAAATTACTTCCTCGAGAATGATCTGCCTCTTACTCATCCATCATTATCTTGGATTAAATACATCATGTAAGATGCCTTATCTGACCAACACAACTATTTTAGAAATAAGAGTCATGTTTTAGACCAGCTATGACATGACATGACAACCATTCAGCTCACGAAAACCATTCAATAAATACTCTAATTGAATTGCCCAAAGAGTTGACCTAAAATAACCTAAATGCCAAGCATTCCAAGAACCGTCCTGAACCAAATTCACTTCTCATTCGAATGCCAATGTCACAGAAAGGGATGTTGTATTGTCCTTAAATGTACTTGCCTTTATCCAAAACTAGAATCTCTGATGAATCTATGGGACACACATGTAAAATATTCTGCAAAGGAAAAAAGCTTTATTTAGTGTACTGTGCTTAATATTCAGCCAGACCTGCATTTTTCTCTAAACCTTATACAATTACTTAGTCTGCAAGAAGCATTAGAAGAGAGACAATGTCTATTGAGAAAAATACGGGAAGCGAAGGTCATCAATCATTTTCTACTTTCAATAATCTCTTTCATAAAGAGGTAAATGCTCCTAAATTCCAGAATGAATGGAATTCAATACAGCAAAGTAAAATGCTTTAAATACATAAAACAAATATCTTGGTGGACCTTCCACCATCTGTTTTAGTAACTTAAATTATAAAAAACACCCTAAATTTAAGAAAAGTTATATCAACAGCTAAAATTGAGATATTTTTCCATCTATTACTTTGATTTTCCTGACCCATTTTTGAGAATTGTCAGCATTCTGGATCAATAATGCCAAATTATTTGTTGAAGACAGTGAGATTCCTCCCAAGTCATCTAACATGCTCACTAATCAATAAAGATAAGAACAAACAAGAAAGCCATATTTATGAAGCAAGCAAATTATATTAAAAGACTGACTTTGAGAAAAGGTTGCTGCTTGCCAAGAAAATTTTATTATTATACAACTTTTTCTGTCATTTGTATTACTTCATTTTCCCTTTCAGATTATCTGTGTAGCCTTGTAAACACATCATAATCCAAAGCAGTTGAGCTTTACCAATAAAATGTAAATCAACACAATAGAGCCAACTGCATAATTAAAACAAAAGTATACCGGGCTTCCCTGGTGGCACAGTGGTTGAGAGTCTGCCTGCCGATGCAGGGGCCCTGGGTTCGTGCCTCGGTTCGGGAAGATACCACATGCAGCGGAGGGGCTAGGCCCGTGAGCCATGGCCACTGAGCCGGCGGGTCGGGAGCCTGTGCTCCGTAACGGGGGAGGCCACAACAGTGAGAGGCCCACGTACTGAAAAAAAAAAAAAAAACATACCACCATCAACCCAAGCAGATTACAAAATAGCAAGCAGATTTTAAAATAATAGTCTACAAGCCTGCTTTTTTAAATATATAACTAAATGCATTGAATATCTTATATAAAAAGCCAAAAGATAGAGTTGAAACCGAATATCAAAAGTAAACATCTCCTTCCCCAAAACCCTAACTCCACTCCAGTCATGAGGAGAACATCACACAAAGCCAAGTTGAAGGACAGTCTATGAAATATGTGAACCAGGACTCTTCAAAATTGTCATTAAGAAAAGGAAAGTCTGGGACTTTCCTGGTGGTGCACTAGTTAAGAATCCATCTGCCAATGCAGGGGACACCGGTTCCAGCCCTGGTCCGGGAAGATCCCACATGCCGCAGAGCAAGTAAGCCCGTACATCACAACTACTGAGCCTGCGCTCTAGAGCCCGCCAGCCACAACAATTGAGGCCACACGCTGCAACTAATGAAGCCCGCGCACTCTAGGGCCTGTGTGCCGCAAATACTGAGCCCAGGTGCTGCAATTACTGAAGCCCGCACTCTTAGAGCCCACGCTCCGCAACAAGAGAAGCCACCACAATGAGAAGTCCGCGCACCACAATAAAGAGTAGCCCCCACTTGCCACAACTAGAGAAAGCCTGCGCGCAGCAACAAAGACTCAACTCAGCCAAATATAAACAATAATAAAAAAATAAATAAAGGCATCATCACATAAACACAAATGAGGAAATATTTTTTTTAAAAAAAGAATAACGGGCGGGGCAGTGGTTAAGGATCCGCCTGCCAGTGCAGGGGACACGGATTTGAGCCCTGGTCCTGGAAGATCCCACATGCTGCAGTGCAACTAAGCCCGTGAGCCACAACTACTGAGCCTGCGCTTCTGGAGCCTGTGCTCCGCAACAAGAGGCGCCACGGCAGTGAGAGGCCCACGAACCACGATGAGGAGTGGCCCCTGCTCGCCGCAACTAGAGAAGGCCCTCGCACAGAAACGAAGACCCAACACAGCCAAAAATAAATAAAATATAAATAAAAATAAATACATTTAAAAGGAAAACCTATACATTTCCCTTTCTGCAAATGTAGGTTTTCGAGGCAAGAGTAGAGCCTCAGAAAGAGTGTCTGCAAACAGAAAAATCACTAGTTCACTAAGGACAAATTGTAGGATACTTTTGGAGAATCCCATCACAGCTAGATAATTGGTCCAGGACCAAAAGTAACTACTGGAAGAAAAATGAAATCAACAGTGTACCACAGAGGTGGGAGGCACACTGGCCTGGACTAAGACATGTTCAGTCATAGATAATAAGGGTGGTGATTTTTAAGCATCATTCTCGACCCACTGTGGACTTCCTTCTGCAGCAGTATAAGGATACCACCAGATCATCTTGAAATCAAGTCATGAAATGTACCTTTATATTTCTAAAAATCAATGATCGCCCTTAAATTAACTTTTCTTATTAATTTAGTCATGGTGCTCTTTTACTTCTAAAACATTAAATCTTATTTGATTAGAGACAGACTTCAAAAAATAAAAATAAACTGTGATCAAATAGCAGGAACAAACAGTAGTAACTAAAATTTCTTCAATCTAAACTGGAGATGATTTCTGTATCTCTGTCTTTTACATTTGTCTCCATTAGGGGAAAAATATGTACCTCATAATTAACTTGGCTGGAATGAATCAGACTGCATTTGTAAAAGTCTCAGAAGACCAATGAGCTGTGCTAAACAGTACCACTATCCACCTGAGCAGAAATTACTATCCTTAAGTTTCTATACATAACTAACACAACAAAAATTTAAACAAAAGAAGAACTACTAGAAACAAATTAGAGATTCATGTTTTTAAGTCAGTAATTTGCCTTTAGTCAGTAATTTGCCTCATACATTATGATTTTCCCTGTGGAAACCCAATTATTATCCTGAAAACAAGACCACTTTAGAAAGCAAATGCATTGTGACAAAAGAAAGAAAAGGCAGATTGATACATTATTAAAATAACTCACACGCCATACCCTGAGGAGTAAGGAAGCCATGGCAGAGCAGGCCCCCTTCTCCTCAATGGACAGCACAGCTGTGGGGAAGACACTGCAGCTAGCAGAAGCGTGTCACACTTCCTCAGGGAGGAAGCAAGTTACAGACAACTCTACAGAGGGCACCCATAAACTCACGGCCACGCTCATTACCCAACGTCCAGGCCACCCACAGGCTGACTGCAGCCCAACTTTCCCACCATTCCCACACAGGCCCCAGGAACCGTCAGGCCTCTGAGGCTCTGCCAATGCCCTTCCCTCCACCCAAATATCCTTTCCCTCCTCTCTCTGGACCTCAATCCTGCCCAGCTCTAAATGAGCACTGCAAGGCCTATTTCCCTAAGAATGCCTCTCTCAAAACCAAAATTACTTCCTCGAGAATGATCTGCCTCTTACTCATCCATCATTATCTTGGATTAAATACATCATGTAAGATGCCTTATCTGACCAACACAACTATTTTAGAAATAAGAGTCATGTTTTAGACCAGCTATGACATGACATGACAACCATTCAGCTCACGAAAACCATTCAATAAATACTCTAATTGAATTGCCCAAAGAGTTGACCTAAAATAACCTAAATGCCAAGCATTCCAAGAACCGTCCTGAACCAAATTCACTTCTCATTCGAATGCCAATGTCACAGAAAGGGATGTTGTATTGTCCTTAAATGTACTTGCCTTTATCCAAAACTAGAATCTCTGATGAATCTATGGGACACACATGTAAAATATTCTGCAAAGGAAAAAAGCTTTATTTAGTGTACTGTGCTTAATATTCAGCCAGACCTGCATTTTTCTCTAAACCTTATACAATTACTTAGTCTGCAAGAAGCATTAGAAGAGAGACAATGTCTATTGAGAAAAATACGGGAAGCGAAGGTCATCAATCATTTTCTACTTTCAATAATCTCTTTCATAAAGAGGTAAATGCTCCTAAATTCCAGAATGAATGGAATTCAATACAGCAAAGTAAAATGCTTTAAATACATAAAACAAATATCTTGGTGGACCTTCCACCATCTGTTTTAGTAACTTAAATTATAAAAAACACCCTAAATTTAAGAAAAGTTATATCAACAGCTAAAATTGAGATATTTTTCCATCTATTACTTTGATTTTCCTGACCCATTATTGAGAATTGTCAGCATTCTGGATCAATAATGCCAAATTATTTCTTGAAGACAGTGAGATTCCTCCCAAGTCATCTAACATGCTCACTAATCAATAAAGATAAGAACAAACAAGAAAGCCATATTTATGAAGCAAGCAAATTATATTAAAAGACTGACTTTGAGAAAAGGTTGCTGCTTGCCAAGAAAATTTTATTATTATAAAATTTTTTCTGTCATTTGTATTACTTCATTTTCCCTTCCAGATTATCTGTGTAGCCCTGTAAACACATCATAATCCAAAGCAGTTGAGATTTACCAATAAAATGTAAATCAACACAATAGAGCCAACTGCATAATTTAAACAAAAGTGTACCGGGCTTCCCTGGTGGAGCAGTGGTTTAGAGCCTGCGTGCCAATGCAGGGGACAGGGGTTCGTGACTCGGTCCGGGAAGATCCCACATGCCGCGGAGCGGCTAGGCCCGTGAGCCATGGCCACTGAGCATGCGGTTTGGGAGCCTGTGCTCCGTAACGGGAGACTCCACAACAGTGAGAGGCCCACGTACTGAAAAAAAAAAAAAAACATACCACCATCAACCCAAGCAGATTACAAAATAGCAAGCAGATTTTAAAATAATAGTCTACAAGCCTGCTTTTTTAAATATATAACTAAATGCATTGAATATCTTATATAAAAAGCCAAAACACAGAGTTGAAACCGAATATTAAAAGTAAACATCTCCTTCCCCAAAACCCTAACACCACTCCAGTCATGAGGAGAACATCACACAAAACCAAGTTGAAGGACACTCTATGAAATACGTGAACCAGGACTCTTCAAAATTGTCATTAAGAAAAGGAAAGTCTGGGAATTTCCTGGTGGTGCACTAGTTAAGAATCCGTCTGCCAATGCAGGGGACACGGGTTCCAGCCCTGGTCCGGGGAGATCCCACATGCCGCAGAGCAAGTAAGCCCGTACATCACAACTACTGAGCCTGCGCTCTAGAGCACGCCAGCCACAACAACTGAGGCCACATGCTGCAACTAATGAAGCCCGCGCACTCTAGGGCCTCTGTGCCCCAAATACTGAGCCCAGGTGCTGCAATTACTGAAGCCCGCACTCTTAGAGCCCACGCTCCGCAACAAGAGAAGCCACCACAATGAGAAGTCTGTGCACCACAACAAAGAGTAGCCCACATTGCCACAACTAGAGAAAGCCTGCGCGCAGCAACAAAGACTCAACCCAGCCAAATATAAACAATAATAAAAAAATAAATAAAGGCATCATCACATAAAAACAAATGAGGAAATATTTTTTTAAAAAAAAGAATAACGGGCGGGGCAATGGTTAAGAATCCGCCTGCCAGTGCAGGGGACACGGGTTTGAGCCCTGGTCCGGGAAGATCTCACATGCTGCAGTGCAACTAAGCCCGTAAGCCACAACTACTGAGCCTGCGCTTCTGGAGCCCGTGCTCCACAACAAGAGGCGCCACGGCAGTGAGAGGCCCACGAACCACGATGAGGAGTGGCCCCTGCTCGCCGCAACTAGAGACGGCCCTCGCACAGACACGAAGACCCAACACAGCCAAAAATAAATAAAATATAAATAAAAATAAATACATTTAAAAGGAAAACCTATACATTTCCCTTTCTGCAAATGTAGGTTTTCGAGGCAAGAGTAGAGCCTCAGAAAGAATGTCTGCAAACAGAACAATCACTAGTTCACTAAGTACAAAATGTAGGATACTTTTGGAGAATCCCATCACAGCTAGATAATTGGTCCAGGACCAAAAGTAACTACTGGAAGAAAAATGAAATCAACAGTGTACCACAGAGGTGGGAGGCACACTGGCCTGGACTAAGACATGTTCAGTCATAGATAATAAGGGTGGTGATTTTTAAGCATCATTCTCGTCCCACTGTGGACTTCCTTCTGCAGCAGTATAAGGATACCACAAGATCATCTTGAAATCAAGTCATGAAAAGTACTTGTATATTTTTAAAAATCAATTCTTGTCCTTAAATTAACTTTTCTTATTGATTTAGTCATGGTGCTCTTTTACTTCTAAAACATTAAATCTTATTTGATTAGAGACAGACTTCAAAAAATAAAAATCAACTGTGATCAAATAGCAGGAACATACAGTAGTAACTAAAATTTCTTCAATCTAAACTGGAGATGATTTCTGTATCTCTGTCTTTTACATTTGTCTCCATTAGGGGAAAAAATATGTACCTCATAATTAACTTGGCTGGAATGAATCAGACTGCATTTGTAAAAGTTTCAGAAGACCAATGAACTGTGCTAAACAGTACCACTATCCACCTGAGCAGAAATTACTATCCTTAAGTTTCTATACATAACTAACACAACAAAAATTTAAACAAAAGAAGAACTACGAGAAAAAAATTAGAGATTCATGTTTTTAAGTCAGTAATTTGCCTTTAGTCAGTAATTTGCCTCATACATTATGATTTTCCCTGTGGAAACCCAATTATTATCCTGAAAACAAGACCACTTTAGAAAGCAAATGCATTGTGACAAAAGAAAGAAAAGGCAGATTGATACATTATTAAAATAACTCACACGCCATACCCTGAGGAGTAAGGAAGCCATGGCAGAGCAGGCCCCCTTCTCCTCAATGGACAGCACAGCTGTGGGGAAGACACTGCAGCTAGCAGAAGCGTGTCACACTTCCTCAGGGAGGAAGCAAGTTACAGACAACTCTACAGAGGGCACCCATAAACTCACGGCCACGCTCATTACCCAACGTCCAGGTCACCCACAGGCCGACTGCAGCTCAACTTTCCCACCATTCCCACACAGGCCCCAGGAACCATCAGGCCTCTGAGGCACTGCCAATGCCCTTCCCTCCACCCAAATATCCTTTCCCTCCTCTCTCCGGACCTCAATCTGCCCAGCTCTAAATGAGCACTGCAAGGCCTATTTCCCTAAGAATGCCTCTCTCAAAACCAAAATTACTTCCTAGAGAATGATCTGCCTCTTACTCATCCATCATTATCTTGGATTAAATACATCATGTAAGATGCCTTATCTGACCAACACAACTATTGTAGAAATAAGAGTCATGTGTTATACCATCAATGACATGACATGACAACCATTCAGCTCACGAAAACCATTCAATAAATACTCTAATTGAATTGCCCAAAGAGTTGACCTAAAATAACCTAAATGCCAAGCATTCCAAGAACCGTCCTGAACCAAATTCACTTCTCATTCGAATGCCAATGTCACAGAAAGGGATGTTGTATTGTCCTTAAATGTACTTGCCTTTATCCAAAACTAGAATCTCTGATGAATCTATGGGACACACATATAAAATATTCTGCAAAGTAAAAAAACTTTATTTAGTGTACTGTGCTTAATGTTCAGCCAGACCTGCATTTTTCTCTAAACCTTATACAATTACTGAGTATGCAAGAAGCATTAGAAGAGAGACTAAGTCTATTGAGAAGAATACTGGAAGCGAAGGTCATCAATCATTTTCTACTTTCAATAATCACTTTCATAAAAAGGTAAATTCTCCTAAATTCCAGAATGAATGGAATTCAATACAGCAAAGTAAAATGCTTTAAATACATAAAATAAATATCTTGGTGGACTTTCCACCATCTGTTTTAGTAACTTAAATTATAAAAAACACCCTAAATTTAAGAAAAGTTATATCAACAGCTAAAACTGTGATTTTTTTTCCATCTATTACTTAGATTTTCCTTACCCATTTTTGAGAATTGTCAGCATTCTGGATCAATAATTCCAAACTATTTCTTGAAGAGAGTGAGATACCTCCCAAGTCATCTAACATGCTCACTAATCAATAAAGATAAGAACAAACAAGAAAGCCATATTTATGAAGCAAGCAAATTATATTAAAAGACTGACTTTGAGAAAAGGTTGCTGCTTGCCAAGAAAATTTTATTATTATAAAACATTTTCTGTCATTTGTATTACTTCATTTTCCCTTTCAGATTATCTGTGTAGCCTTGTAAACACATCATAATCCAAAGCAGTTGAGCTTTACCACTAAAATATAAATCAACACAATAGAACCAACTGCATAATTAAAACAAATGTGTACCGGGCTTCCCTGGTGGCACAGTGGTTGAGAGTCTCCCTGCCGATGCAGGGGCCCTGGGTTCGTGCCTCGGTCCGGGAAGATCCCACATGCCGCGGAGCGGCTAGGCCCGTGAGCCATGGCCACTGAGCCTGCGGGTCGGGAGCCTGTGCTCCGTAACGGGACAGGCCACAACTGTGAGAGGCCCGCGTACTGAAAAAAATAAATACCACCATCAACCCAAGCAGATTACAAAATACCAAGCAGATTTTAAAATAATAGTCTACAAGCCTGCTTTTTTAAATATATAACTAAATGCATTGAATATCTTATATAAAAAGCCAAGAGATAGAGTTGAAACCGAATATTAAAAGTAAACATCTCCTTCCCCAAAACCCTAACTCCACTCCAGTCATGAGGAGAACATCACACAAAACCAATTTGAAGGACAGTCTATGAAATACGTGAACCAGGACTCTTCAGAATTGTCATTAAGAAAAGGAAAGTCTGGGACTTTCCTGGTGGTGCACTAGTTAAGGATCCGTCTGCCAATGCAGGGGACACGGGTTCCAGCCCTGGTCCGGGAAGATCCCACATGCCGCAGAGCAAGTAAGCCCGTACATCACAACTACTGAGCCTACGCTGTAGAGCCCGTGAGCCACAACAACTGAGGCCACATGCCGCAACTACTGAAGCCCGTGCACTCTAGGGCCTGTGTGCTGCAACTACTGAGCCCAGGTGCTGCAATTACTGAAGCTCGCACCCTTAGAGCCCGTGCTCCGCAACAAGAGAAGCCACCACAATGAGAAGTCTGCGCACCACAATAAAGAGTAGCCCCCAGTTGCCACAACTCGTGAAAGCCCATGCGCAGCATCAAAGACCCAACACAGCCAAACATAAACAATAATAAAAATAAATATATAAAGGCATCATCACATAAAAACAAATGAGGAAATAATTTTTTTTAAAAAAATAATAACTGTTGCAGCAGTGTTTAAGAATCTGCCTGCCAGTTCAGGGGAAACGGGTTTGAGCCCTGGTCTGGGAAGATCCCGTATGCTGCAGAGCAACTAAGCCTGTGCGCCACAACAGCTGAAGCCCGCATGCCTAGAGCCCGTGCTCCACAACAAGGGAAGCCACCACAGTGAGAAGCACGTGTACCGCAATGAAGAGTAGCTCCTGCTTGCCGCAACTAGAAAAAGCCCGCATACAGCAATGAAGACCCAATGCATCCAAAAATAAATAAATTAAATTAATTAATTTAAAAACAAAGAAACTAAAGTGTCAAAAACAAACTAATGAAATAAAATACATTTTGGGAAGAAAGAGGAAAAATTATACATGTACTTGATATCTGATTGTATAACTATTAGTATTACTGAATTATTTTCTTAGGTGTGATAATGGTATTATGTTTATGAAGAACTATGTGCTCATTCTTAGGAGACACATGATGAAGTATGAACGAAATGCCATCTAAGATGTCTGCCACTTACTTTTAGCTGGCTCAGGAAAAAACTTTCTATCTATTTGACAGAGAAAGAGAGACAAGGCAAATTATGACATAACGCGAACAATTGGGTATTGATTATACTATTCTTACAACTTTGCTGTAGGCGTATAGGTTTTCATAATATAAATTAAACTAACAGTTTTCTTTAACTTAAAAAAGATTCAAAACCCAAACTAATCCAGAAGTTATAATCTTCTCGTAAATATAAAATATATTTTATTTTATGCTGCTTAACTCATCTCCTCCAAATTAAAAAAAATTGAAAAGGGATGACTTATTTTACAGAGTAAGGAATTATAGCTAACATCCAGGAGTAATATTTAGGTTTCCTTCAAATTGATATTCAATACAGTCTTTTTAATCATCTGAGCAGTTTATACTGATCTTGGGCTCATTAATTGCTAACTTACCTACTTTTTTTAAAAATAAGAATGTTTATTTGAATACAATTACCTTATCCCTTAAAGAAGCTGGAAAGAATATTAAATAACCCAGAAGACACAGTTGGAAACTGTAAAGAAGTATAAGAAAGAGAGTCACTGGCAGAAGAGAAGAGCAGATCTCTTGCAAAGCTGCATTCCATGTACCCTGCCTGGGTCAGACATAGTTCATCTTGAGCCGAAGATCCAGTAGAGACCCGTCTGCCCAAAATGCCTTTCTCCAAATGAGAAAGAAGTGAAAATGCTAAGACATATGAGAACATTCGCTGCTGTCTACAGCTAATTGAATCAGAAATCTTTAATACCATTTCAGGTCCTGAAATTCTATTATTCTACATAAAACACCTTTAAAAACAAGTATATATTATCATTTCACACCCATTAGGATGGCTACTATCAAAAAAATAGAAAATAACTGTTTGCGAGGGTGTGGAGAAATTGGAACCCTTTTACATTTCTGGTGGACATAAAATGGTGCTACTGCTATGGAATACAATATGGGGATTCCTCAAAAAATTAAACACAGAATTACCATATGATCTAACAATTCCACTTCTGGGTATTTCCCGAAAGAACTGAAAGTAGGGACCTGAACAGATATGTATACACCCAAGTTCACAGCAACATTATTCACAACAGCCAAAAGGTGGAAGCAACCTGAGTGTCTATCAAAAACTGGATGGATTTTAAAAAATGTGGTATTTATGTACAATGGCATAGTATTTAGCCTTAAAAAGGAAGAAAATGCTGCCACATGCTACAATATGGATGAACCTTGAAGACATGCTAAGTGAAATTAGCCAGTCACAAAAAGACAAATATTGTATCAGTGCACTTATATGAGGTACCTATGGTATGAATGGACCCTATTCAAATTCTTAGAAACAGAAAGTAGAATGATGTTTGCCAGGTGCTTGAGGGAGAGGGGGATGGAGGGTTAGTGTTTAATGAGTACAGACTTCAATTTGGGAAGATGATGAAGTTCTGGAGATGGATGGTGGTGATGGTTGTACAACAATGTGAATGCACTTAATGACACTGAACATTGTATGCTAAAATGATTAAAATGGTAAATTTTATGTTATGTATATTTTAACAATATTCAAAAAAAACCCCACAGGTATGCAAGCCATAATACCCTCCTAACCCTCCTTAAAAGGAATGAGGCCCATGTCCTAATCCTGATGCAAACTTAAGGAATGCTCACTGCCCATTTCCCCATCTTCCCTGCCCAGGAAGGAGAACCACGAGCTGGCAGGGCAGAGCCAGAGCCAGGGGCGGGAAATTGGTCCTGACGTTACTCCCACTGAAGAAACTCAGAAGAGCCACAACAAACGGTAAGGCCCAAGAAGACGGACAGAGGCAGGCTAGGGAAGAGAAGGCAAAGGCAGAAGGAAGGAAATCCCTGAGAACATGGGCAGCTGATGACACTGGGAAGGGACACCACAGCTGTGAGGAAAAGGAGGATCAGACAACAGGGGAAATCAGAGAAGGGAACTGCCCCGAGGTAAGGAAAGAGAGGAGTAGGAGAAAAAAGAAGAATTGTAAGCAAGAAGGAGATTCATCCAAGAAGAGACTCTTCCCAAGTACCAGCAGGAAAATGACTTCGTTCCACTGAGGTGGCCATTTGTATCTAAAGAAACCAAGAAAGTTGGTGAAGCCTATAAAATGTAGGAAGAAAAATTCTTTTCTGTGTAAGAATACTAATATATGCCCATCCACAGAGAACTGTGTACTGCCATTGTTTTCCTTTGTTTTTGTCTTTTTTTCTCCCACAAGAAGAGAACACTTACTTGTTTAGGAATAATTTCAATCAGGGCCTACCTTTTTTATTTGTACCAAACACTAGTACGCCATGAATGAGCTAAAGCGTTTTAATGGCACAGGGGTAAGAGTATAGGCTTGAAGCCAGCTCTGCCTGAAACTGAATCCTGGCATTGTGACCTGAGGCAATCTGCTTAAAAATCTGCTTTGATTTCCAAATTTGCAAAATGGGAATAATAACAGTGCTACACTTCAAGGCATTACTGCAAGAATTAAATAGGCTAAAATATGAAAGCCCTCAGAACAGTGTCTAGCCCACACTAATCACTATTAAGGTATTAACTTCCTATTATACTCCAGACCTAGAACATGAGTTCCAGGACAGCTGAGATTTTGTCTGTTTTGTTCCCTGTTATTCTTTGTTGAGTAATAACAATGTATTGAATGCCAGCAACACAGAAGCCCAAAGGAATAGCACTACCTTTCTGTTATTACCAACAACTAAAATCTGCATAACACTCTTCAGGCTCACAGTTCACAGAGCGTTTTCTGCACCTTATCTCAGGTGATTCTGTGACGCTGCCATTATTACTTCCAGCTCTCAGACAAACGAAGGCTCAGAAGACGTAAGTGATTTGCCCAGGAATCCTGGCAATTAATGCTACTTCTGTTCACTCTAGACACCCACCCAGAAAGCTCAGAACATACCGTACTGAACTGTTCAATTCTCCTTAACTACAGATACACAGAGTTCAAGTTCACCAAAACACTTTATCTGATTTGCTTCAATAGAATTGATGGAGAGGGAGGAAACAGATGAAACAACATTACTAACTATTAAAGTTGAACAACGGGTACAGTGGGATTGATTATACCCTTTCCACTTCTATACATCTGAAATTTTCCATAATAAAAATGTAATTGAAAAATAAGCTCTTCACTCCCAACATAAGCTCTGCCACTTCCAACTACCTATTGAGCACACCTAGGTGCGAGGAAAACACCACAGCAGAGAAGTTTCTCAGTCTGAGGCACTGAAGAAAGTGCTGCACTGGGAATCAGGAAGATTCAGTCTTCACTCTGCTTTATCTAACTGTGAGACCTCACTGGTCCCTCAAGCTCCTCTGGGCCCCGAACTTCCTCATCTGTTCCTTCCAGGGTTAAGATTCTGATTTCACCTTTCTACTAGTTCCTTAAACTCAACACACAAAACCAAAATCATCTTTTCTCTATTCTAAACCCCTAAGACCTGCTCTTCCTCCTGACTTCTGTATTCCTGCTGTCCCATTCTGCCAGCCATCCAACCACAAATACCTCAGCATCATCTCTGACTTAAGACACAGAACTGACTGTTCCTTCCCCTCCTACCTAATCAGTCACCACATCTCTGTTCAACCTCCAAAGTATCTCTTGACTCCACCACCTCCTTTCATTCCCAAGCACACTAACTCAGGCACTCATCATCCCTCACCTGGAGTAGTGCCATGAACTCGACTGAAAACCCTGTCTCTAGTTTCTCCTCACTGACAATCCATCATATTCATTCTCCAAAACCCAGTCATGACCTCTCAACAGCCTCACTGTCCACTATGTTCCTTCATGTAACCCAGGGTCTGGGTAATTTGGATACTCAGTTTCCGGACATCCACCTCATTTCCAACACCACCCCTCAGCCTTTGCTCAAGCTACCCTTCCCTCAAGAATGCCCTCTTCTTGCCCTGGCGCCTCAATTTCACAGTGGTGCAATTTAAATGCCACCTCCTCAGTTGAAGTGTTCCCTTACATCCCCAAGGGGGCAGTATCACTCCTTCCACTGAACCCCTAAGCACCTTGTCTGAACCCCTCTTACAGCGCCTTTCAAATTCCTATTAGTCCTTTCTTGTTTTGGTGCCCCTACTCTCTCTA
Organism: Mesoplodon bidens; assembly: GCF_964165515.1. Classification (NCBI taxonomy): domain Eukaryota; kingdom Metazoa; phylum Chordata; class Mammalia; order Artiodactyla; family Ziphiidae; genus Mesoplodon; species Mesoplodon bidens. Next base: position 1,937,358 of record NW_027672468.1, on the reverse strand, counting down.
CTAGATGATTCGCTCCTTGTCAGAGGAAATGATGCTTTATTCATCTTTGTATCCTTCAGAACAGAGCTTCTCAAAGACTGTGCCGTGGCACTGTGGTATGCCATGAATGAGCTAAAGAGGTTCTAGTCAGTCATCCCCTCAGCCCTCCACAAAGAGACGTCAGCAGCCAAAGTCCCACAAGTCAAGCCTCAAGCAGCCTCAGGCAGCCTCCTCCTTCAGCCAAGTATACTCCACGATGACTTGAGGAGCACTAAGAGGACGCAACACGTGGTACACAATGGATGCGCACTAAACATGTGCTGAGCTGAACCTTGGAATAACTCACCCGTTACCCTTGAACCACTATGTTCTCAAGAAAACTTACCATCCAGACTAGACTCTCTCTGAACATTCTCCCCGAAGATGTTCTGATCATCATTTTAATAATCACCTGTTTATTAGCTGGTTTTACTTGTCGTACCATCCAAAGCCCACAACGATAGTTTACTGATTAAAATAGCAAAGGATATGAACAAACAATTCACCATGAAGAGACTCAAAGAGAAAAATTCAACATTATAGAACAAAGAAGTACAAATGCCACTTTACACTATTAAATAAGCAAAAACTTTTAAGGAAAATATGTATTTATATCCAGTTATGGTGAAACAGGTACATCTGTATATCTGTTACTAGTACAAACTGGTATAACATTCTTGAAAAACAGTATGGCGATATATATCAAAAGCCATAAAAACATTCATACCATTTAACACAATAATGCATTCAAAAATTTATCCTAGAGATATAATTAGCCAGAAAAAAATACAATAATATCTACAATAACGTAGATTAAATATTAACTGAAAACCAGCCAGCAACATAAATATCTAATATAAAAAGATTTAAGTAAATTATTGACGGCATGACTTGATGACGTATTTTGCAGCCTCTCAAAGTGTAATCATGTCAATTAAAATTGTGACAACTATAACATGGAAATGTTTCATAATCTAATAAGTAGAAAAAATTCAAATTATATGCATTATAATTAAAAATGAGTACAATAATATATGTGTATGTGTATATATATATATGTATATATATATATGTGTGTATATATATATATGTGTGTGTATATATATATATATATATATATATATATATATATATATTTAACAGAATACCAAAAAGAAAATCAACTGTTTTTGGGGTAGTAACCCAAATATTTAACAATCTACTTAACAGCAATGCTTAAATTATTTTATAATTTAAGAGAGAAAGTTCTACCATACTGAGGAAACTTAGGGGTCCCAGGATGCAAACTCAATATAGTCTCAGGAAGAGGTCCACACCTCTCTTTTACTGCTCACTTTGGCCTTAACTGAGAACGCTCATGTACTTCTTATCACAATGACCTATGACAACCCAGATCCCAGTTTTCCAAGGACTAAGAAACCAGCTCAACTAGCCTTCTGATCATCCCCATAAACCTGTGGGGGATGAATCGTGCAAACTGCCCTAACTCAAGAAACAAAGAACCCCTACAACAATGTTTTACTTTAGCAATCAATAAGTAGCCAAGCATAAGTTTAATTATAAACCCTAAAAGTATATAGCATTGTCTCATTATAGTCTCCGGGACTAGCATTAAAAATACATCAAAAAATAATTTTAGCACTGATGCCCCACAAGGACAATATTAAAACTCTCTTCTAATTGTTTTCTCTGTAGTACTACAATTTTCTTAGTTTAATACTGAATGGCCAAGATACTATAATGGACCAAGAAGATTAATTACTGTGAAATAATAAATACTCAAGACTAAAATGTCATTCTTAGGGCATTTCAGCAATATACAAATAATCTAAAGGACTAATACAACCATTAGGAAAAACGTTTAACCTTCTGTTTCCATTGATATGTTCCTGGTATCCAGATCCTCAAAAATATGGATATATAGTCATTCATGACAATACACACATAGTACATAACAGGAAAACAAACAATTTAATACTTAACCCGTTCATCAGAGCACTGGGTGATCAACACTCAAGAATGTTGACACAAAAACTGAAGGACCTCTGAAGATCCAATCATATGCAGATAGGTTGAATCCCTGTGCAGTTACTCATTCAAAACAGAAGTGGAAGATTAACCTACCCTCACTTCTCTTCAAACAAACTGACAAAGCATCAGGCAGTCTGTTTGGAGTAGCTTCACCATCATCCAGTCGGCTCCAGAAGTAACCAATTCAGCCAGGTCACCACTGCTGCACCAGGACCCTACTTCCTCCACCTTGTCCCACCTCATCTTGCTGACCAGACACCCTCCTCTAGGTTAAGTCCCTTTTGTCTTTTCCTCAGGCATTACCAAGTCCTTGCTTTGTAAATAAGGCTCTCCCAGACCTTACTCACCTGCAGTTCACTGCACTGGCTATCACCCAAAGAGCCCATCAGAGCTCTTTATAATTTCTGAAAGAGAGAGAAGGAACCTTTTAATACATACTAGAAAACACCACTCACTGCTGATGTATCAGTTCTGAAGCATTTGTATCCAGTGGTCACAGCATATGGTCCTTTGGTCCACAGTACTGCAGTAAAATGTAGCATAACCAGCCAGGACCAAGAGTCCTGAGATAAGGGTCCAGAGATAAAAGATTGCTTTAATGTTGCTACTAATCAGCTGTGTGACCTTGGGAAAGTCACTTGACTTCTCCAGGCCTCAACTTCCTCATCTGGAAAATAAGACAGACTAGATAGAAGCTATAGTAAGTATACTGTGCATCTCATCATAAAATTCCACAGATGATAATTACCAACATTACTCCCAGCCCTAAGGTTACGTGAATTCAATTTCTAAATATTTATTTCCTTACAAGATCAACAAATCAAAACTTTACCAACCTGACAATGCAATTAACTGTTTGAGTGGTTCACTAACAATTCAATTACAGTTATCTTAAACCAATGGAAGTTTAAGATTATCAATATTAATTAACATCACAGGCAATAAGGGTGGAATACCTGCCTAACATCTAAACGGGTTCCGTGGCCATGCCTTCCATGACTTCTCCCTCTGCTTTCACTAGTGCCCGCGCACCTAGGCAACAGAGGTCTTCTAAACACCAAGTAACACCAACTGCTTTCTACGGTCAGATTAGGGGGACATGGCTAACGATGGAGGAAGGAGAGCAGAGGCTTTTTATCTTTTTTCCTATATACACTTAGCACTGCTTGGATTTGTTTACCATAGCATGCATCAGTTTTACATAAGAATAAATAATTTTTTAGACTATATTAGTTACACATATTGCCTACTGAAAGGAAGCTCGCCTCACAGGAATATTTTCACCACCAGGAGAATATCGACAGAAGAAAGCAAAAAGGCAAATTCAGATGTTCCGAGAACACCTAAAATATGGCACAGAAATAACAAAAATCACAAACATTCACACGTCACAATGGTTTACTCAAAAAAATGTGCCTGCATTCTTTGAAGAACCTAATGATGAATCAGGGTTTCTGGGGGTCAAAACAAGTTGAACACACAAATTCTGGCTTTACCAGACAACCTCCTGCCCTTGGAGAAACTGACCCCGTACAATTTACACCGGTAAACAAGTTGGTATGACTCTCTAGTAGTATGCTGAGAAACGTTCAATTTGCTTTAGACAATTGGTAGCTTTTAAAATAAAGATAGATGCGTATATAAATATATATGCACACACACACATATAGACATATAAATTAAAAATCTCCATGTTATGTCTACTATTTATTCTTGAAAGAGGAATATGAACCTTATTGAATTCAGGAAGGCTCAGAAGCATAATCCCAGCCACCGGTGAAGTGACAGACCACTACGCTTTACGCGGCTCCGAGCCAGGGCTACCGACGTCACCCTGACTCCAGCCAGCAATCCGAATGGACTACAAGCTGCTGCGGCCACACCCTCCACACAGATCATACTTCTCTCCTAGAAAACAACTCAAACTATTATTTAGAAATCAAATGATATTGGCACGTATACTTATCTAAGTTGATGGAAATAAACGGCCATAACACTTCGTTTATAATTTTTAAGTAGCTCCTCCCCATCTCTTGTTTATCGACAAGTTGATAAACTTGGCCCCAAATCTACTATGCATTTAAAACTGTTAAGCATTTAAAACAACAGGCAAAGGACCTTACTTCTTGTGCTGGGCCTGTATTTAGAATCTTAGGGCTTCCCTGGTGGCACAGTGGTTGAGAGTCTGCATGCCGATGCAGGGGACACAGATTCGTGCCTCGGTCCGGAAAGACCCCACATGCCGCGGAGCGGCTGGGCCCGTGAGCCACGGCCGCTGAGCTTGTGCGGTCGGAGCCTGTGCTCCGCAACGGGAGGGGCCACAACAGTGAGAGGCCCGTGTACCGCAAAAAAAAAAAAAAATACAAAATTAAATTTAGTCTGACAGATAATTATAGACTAATTTGCATTTAATATCAATACCATGCCTACTTCTTAAACAGAGGACAAAATTGCATGTGTAAGATCTGGTCTACTTATTTGTAGGTCCCGCTGCAATATACTTAGTCTTTCACAAATATGCTCTATATTTTTAAACTACACAAAGTGCTTTGCAAGCAGGAATGATTTCCCCTGTTATTTTGGCATCACTCCCTTCTCCAGTAAAATTCTGGACGGTGCATACATGTATACAGACTTTAAAACAATGTAGATTGAATACTTATGGTATTAGAAATGAAACTTCTTGCTAACAACTGCAAAAATCAAGCACACCAGCTGATAGAGAGACACTTACTGACTCCCCAAAACTCCCACCTTACCTAAAAATAGTGTCCCAGCTTCCCAGCTGAAAGGACAGACTAAAAAAGCTATGTCTTCAAAGACACAGACCCTCGCTTCACCACAAACTTCAGTACTATGGCATTTCCCATTTTAGAATGCTTCGTGTGACAACCTGTTCGGTGGCCAACCACCAACTTCACTTTGAAGTCAATACTAACACTTCACATGGTCTACACGTGTGAAAATTGTGGAAAATGTCTTGACACAGCTCAGGCCAAACAACACTAGCCACACAAGATGACCTATTTCTAAATATTCCCTTTTGGATTATAAACAAGCATCTCCATAGGCCCTAAAGTAGATCATTGGTTCTTTCCACAAAGTAATATGTATTTTAAAAAAAAGATAAAAGGTACAGATTGGGAGGCCTAAGGCATGAATATGCCTCCATCTGTAAGCTGAAAATAAATAAATTTTACAATCCATATTTGCTCTGCTAAGAATAAAAATAAAAATATATGTAATACACACAAGCACTTCTGAGTTTCAAACACAAGCAAATGTGGTGTGTGCACTTACAAAAAGATCTTGGTTTATGTCCACCTTCCTCTCCCAAGTTTTTTTTTAAGGCAAAAATGTCAATTGTATGCCTCAATCTGGAATAAAATAAAGCACAGCTTACTCTTCTTAAACAGATGTGTGATAGAGATGAAAACTTTTTGAGTGAATTTCAAAATCAAAGGCTACTCAGATGTGTTAAAGGAAAAATAAACAAAACCCTGCAGTAACCAATCTACCATAACAACTTACATTTTCTCAATAAACCATAGTAAAATATTTTACAGACACACACACTCACACACACTGTAGTATAGTACATCTACAATGACTAAAATAAAAAAAATGAAAAGATATATTTTTAAAGTTGAGAAAATTGCTTGTGAAGAATGTAAAATTAGCAACACTGTCCTTCTCACCAGTACAGAATACTGACTGTTCGTTGACCCTGTATTCATAATGTTCTATAAAACCAAAGCCTTATGAGTTAGATTAAATAAAGCAACACTCTGAATTCACACACTACATGTGACCAGAAGATAATGACAAGCCAGTCTTATCCCTAATAACCTAACCAAAATGCAACACTATCATTTTTATTTCCAAATAATTATGAGAGAGCCAAGCACTGTTCCATTTTTCAGAAAATAAAAGCAGGATTTGCCTGAAATCATTCTTTCCAATGCAAAGGGTGTACTTTACATGAGTCCCACAAAGTGTAGGCACACAAAATCCGCATACACAATCACTAACACTCAATGCAGACTAAGTGATGGACACCAAAGCACAGATAAAATTAAGACATTCAATTAAAGTTACACAAGGGAATTTAAATAGGCAAACTATAATTACCCCTGGTGAAGATACTAATCAAGGATGGCTGCAAATAACATTTGGCTCTGGATAAGCTCCAGTAGCTGAAAAGTTTGGTGTACTTGACACAGTTGTCCTTTCCAAATCTAGCCCTGCCTCTACTCCCATTTGACTGAGTGAGTGATTTGGAAATAAAGATGGCCCCATCAAGTTACTTAGTTGCAGTCTCACCCTCATGACTTGATTAAAATAAAGAAGGAAAAAAGGTAAATCATTTTTAACTGCAGTCTCACCTTACACATCTCACCAGCACTGTAGTTCTTTAGTCATCAATGACTTCATCCAATTCCTGAGATAAACAGAAAAGTAAAATGTGTTTAGACAACACCAGTAAGAGACATGTAGCAAACATTCTATCAGCCTGAAGTGAAAGGGCATATAAATTTCAAATGGAAAAAGTTACCAAAATGGTACAGTATGCAGCTTTGTAAATGAGTCTGTTTGCTTTACTTTAAAACAAAAACATTTCCTCTCTGTGTGAGAAAAGAATAATTATAAAGTGTTCTTAAAATCCAAACATAAAAATGTCATATCTGACTGAGCTTACTTTCAAAAAATCAAATGAAAAAGAAGGAGAAAAAAGAAGAGATGATGGAGAAGAAATCCATTCATACGAGTTTAAGAGAGGGCAGAATTAAGAACAAACTAGCCAGGACGACGCCTTTCTCCCCCCTCCCCCCGCCCAACTCTAGGCATCCACTGTCTCTGGAGTTACACATCTATAAACGATTTGCCTGAAAAGCGTTAAGTGGTGAGGGTGAAGGAACAACAATTTTGAGTTTCAAACACAACCTGAGGGTCTCAATTCAAGAAGAATCCTAAGACCCTGATTCCCAACCCTGGCTGGACGATCCTCAGCAAAGGGGAAGGTGCAGGAGGCTCAAATAATTTGGGGGGAGAGCAATCAAAGTTCCTTAGATAAAGCTGCGGTCCCTTAGCTCAAGAAAAGGGAAGTCTTGAAGGAATCTCCAGGAAAGGATCCTCTGTTTTTGTTTTTGTTGATGTGCTTGTGGCCCAATGAGAATTTCCGAGGAGGGGGCGGAGAAAGGGGGTAAAGAAAGTGAAGCTCAGGCAACAGCCCTCGGCGGGGGAGGGAGGGGTGCACCCCTGACCTACTTTTCCCCGCGCTCACCCTCCGGCCCCGCCCCACCCCTCGTGGAAGTCCGAGCCCAGAGGGGGCAATCGAGCGGGGCGTGGGAGGCCTGCACGCTCCCCACACCCAGCCGCGACCCAGAGGAGGGGAGCGTGCAAGGCGGCTTGACTTCCCCTCCCGGCGTGCTGTGGGCTGGACAAACCTCCCACACGCTCGCGGCTGGGGTCTGCGAGGCCCCCTCCACGGCCTGAGCCGAGGGCTCCGCGGCCCCCAGCGGAGGGGAAGGGGGCCAGGGAGGGAAAGAAGCTGTAAACAGCCCCAGCGTCTGGGCCTCGCCTCGAAGAGCCCCGCTTCCCAGGCCCCGCCGCGTGCCGTCTGGGCCTCAGGCCGGCCCCGGGGCCGACCCTCTTGGGACTTGGAGGACCGGAGGGGAGTCCCGTTCTCTCTCCGGAGCTCTCCAGCAGCTCGCGGAGCGATCCCAGCAGCAGAGAAGGGGGAATTCAGGACTTACCTCTCATTACTTGCTACGCCATCTTGGATCCACTATGGCAACGCCCCCACAAAGCATTATGGGTAAGAAAGAGCATTTAAAGTGACCGCCCCCCCTCCCTCAGCCTCGGACTCCCGCCTCCTGCCGCCGGCACCGCCCCTCGGGCCGCACCTCCCACCTGGAAATTTGCCCCGGGTGGCTTGGAGGCCAAGAGGCCCGCAGCCCTGTCCCCACCTCCCCCGTACTGTTTTCCTTTAAAACCGCCCCCCATGTTTAAAAACGTGGCTTTGGGTCTTTCCCGTCGCTCCTGCCCCGGCCTCCCTTCCCCCCACCCTTCGCCTCCCCGCCTGTTCCCTGTACCCCACCGCCCTCCTGTCCTGGCAGACACCCCGCGTCTGCATTTAATCAGCCCGAGGTTTCTCTGCTGCTGGCAGCAAAGAGCCGCTCATTGATTGATTTATCCGTCTATTATTGCTCTAGATCTTCGTTGCCCGGAGGCGGGCTTCGTTGCCCGGAGAGGGGTCGCCCACGGGGCCCTGGAGCCTGGCAGCCCTGCAGGCCAACCGGCGCTCTGACTGCAGCATCCGCGTATGGAAAGATGCTTGTGTCCTGCCAAACCGTTCCGGGGCCGTCGGGCTCCGGAACCTGGGCGGACACCATGTCCCTGAGCCTACAGGCATCGCAGCGCTTTAGGGAGGGGGAGGAGGAGTACTAAGCGAAAAGCAAATTTTACCCCTGTTGACTCTCCCTTCCGCTGTCTCCTCCCCTCGGCCGGTAATGCGATCTGCGACCCTCTAGATGGGGACCCCACCCCTCCCCTAGGAATGTGGTTTTGGGCTCTGCCGAATCCACCCTTTTACAGTGCGGGCTGCCTGCGAACTGGGACTTCCCGAGGCAGGTAACACGGGGGCGCAGATAGCGAGCTCTGGCCGGCGAGCAGAGGCACGCAAGGGCTCGAGGGAGGGTCCGGGACAGGGGCCGGGGCTGGAAGGAGGGTGCACATGCCACAGTCCACCTGCCGGGTCCCAGCCGGGCGGCGAGCGCCGGCGCCCAGGCGAGCGGAGGACTGCGGGCAGAACTCTGGCCCAAGGCTGGTTGGGGGCCGCTCAGGTCGCCTGGCTGCGATGGGGCGCGCTGGAAGTAGGGGCGCCTAGATGCCAGCCGGGGAACCCGGCGAGCGACCCCGCAGCCCACGCCCGCCGCCTGGGCCTCTGCTCCTGCCCGAGGGCTCGCTGCAGGGGAGCTGAGCGCTCTCGCGATACTCGCCGACCGCTTTCGGTTGCGCGGGCGAGTAGAACTTCAGCCCGCGCCCTCGCGCGGTGGTCCCCTTGCCTCGGGGCCCGTTGGTCAGTCTGCCGCACTCTCGCCTCCCATTGCCACTGGTCTCTGCTTTGCAGACTTTGGGGGCCTACTCTGGTTGCTTTTTGGTTTCCCCCAAGCAAATTTTGACCAAGAGGTGTCCAAGGGAAAATTCCTCCAGGACACCAAGTCTTGCCAAGTTGTATTCGGTATAAAATGCTGTTGAAAGGCTCTGAAATTAGAAGAATGCACAGGCATTAAAGCCCTCCTTCGGTGCACGGGGAGGGCCTGGGGCCTTCGGGTCCACCCAAGGGTTTTACGATCCACCAGACCCTAGGAGAAGCCTCTCTCGAGGAACCTGGACGGTTGCTGACAGAAGCCCTGCCCCCGGGGAGCTAAAAACTCCACCAGGCAATTGTCCCGGCCAAGTGAGAAGAGTGGGGTGTAGACTCCTTAAGGGATTGGCCCGGGGTCAGCGGTGAGGGAGGGAGCGAAGTGGTGAATCACTGCAGGCCGGCTGAGAACGCGGCGTGCTGGGAGGGCCCTCACCTGAGTCACTGCTTCTCTGAGCTCCCGAGTGAGTTGGGAAACTGGAGCCCGGAGCCAAGTTCTTGGACAATCCAGGCCCCGCCGCTACGCGGGGCCGTGGGCTGGGGGTGGGGAGGCAGAGCTGCTCACGACCCTCTGCCGCTGCCCGCTGGAAAATGAGCCACCCTGCCCGTCTGGAGAAGGCTCCAAAATCTCTCCTTTACACGGTAGCCAGTTACTGTTTCCAGTCCCCGTTCTGCACCTAGTCAACCCCTCCTATGCACTGACTTATTGGTTGCTTTGTGTTTACCCGGCACCTTAATATGTGTGGCCTGAGTTTCCTGTAATTCAGCATTCAGTAAGCTGAGGGCAAGGACTGTACCTCGCCCATGTTTCTTTAGGAGGTGCTTTTCTTGGCCTTGCATGGGCCTGGACCCAGAGAAGAGCTTGATATATGTATGACTGCCTGACCCCCCCCCGCCGTTCGTTCAAGACAACGTGCATCCTGGCCCATCCTAGTGCAAGATGCCACCTGTGGCCTCAGCTAGAAAACCCTCCTAACTCCTTTCGCTGCCTCCACTCTGCCCCCTACGCTCTGCTCTCCATCTGACCAACCCAGGGAGGTCTGTGAAATGTTGTCACGTGAGTCCTCTGCTTAAACCCATGGGAGGTGTCCTCGTCACACTTAGAATAAAACCAAATTCCTAACCATAGCCTACAAGGTCCCACGTGAGGGGGCTCCTCACCATGATCAGCACACTGGCCTTCAACATTCCCTTGCAGCACTACAAGCCTCCCTCCAGCCAGATCCTTGACCCCCAGATCTGATGGCCATCATCCTTTTAGCGCTCAGGTCTCAGCTCGGATGTCCCCTCCTGGAAGAGAATTTTCATGATCCCCTTCACCAAATCAGGGCATTCTCTATTCTTTTATCCTGGATTAGGAATGTTCCTGTTTGTCTATTTGTTGATTTTTTATTTTCTACCCCAGCCCCCTTATGGAGTATAAGCTCCATAAGGGCACAGGCCTTGTCTAGCTTGTACACTCAGGGCCTGGCACATATATAGGCATTCAGTAAAGATTTGTTGAATGAATGACCAAACCTTTATGAGAGCGAGGGGTGGTGTTGAAAGAGTGCAGAAGCATGGAATGAGCAGCTGACGGCCCTGCCCATCATCAGACCACGGGGCTTGTACACAGCTAGAAGCAGGCAGGTTGGAGTGGAGTTGGGGGGAAACAGACCCCTTGGTCACCATTAATGGTGCTCCATTCCGATTCTGATCTGATGAACCACAGCCCCAAATAATTCCCCACTCACGCCCGCTTCCTTCCCTCACTTTTTTTCTCCCCAACCCAGCAATGGCCACATCTTATTCTGTCCAGACCTAAGGCTCAGCCCTTGGGTCTCTCTTTTTCAACTACACTGCCTGCCCTTCTCTTTCGGTCTCAAGGCTTTGAGTAGCGCCTTTACCCTGAGAAAGGACTCTAAACCTGTAGCTCAAGCCCAGGGCTTTCTCCTGAGCTTCAGACCCTAGTCCAGCAGCTTTTTAGCGTCTCCACATGAAACTCGCATGGACGTAGCAAGCTCAACATGTCCAGAGGTGAGTTCTTGAGTTCCCCCCACAAACGTGCTCCACCATGGTCTTCCCTAGCTCCATGTTTTAATTGCTCAGGCCACAGTCACTCCTGTCTTTCTCTCAAACTCCATCTTCAATCCATCTACAAATCCTGCTTTGCCTTCAAATTGTATCTAGCAATCTACATCTCTCATCACCTCCATTGTTGCCACTCTGGTCCCATGCACTTTTATCTCCTTCCCTTTGCCCCCAATCAGTGTATTCCCAATGTAGCCACCACACTGGTCTCAATAAAGTGCAGATCGAATCCTAGCTCTCCTCTGCTCACACCCATCTGATTTCTTCTCATCTCATTCAGAGGATAAATCTAGAGTCCCACACGATTTGCCTCTGATTTGTTTGACCTCATCTCCTGCCTCTCTCCGCTGGCTCTGTTTCAGCCATAATGGGCTCCTTTTTGAGTGTTCCCTCTTCTAGTCACACCATCTCCCCTATATTCACATGGCTCACATCTCTGCTTCCTTCAAGTTTTGCTCAGCCCCGTGAGTCCATCTCTCGCCAGTCTATTTAAATTTTCAATACTCCCCCCTCCCAGACACTCTATTTCTTTCCTGCATTTTTCCCATAGCATTTATCACCTCCTAAAGTAATAAAAAATTTCTTATTCAGCTTCTTGTCTGTATCTTTCCATGTGAAGAATCAAAGTCCTTGGTCACCAAAGACTTGTGTTTGTTACTGGGAACTACATTTCCCAGCCATGCCCTTGCCTTTGGGGCCATGTGACTAGTTCTTGCCAATAGACGTGAAGCAGAAGTGTGACTCTGAATGAGCAGGGCAGATCTGCATGACCAAAAATACATGCAAGGACTCTCAGCTGAGCAGACAACAGACCTTTATTATGTTAACCTGCTGAGAAGTTGTGATCTGTTTGTTACAGCATTTAGCACTTCAATCACTCTACCTTGGGTACAGTGGCCCACTAGAACAGAAGCTCAGTAAGGGCAAGGGCTTGTGTAGGTTTTGTTCATTTGTTTCTCCTCAGTGCCCAGAACAGAGCTTGGCATATAGTGGGTACCTAATAAATATTTGTTGAGTGAATGAATTAGTTTCCTTTTTCCACGACCAGTCATGAAAATAAGTGAATGGTTGGCAAGGAAAGGACAAAGTGAAAGGAATTTTTTGTTTGTTTGATTGTTAAACAAGTAGTAACTCTGGATTTCTACAGAAGCACTGGCTACATGTCTTGGTCAAACTAAATGGAGCTTCCTTTAATTCTGTTCTCCCTGCTTCATCTTTCTCTTTTCTTCTTCCCACTTTTCTGCCTTCTCCATCTCTATCCCTCTAGGTCCTCCTTCTCTTTCCCCTTCTTCTTCCACTCCTTTTTCTTCCATGGATTTTCTTCTCTTTTTATTCCCACTTAATCTAAAAAAAATCACTGCCTGTTAATGTGAGCTACTGCGAGTACTCAGCCAGGATATCTACTCCAGGTTACTTAAAATAGAGACTTGGGAAATAACGTTGTTTAAAAAATAAAGAAATATTAAATCCATGGACTCCTACTCTCCTTCTACCTTTAAGGCCCACTTCATTTCTTTTTGAAATCCAGAAAAGTAGTGATGGTGGTCCAGATAATTCAGACTAATCCTCCCTCTAAGGACTACTAAAACAAAATAGACAATGTATTCCTCAAAACATCTGCTTGGAAACATCTGGTGGGTTAATAAGAGTGAAAACTATCAGGGGTAGACAGAACAGGGAGGTGATTCTAAGGTTTGGGGTCCTTGTGCCCTAAGTTCCTTTGCTTTTGACAGCAACTTAAGTCCAGAGTAAGTATCACCTTGCACACATTAAGACAACTGTTATCAAAACAAAAACAAAAAACAGAAAATAACAAGTGTTGGCAAAGATGTAGTGAAATTAAAATACTTGTGCATTGCTGGTAGGAATGTAAAATGGTGTGACGACCATGGAAAACATTATGGCAGTTTCTCAAAAAATTAAACAATTACCATATGACCCAGCACTTCCACTTCTGAGTATATAACCAAAAGAATTGAAAGCAAGGACTCAAAACAGATATTAAACACTCATGTTCATAGCAGCATTATTCACAATCACAAAAAGGTGGGAGCAACCCAAGCGTCCATCAAGAGATGAACAGATTTTTTTTAATGTGGCATATACACACCATGGAATATTACTCAGCCTTAAAAAGGGAGGAAATGCTACACATGCTACAACATGGATGAACCTTGACAACATTGTGCTATGTGGAATAAACCAGCAGCAAGAAACAAACAACTGTCTGATTGTATTTGTACGAGGGCATCTAGAGTAGACAAATTCTTAGAGAGTAGGAAGGGTGATTACCAAGCAGGGGGTGGGGAGGAAGGATGGGGAATTGTTACCTGGATACACATATAGCGTCTTCAGTGTGGTAAGATGAAAAGACTTCTGGAGATTAATTGCAGAACAATGTAAATGTACTTTACTGTACACTTTAAAATGACTAAAATGGTAAACTTCATGTGAACAGAGATTTTACCGCAATTTTTAAAACTTTTAATGGTTGACAGTAAATTGTGCATTGCACCACAATTTTTGAAAGAAGAACAAAAATTTAAAAAGACAAACCATGCAAAAACTACCAAAAGAAAGTAGGCATTATGGCAAAAAAGCATGACTGGAAGTAAAGAGGGATGCTTCATAATGATGGTATGCTTCATTCACCAAGAAGACATAACAGTTCTGAATTTGTGTGTGCCTAATACACATAGCCTCAAAATATAGAAAGCAAAACCATGGACAGAATTGCAAGAAGGTAGAGACAAATCTACAAATACAGTGGAAGATGCATATATCAGTAACTGTTAAAACAAGCAGATGGAGAGCTAGTAAGAAAGAGATCTGAACAACTGGATAAGCAGACCTTACCTAATAGATATATAGAGAATACTGCACCCACAACTGCAGATCACAAATTCTTCTCCAGTCTACATGGAATGTTTATGAAAATGCTGGGCCATATAACAAGTCTCAACAAATTCAAATGCTCTAAATCATACAGAGTACATTCTCAGACAGTGATGCAATTAAGATAGAAAACAAGAAGAAAAGTAAGAAAATATCTACATATTTAAAATTCCTTTTTTTTTTTTTTTTTTTGCGGTATGCCGGCCTCTCACTGTTGGGGTCTCTCCCGTGGTGGAGCACAGTCTCCGGACGCGCAGGCTCAGCGGCCATGACTCACGGGCCCAGCCACTCCGCAGCATGTGGGATCTTCCCGGACCGGGGCACAAAGCCGTGTCCCCTGCATCGGCAGGCGGACGTTCAACCACTGCGCCATCAGGGAAGCCCAAGAGGTGGTTATTATGTAGTCATTAAGAACAATGAGTTTGGGAATTCCCTGGCGGTCCAGTGGTTAGAACTCTGGCGCTTTCACTGCTGAGGCCCGGGTTCAGCCCCTGGTTGGTGAAATAAGATCCTGCAAGCTGCTCACAGCGGGCCAAAAAAAAAAAAAAAACAATGAGGCAATGAGGTCAATCCATTAAGTACAGACATGGAAAGATGCCTACAGTACATTAGGGAAAAAAGCAACATGCAGATCAAGAAGAGTAATATCCCAGTTAGGTAAAATATCAAAATAAAGCAAATCAGAAACCCTGAATGTGTTTATATATGTATAGGAAAATCTGGAAGGCTGCAAACTGATTGTTAATAATGGAGTTACCTTTCATAGTGTTGGACTATCACATTTTTTTTCTCGTGGTACGCGGTCCTCTCACTGTTGTGGCCTCTCCCGTTGCAGAGCACAGTCTCCAGATGTGCAGGCTCAGCGGCCATGGCTCACGGGCACAGCCGCTCTGCGGCACGTGGGATCTTCCCAGACCGGGACACGAACCCATGTCCCCTGCATTGGCAAGCAGACTCTCAACCACTGCGCCACCAGAGAAGCCCAGATTATCACTTTTCAAATTACGTACTTCTTTGTATTTTTTTTTGGCAAAGACATGTATTACTTATATAATTTTTAAATTTTGTTTATTTATTTATTTTTTGCTGTGTTGGGTCTTCACTGCTGGGCGCGGGCTTTCTCTAGTTGCAGCAAGCGGGAGCTACTCTTTGTTGTGGTGCGTGAACTTCTCATGGCGGTGGCTTCTCTTGTTGTGGAGCACGGGCTCTAGGCACGTAGGCTTCAGTCGTTGTGGCACGTGGGCTCAGTAGTTGTGGCACACGGGCTTAGTTGCTCTGCAGCATGCGGGATCTTCCCGGACTAGAGCTCGAACACGTGTCCCCTGAATTGGCAGGTGGATTCTTGACAATTGCACCACCAGGGAAGTCCGTATAATTTTTTTAAATAGGTAAAAACATGAATAACAAAAGCAGCACTGTAGCATTCGAATTGACTTGAGCAGTTAGAGGTGCTTAAATACAATTTTGTTACTTTCCTTTTATTTTTGTGACCTTAAGCTTAAAGTATGTTATTGAAATGCCATGTAGATGAAGATTTTTCAAATATATGAAAACGTAATAGGATTTCCATAGCCAGTTTTTCCATATTTTAATTTTTTCTTTTTATTTCCTTTTCTTTTTATTTATTTTTAAATTTTTCCCCATATTTTAATTTTCTATGAAGTTATTTTTAAGTACAATTCCATTTTCTACAATAATCAAGGATATAACTCCATTGGTCCAAAAGTAGATAGGTGAAGATTAGTATTTTTCACTTATAGGCAGGATATCTAATTTATTTTACCATGACCTCAATTTTTTAAAAAAATACAAAAAGGAGGGAAGATTGATTAGAGATCTTGCAATAAAAGCTCCCAATTAGGGCTTCCCTGGTGGCACAGTGGTTGAGAGTCCGCCTGCCGATGGAGGGGACACGGGTTCATGCCCCAGTCCAGGAAGATCCCACATGCCGTGGAGTGGCTGGGCCCGTGAGCCATGGCCTCTGAGCCTGTGCGTCCAGAGCCTGTGGTCCGCAACGGGAGAGGTCACAACAGTGAGAGGCCCGCGTACCGCAAAACAGAACAAAACAAAAAAAACCTCCCAATTAGCATGAGATAGTGACTCAAATCCAAAATATATTTTGCTTCATCTTTTACTCTATACAAATTATCACAATTTTATTGCTTACTCAGCGTCTTTGAATTTTGTTAGTTTTATAAAATATAAAGTTTCAAAAACCTTAAAACCTTTTATTTGGAATCATGCCATGACAATAAATAAATTGCTATTACCTAGAGGCCTAAACAGTTGAGTTTTTCCCCCTAACCCTTTTTCTGTAGACCAACATATTTCAGTAATATCATAGATTTGGAAAGAAAAGTTATTTTAAATTAGAGTAAAATTAGAGTTTCTGTTTGTTAACATTTAGGGTACCCTTTAAATACAGAATTGTAGAAAGACAGGAAGGATGTTTAACTGCCCTTTATTGCGTGATGTGATAATACATAGTGGTTTGGTGGCAAATGTCAGAATATCTCACTGGGACAGACATAAATTCTGGAATTCACTGAGCAACAGTGAATTTCATTGTGATGTTAGGAATATGCCCTAATATCTTAATTCACTGGGTAAATTATTTAAGTTAGTGAATTCTAAGATTTTTCTCTTTGTTCTCTTGCTGAGTAACAAATAGTTGTATTTTTCTTCATGGATAGTTGAAAAAAGAATGTGAATAGCTCCTTAAAAGTTTTTATATTGATTACCTATTGAAATAATATTTTGGATATATTGGGATATTGGGATATCCAACATTGGGATAAATAAAATATATTCAAATTAATTTTGCTTATTTTTACTTTTAAAAAATGTGGCTATTAGATAATTTAAAATTACATATGTGGCTTGCATTTACGGCTCATGGTATACATATATATTTTTTTGCCCACGCCACGTGGCATATGGGATCTTAGTTCCGGGACCAGGGATTGAACCCATTCCCCCTACAGTGGAAGCCTGGAGTCTTAACTACTGGACCTCCAGGGAAGTCCCGTGTTAGCGTATTTTTGTTCAGTGCTGATCTGGAAGAACAGTACTAGTGTAATTTTCTTCCCTTGTAAGTAATTTGATTTTTGTTTGTCTGGATACCTTTTTTTTCTTTAATACTTTTTAAAAAATAATGAAAAATATGGTATTAGCACTGGTCATTCTGGGCCACACCTTATGGTTGTTTTTTTTCTTGATATTTATTTTTATTGTGGTAAAAATACATAACATTAAACTTACCATCTTAACCATTTTCAAATGTACAGTTCATTAGTGTTAAAATCTCTAGAACTTTTTCTTCTTGCAAAACAAACTCTGTACCCATTAAACACGAATTCCCCTTTTCCCCTCCCACTCATACCTTATGTTTTAAATATAATTTGGTTAAGAAATTATAGTCAACTAATAACGGAAAGCTTGCAGGTTATCTACTAGTCATATGTTTTTTCCTGTTAGCAAACAGGCAAATAAGTGTTTTAGTGCAGTTCTTTTTTCCCTGCCATTTCTGATTTTAGAGCGCAGTTCACACTAAGAAGCAAAAAATGTGTGCAAATTGTCCAGAAGGCATTTTTTTCAAGGATTGTTAGTGTGTTTGGTGTTCCCATCTGCTGATGTGGCTGCTCTAGGTCAGTGTGCCCTGATCCACACCTCTGGGCAGCCTGGGCACACAGGCAGGATGCTTTAGCTAGGCTGCAGATAGCAAGTTTGCTCTCCCTCTAGTCTAACTGGGGTTATTAGTGAGGTGCATTTCAAAGAGAGGAAAAAACAAAATTTCAGTTGTCTTAAGTTTAATTTTCCTTTTACCTGATGAGGCATTTCTATTTTAAGTGCACCAAGGAAGATCAGCTTTTCCCAGGAACGTGGCATTGATGCCTCTCCTGAAATGAAAACTCCCCTTCTCATTTGCGGATTATTGACCTTAAGTTTAGGTCTTTGTATATGTGTGCTCTTGATTTCTAATGCTATAGTTAGCTCTGCACTGCTTTCCGGATGATTCCTTTTAATGTCACAGCTCCCCCCAGAATGGCATTTCCAATAGAACACTGTCATCTTTAACACTTTAACCCTGAGGCCATTAGTGCTCTTCTCTTGCTAGGATCAAATCTCCGTGGATTTCATTGTCCCCACATCCCCCACCTGACTGCTCCCAGGTACCGGAAACTCAGCGTGTCCCACATTGAGCTCAACCTGTACCACTCCAGACACCAAACCTGCTTCTCCTGGTTCTTTATTCATGATTTGGGCAAGCCATCCATCCATCAATGTGAACATCTTTCCCTTTTCTAATTTCACCTAATGTATAATAAATGTATAATGTCTAGTGTATAAAAAATATATTTTACTAAGGTTCAACAGTAAATGACAAATTCTTTGAGATGGCTGCATCTGCTTATGGCAACTAGGCACCTCCCCTCTCTATAAATTATGCACGTGGAAAATAGGGCTAGTAAGTGCTAGACATAAATAATTGATAATTAAGCTTTCCTAAATGATGAATCGCACTGTTGTATCACTGCAGATGGCTGCCGTGTGTGTTTTCGTTTTGATGGGTAACTTTCAAGGGGTCCTCAGTGATTGCTTTGGTTTTGGCTGCTGTTACTCTCAAATAATGTTTTCCTGCTTGTTATTTAATTAAAGAATTGCCTCACTTTGTGGCGAGTGATTTTATCCACGTTGTTTTGTTTAATACATGTTTCTAGACTAAAGCAGCTCCATGTGTAGAAAATCCAAAAAATGAACATTTGGTTCCATTTTTCTGTTAGAACTTTCTTCTCTGTCTTCCTTGCTGTGGCTTCTTCACAGGCTGAAATTGCTGAATCTCATTTTTTTAAGAGTTTGCTGTATACCTTAAACATTGAAACATTTACCTGAGCCGATAACACATAAAGAAGACTTTTGCCGATTCATAAGTTCTTTGTATTAATCTAAGAACTTGGGTATATGAGAGCATCAATAAAGTATGTTATGGTAGGAGTCGTTCACTTTGAACAGCTTGCCTTTGTGGGAGAATTAGATTATAGAAATGTGGCTTAAGAAGCATTTTTTTTTTTTTTTGCTGGAAGGGGTGTGGTGAAAAGGGAACCCTCCTGCACTGTTGGTAGGAATGTAAATTGGTACAGCCACTATGGAGAACAGTATGGAGGTTCCTTATAAAACTAAAAATAGAACTACCATATGACCCATCAACCCCACTACTGGGCATATACCCAGAGAAGACCGTAATTCAGAAAGAGACATGTACCGCAATGTTCATTGCAGCACTATTTACAATAGCCAGGACATGGAACCAAACTAAATGTCCATCAACAGATGAATGGATAAAGAAGATGTGGCACATATATACAATGGAATATTACTCAGCCATAAAAATAAATGAAATTGAGTGATTTGTAGTGACGTGGATAGACCTAGGGTATGTCATACAGAGTGAAGTAAGTCAGAAAGAAAAAAAAATACTGTATGCTAACGCATATATATGGAATCTAAAATAAATGGTACTGATGAACCTAGTTGCAGGGCAGGAATAAAGAGATAGGCATAGAGAATGGACTTGCGGACTTGGGGTGAGAGTAGCATTGACGTATATACACTACTGAATGTAAAATAGTTGGCTGGTGGGAAGCAGCAGCATAGCACAGGGAGATCAGCTCGGTGCCTTGTGATGACCTAGAGGGGTGGGATAGGGAGGGTGGGAGGGAGGCTCAAGAGGGAGGGGATATGGGGAAATGTATGCGTATGTCTGATTCGCATTGTTGTGCAACAGAAACTAACAGTATTGTGAAGCAATTATACTCCAATAAAGATCTATTTTTTTTAAAAAAACATTTTTTTAATTGAAGTATAGTTCATTTACAAAGTGTTCATTTCTGCTGTACAGCAAAGTGACTCAGTTATACATATACATACATTCTTTTTTCTATTCTTTTCCACTATGGTTTATCACAGGATATTGAATATAGTCCCCTTTGCTATGCAGTAGGCCCTTGTTGTTTATCCATTCTATGAGAAGCGTTCGTTTAATCATCAGATTTGGAAAGTGTTCCCACATGGAATGTGCAGTGTTACCCAAGCCTCCCTTGGTGACTTAGTGCCATCACGTCCTGGCACGGTTCTTCCTTCTATCTGGATAAGGCAGATGGGGATTCTGACCCTGACTGCTGATTGCATCTGGTTAGTGTAGAGTTGAAAATATCCCTGCCTCCTGGCTGGTCAAGGTGGGGCAAAGAGAGCCTGTGTGACTGATGTCCCTGTAACCTTGGCCATTAGCACTGCTAATGAATTTGAGACTAGGGTCTGTGTATGTGTCTATATCTTTCATAGCACTAAACCTGTCCAATTAAACTACATAATCTATGTGGTAGTTGGTAGGTAAAGCCTGGGGCAGTATTATTTAAATTTGTATTTTCCTATTAAACAATCATTTTGAAACAAATATGAAAAACAAAGAGCCTTCATTGTAGAGGGTTATGGAGGTATACACATAGGTAGGTAGGTGCTGAGACTTCTGTGTATAGGTATGAGCTGGCTTATGAAAAATCTAGGTAAAGAAACATATGTGTGTATGCATGCTGATACCTGCATATAAGATTCCTGAATAGGTGGAGAACAAAGAATAACAGCTTCCAGTGTAAGGAAAAAAAGTCAGGAACAAAACACATATATATATGTTCATTAACATCTATCTATCTATCTATCTATCTATCTATCTATATATATATATATATATATATATATATAACATAGATATGTTCATACATTATATGTTCAGGTGCATTGTTGGGCCTTCTGGTCTTTTGCTTCATGGTATCATAGGCAGATCATGGTAAAGATTCAATTAAGAATGTCACAAGGAATATGGTGATCTATTTTATATTTGGTATCTTGGGTTCTCGCTGCTATGATTTTGCTTATTTTGTGCCATTATCCCCAATCAAGAGAAGAAAATTTTCCTAGGGTTAGAAATTGCTCTAATTGTTTGTTGAAGGGTTAACCATTTTTTTTTCCGCATCAGCTTTTTCACTTGGCTTAGTTTGACTGGTTTCTGTTTGATTTTTCTGTCTCTCGCCCTCTAGGAAGCTATTTTGCCAGCCACTTCATTATGGGAGGAGAGAAGTTTGATTCAATTCATCCTGAAGGCTACCTGCGATCTTAAATTTCTGGGAAACAGACGAGTTGCAGTATGATTGTAATCCATTTACATCCACGCGGGGCTAAGTGGCCCAAGTCAAATGGTCTTGTCAAAATAAGTTTGTAATTGCTGGTTCAGCAGTGTTTGTAGTTTGGTCTGAGTTGAGAGGGGCCTTGGGAGCCAGACTGCAGCCTCTTTGATGGATCAGGGTCTCCTGGCACTAGAGGCCGCCCCGTGGAAAAGTACAGAGTCTGCCTGAGGGCGAGGACAGCTCACAAAACCCAGCTCTCCTAGGGATCTGAAGCTCTGCCTAAATGCCACCTCTGCAGACTGCCCTTGCCCAGCCCCTATCTGGCCCTCACCTCGCTTTTCGTTCCTCTTCATGGCACTTCATACCATATAAGCGTTTATTTCTCTGTCTCCTCCTGTTTATTATCTGCCTTCCCCATCAGAAGGTACATTTCACAGGGCAAGGGCTGTCCTACTGCTGCATCCCAGCACCCAGGACAAAACCTGGGACATTATGATAAGCCCTTAATAAAGATCTGTTGAATGAATGACTCAAAAAGTTCCCCTTGATATCTGATCTGCTATCAGACTGTCTCTCTCTCCATTCATTCAACTCATTCCATAAATGTTTATGGAGCATTTTCTCTGCACCCAGCCTGAGGCTTTGTAATAATAGCTTGCATATGGCAATTGAGTGGCTGCTGTGTGCTAAGGAAGGCCCTAGAGACTTCTCAGGCATTATTCCTAATCTTCACAAAGACCCACCTGACAGAGGATTTATTATGAATCCCATTTTGTAAGTGAGAGAAGTGAGGTTGCAAGAAAACTGAGTTTCCGAGAGGTGAACAGCGGTAATAGCCTTATATGAAGTGCATACTATGTTCTGGGCCCTGTTCGAAGTGCTTTACAGAAAGTTTTCCCAAAGTCACATAACTAGATCTGCCTAGCCAGAGATCCATAATCTTTCCACTGCTTCTCATGCTTCAAAATATCCTGCCTTTCTCCAGAAACTCCTAGTTTAGTGGGGCAGACAAAACATAGGAACAGGAAATGTTTCAGTAGCACACAAGGCCCGAAGGGATGGGATTCTGTAGGAATAGGGAGTGTGGGAGGGGAGTGGCAAGGGCAGATGCTTCGGTGCTGGTGTGGAGAACAAGGCCTTGGAGGATGGCTGGGTGTTCACGAGGCGGGTGGGAAAGGGGCTTCCCGGGAGTGAGGTGCAGAGCACAGGCCTGAAAGCATTCACGTTTCTGTTGAATCAGCTACCATTTACTGAGAAACTACCATGGACCAGGTACCGTGATAGGCGCTGGGGATACAAAGCTGAAATGAGCATGGTTTGTTCCTCCCCAGGAACAAATGAGTAAGCCAGTCTGGCGGGAGTGGACCTTTCCTGATGTCGAAACAAGATTGGGAAGGTAGGTGGGGACTCCATTATCTCGAGACGTTTTCCACTCTCTCCTGTAGGCTCTGGGGAATACTGAAAGTTTTTAGACAGATATGTGCCCTGGAGAAATTATCTGTTTGTTTGTTTGTTTGTTTTTTAGGAAGGTTAATCTGGTGACTCTTCCATCTGGAGCTTTAATTAAAAAACGTTGTTGTTGTTGTTGTTGGTTTTCATTGTTTTCTTCCTTCCTATCTGGGGTGACAATCCTCCCCTTCAACACCTTCTAATTCTGAGTCCAATAGTACTTTAGAAAATACCAAGTCCTTTCTGCTTCAGATTCACTTATGACAGCTCACACTTATCAAATGTCTGTTCTCTGATTTTGCTGCTACTACCTTAGCCATTAGAGTGGAAAGATTTTTTTTTTCTGATTGAGCCCGATAAGTACTCTTCCTCATTCACCGAGAGTCAGCTTATGCCTGGAAAATGCCCTTTCTTCTCACATGGACTTGCTGTTTGCGTCCATTTCTTCCTCCCTTTTTTCTTTCCTCTGGTGTCAGAATAGATTATGTACTTTAAAAAAGTGTAGTTGTTTTTTATTTTACCTTTTCAGGCCATAAAGATTATTTTATTTATTTATTTTTGGCTGCTTTGGGTCTTTGTTGCTGTGCGTGGCTTTCTCTAGTCGCGGTGAGCAGGGGCTGCTCTTCGTTGTGGTGCGTGGGCTTCTCATTGCGGTGGCTTCTCTTGTTGCAGAGCACGGGCTCTAGGCACGTGGGCTTCAGTAGTTGTGGCTCGTGGGCTCTAGAGTGCAGGCTCAGTAGTTGTGGTGCACGGGCTTAGCTGCTCTGCAGCATGTGGGATCTTCCCGGACCAGGGCTCGAACCCGTGTCCCCTGCATTGGCAGGCGGATTCTTAACCACTGCGCCACCAGAGACGTCCCAAAGATGATTTTAAAACAATGGAACACTCATTTAGGTTCATTTTGAGGTTTATGCCAGCTAACAAACCTTCGCAAAGTTTAACCGCCTTGTTTACACTTCTCTGTGAGCCTGTGAATGACTGAGCTCTTCCAGGAGCACCGGAGAGCAGACTTGACCTTCACTTGCAGGCTGTCTCCCAAAGGAGCATCAACACTGGCCATTTTGTTGTTGTTTTTATGAAGTAGTCATTAACTGTGCTTCATGTTGCACAGAGCAAATGTTTTCAAAGAGCATCATGATTTCATGTTAAGAAAGCAAATCAGGGTCACTTCAAAGAGGGAGGTAGAAGCAGAGAAAACAGAAGAAATGTAGCACATTTCCCTTTACTTTCCCCCTTTCTTAGTTAATAATAATAATAGCTAACATTTATTGAACACTTACTGTTTGCCAGGCCTGGTTGTTCTAAGCTCTCCGTACATGTTCTCTCTCTGTGTTCTCACCCTAACGAGTAGGGTCCTGATTTGACAGATGAAGAACAAAGAGACACAAAGAATTAAAACAAAGATCGCAAAGCCTGGAAGTGACTAAATCGGGATTTGATCCCAGCAGTCCAGCTCCAGAGCCTGGGGTCCTCTGCCCTTTCCTGCTGGTCAGGTCAGGTGCACTCAGGACCCCTGCGCATGTCCTGTCTGTGAAGCTGTCTAAGTAGATCATCAAGTGAGGTTTGTGAGATATGGAGAGACAACCATCCAAAAGTAGCCAGCATGGCCATGACATGTTCTCCTGAGTGTCTCTTGACAGAGTCCATATCTGGTGTGTAATTCCACCTGCCGACCTGACCTGGGGAGTCCGCCGTTACCACACGTCAGCTTGTTTAGGGGAAGGCCCATCGATTGAAGGTTGACTGGTCGCTTGAGTTCTGCAGAGCTGACCTCTACTCTCTAGTAACGTATCTCGGTGTCGGTAAATGGGTGTCAGGTTGCAGAGGAAAGTGAACAGCCTTATAAAGCCATCCAGCAGCTTCAGGCAGGAACAGCACCTCTTTCCAGAGAGATGGGGACAAAATATGTTGAAATAAATTATTAGATTAAATTATAAATGCCATAGACTTCCTGGCTTCTGGGTCTTGTTTTTCCTGTCATTTCTGAATGATCAGACCAAGATGAGTACCATTCAGTTCTCGCTCAGCCTGTAGTTTTTACTGGAGTTGATCTCCCACTTAGGATAATCCATCAAAGTCAAATGTATTATCAAGTCTTCAGGTCAGATTTAAAGAACCAGATATATATAGAAGGATGTACATATCGAAGGATGGTTGAAGAGAGGTTGGAATCAAGATTGGAAGTTTTACGTACCTTAAACTCTTTGCAACCTTGGCAAGTCTATCACTCAGGCTCTCAAATTACCCACTTGTAAAGTGGAGGCAGTTCTGACTTTATAGGAATGTCATGCTTGAAAAATGCATTTCAACTGCTGGATGCAATGAAGTATGGAGCAAGGTTAGCTGCACTCACTAGGCTTTCAGGTTGGTTATTTCTGCAGTTACTGATGGTTCTGGGTGGAGAGAATACCCACTGTTTTTTAAGCAACTGTCTTAAGTAGTGAACAGGGCTTCTGAAGGCCTTTCTGCCCTGCCCTGGTCCCTATATAGAGGAGATAAGATGGTTGTGTTTGTACATCACAGTTGAGTAAAGGCCATTCGTCCTCTTCTTAGGTGGCAGAAGAGCTGGTGCTGATTTTTTTGGTCCTTTATTGCATTAGATCTTATTTTGTTGAGGTAAATTACTGCTAAAACTCTAAATTATTTGGAGGCTTAGTGACCTTAGGATTGTCAGATATCAAGTGTTCTCTTGACTCTCCCAGAGTTCAGATCTCTCCTGTCATCTGAGAGGAAGCAGCTGAGTTTTCGTTGGGCCCCTAATACTCCACATCCTCTTGGGTGTTTTGTCGCTTCTTCCTCACGCTCCCTACAGCCAGGCTGCACAGGTAGTGTTGAGAACCAAGGCACACACAGGTGGGCTTTCCTTCTTCCTCTCATAGAGATGTACCCCCAAGTTGTGCTTAAATCCAGTTGCCATAAACTGAACGCTTTTATTCACATATGGGCAGGGAGAGCAAGTTAGTTAAAGGAACTTGGCAATATATCCATTTATGAAGCAGGATTTTACACATATAGAGCTTTGTGTAAGCCATGGTGCTGTTTATTCATTCAGTAAATACCTGTGAGTCATATATTGTGCTCGCAACTGGGAATGCAAAGGTGAGAAGGATTTGGCTCCTTCCCCGAGGAGCTCTGACAGAGTGGGGTGGGCAGATTGCCCCTGACTGTGAGGGATCGTGGTAAGTTCTCCGAGAGAGACAGGGCCAGAGTAACCTGAAAGCGCAGGGGAGTGGGGATGCCCTCCTCCCAGGGAACTGGCTCTGAGAGGAGTCCTGGAACCTGGAGGGATGAGCAGGACTTCCCAGGTGGAGACTGGGAAGGTCATTAAGGCAGAATTCACAAGCACTGCGAGAAAGCACAAAGATGCAGAAGGGCACATCGGGCTTCCAGAATGGCAAGAAGTCTGTAAGGACTGGATCGTGAGGGATGTTGGTGGGAGATGAGGTTGGAAATACAAACTGGGCCCGTGTTCGAAGGGCTGTGAATATTG
Source organism: Mesoplodon bidens (assembly GCF_964165515.1). Lineage (NCBI taxonomy): Eukaryota > Metazoa > Chordata > Mammalia > Artiodactyla > Ziphiidae > Mesoplodon > Mesoplodon bidens. Next base: position 1,911,077 of record NW_027672468.1, on the reverse strand, counting down.
TACTGAGAAGCTTATACTCTTCTATGGCAGTAGAGAAGGTCATAGTCATGAGTGGCTTTGCCATTGACTAGCTTTGTGGTGTAGGTTAAGGTATTGGCCATCACTGAGCTTCTGTTTCCCCATCTATAAAAATACCCATCTTGGGGCCTCCCTGGTGGCGCAGAGGTTGAGAGTCCGCCTGCCAATGCAGGGGACACGGGTTCATGCCCCAGTCCAGGAAGATCCCACATGCCGTGGAGCAGCTAGGCCTGTGAGCCATGGCCGCTGAGCCTGCGTATCCGGAGCCTGTGCTCCACAATGGGAGAGGCCACAACAGTGAGAGGCCCATATACCGAAAAAAAAAAAAGAAATGTTGGGAATTCCCCGGTGGTGCTGTTGTTAGGACTCCATGCTCTCACTGCTGCAGGCCTGGGTTCAATCCCTGGTCAGGGAACTAAGATCCCACAAGCCACACGGTGCAGCCAAAAAATTTAAAATTAAAAAAAAAGAAAGTTAAAAAAATATCCATCTTGGGCCTCCCTGGTGGCGCAGTGGTTGAGAGTCCGCCTGCCGATGCAGGGGATGCGGGTTCGTGCCCCGGTCCGGGGGGATCCCGTGTGCCGCGGAGCAGCTGGGCCCGTGGGCCATGGCCGCTGGGCCTGCGCGTCCGGAGCCTGTGCTCCGCAGGGGGAGAGGCCACAACAGTGAGAGGCCCGCGTACCGCAAAATTAAAAAAAAAAAAAAAAATATCCATCTTGCTGGAATATTTTCAGAATTCAAATAATGACAACTATTGTGATTTGATTTCCATTTTAGAAAGTTAGCTCTTTAAATCAACTCACAGTGTAGAGTGAATCAGAAAGGGCGGAGATTAAGGAGACCAGTTAAGAGGTCGTAGTTTTAGTTAAGAATGAAAACTACCTGAACTAGGATAGCAGCATTAAAAAATAAGGATGGTGCAGATTCAAAAGTTGTGGGCAGTGTGAGTTGAGGGAAGGGGAGAAGTTAGGGCAGAGGACACGGAGGAGCAGCCCCTGGGGTCAGCTACCACTTAAATGGGATCCTCTGCACGGGTTTTGTCTGCAGGTTGGTTTGTGCCCAGGCCCCAGTGTAACCAGACCGGTTGGTCACAAGTACCCCAGTATCTACTGCCTTGGAGCCTGTATTCATCTGCCCAGGCTGCCGTAATAAAATACCACAGGCTGGGTGGCTTAAACAACACATACTCACTTCTCACAGTTCTGGAGGCTAAGAGCTCCAAGATCAAGGTGCCGGCAGACTGGGTTGCTGGTGAAGGCCCTATTCCTGGCTTACAATGACTGCCTTCTTACTGTGTCCTCACATGGCAGAAAGAGACTGGGAGTTCCCTGGTTGCCTAGTGGTTAGGATTCCCGGATTTCACTACCATGGCCCGGGTTCAGCCCCTGGTTGGGGAACTGAAATCCTGCAAGCCTCACTGTGTGGCCAAAAAGAAAAAAAAAGAGAGAGACTGATATCTCTATTTCTGTTCTTATAAAGCCACTAATCCCATCTGGAGGGGCCCACCCTTATGACCTTATCTAACCCTAATTATCTCTCAAAAGCCCCATCTCCAAATATAGTCACATTGGAAGTTGGGCTTCAACGTATGAATGGGGGGGGGACATGAGTCCATAGCACAATATAAAGTCCATGGAAGGAGTGGGCCTCTTTTCCGAGTGAGTGTGTGTGTGTGTGTATGTATTAGATTGGATTTTTTGCCTTTTGTCTGCTATCTTCTTTCCTTCTTCCTTCCTTTATAATTGTACTACACCTGATTTTGTTTTGGGCATTCAGTTTGGCAATATTTAGTAAATTTTCAGCTGTGGCCCAGCTATTTCACTTCTCTGAGTGTCCATGTAAAGGAAAAACATACTCCTGTGTCTTTCCTCTGCTCTCAGTATTCTACTACAATGCTGATTCACTTTTTTAAAATTAATTAATTTATTTATTTATTTTTATTTATTTTATTTTTGGCTGCGTTGAGTCTTTGTTAGCTATGTGCCGGCTTTCTCTAGTTGTGGCGAGCAGGGGTTACTCTTCATTGTGGTGCACAGACTTCTCCTTGCAGTGGCTTCTCTTGTTGTGGAGCATGGGCTCTAGGTGTGCAGGCTTCAGTAATTGTGGCATGTGGGCTCAGTAGTTGTGGTGCACTGGCTTAGTTGCTCCATGGCATGTGGGATCTTCCCAAACCAGGGCTCAAACCCGTGTCCCCTACATTGGCAGGTAGTTTTTTTATTTTTAAAATTTATTTTTATTTATTTATTTATTTATTTTTTGCAGTATGCAGGCTTCTCACTGTTGTGGCCTCTCCCATCACGGAGCACAGGCTCTGGACACGCAGGCTCAGCGGCCATGGCTCATGGGCCCAGCCACTCCGCGGCATGGGGGATCTTCCCGGACCTGGGCAGGAACCTGTGTCCCCTGCATTGGCAGGTGGACTCCCAACCACTGCACCACCAGGGAAGCCCTGGCAGGCAGTTTTTAACCACTGTGCCACCAGGGAAGTCCCCTGATTCACTTTTTTTTCCCAATTTACTTTTAATTAATTAATTTATTTATTTATTTATTTTTGGCTGCATTGGGTCTTTGTTGCTGCATGCAGTTCTCTCTAGTTATGGTGAGCAGGGGCTACTCTTCGTTGCAGTGCGCAGGCTTCTAACTGCGGTCGCTTCTCTTGTTGCAGAGCACAGGCTCTAGGCACGCGGGCTTCAGTAGTTGTGGCACACTGGCTCAGTAGTTGTGGCTTACTGGCTCTAGAGCACAGGCTCGGTAGTTGTGGCACACCGGCTCAGTTGCTCCACGGCATGTGGGATCTTCCCAGACCAGGTTTCAAACTCATGTCCCCTGCATTGGCAGGCAGATTCTCAACCACTGGGCCACCAGGGAAGTCCCTCCTGATTCACTTTTGACACTAGATGTGTGTGGGTTTTCCACACATCAGGCAGGAATTGTTAAATAAATTATAGTGTATCTATACTATGAACTGGTATTCAGCCAAAACTAAAGTAGAGCTGTATCCACTGAGGTGCAAATATATCTATGACCACATCGGTTACCAAAAATAAAAGCAAGTTCCTATATATAATGTAGAGTCTGGTTTCATTTCTTTATTTTATTTTTTTAATATTTCTTTATTTATTTGGTTGCACTGGGTCTTAGTTTCTGCCGGCAGGCTCCTTAGTTATGGCTCACTGGCTCCTTAGCTGTGACATGTGAACTCTTAGTTGTGGCATGCATGTGGGAGATAATTCCATGACCAGGGATCGAACCCGGGCCCCTTGCATTGGGAGCTCGAAATCTTAACCACTGCACAACCAGGGAAGTCCCTGGTTTCATTTCTGATAAAAATAACAGTGTATAAAAATATATGTATACATTTATGTTGATATTTACAGGTGCATAAAAATACATGAGCACAATGCATTTTAACCTGTGATGGGGTAACTCTTGGGGGTGCATCAGTGAGGGGAGGTACTTCCTTCATATTCTTCTATGTTGTTTGAATTTTCCCCATTGAACATGTTTTCACTTTTCAATTAAAAGCATTTAATTTTTTTCTAAAAATAGAGAAGGGATTACTGCTGAGCACAGGAAGGAAATAAAATATATAGAGGAGAATATATAGAGGTAGGAAAAGTAAGGAAATTCATAGAATAATGGTTTTAATTTTTTTTAATGAACTGCAAGAAGGGTGTGGTCTGCTGAGTGGTTACAGGCTTGTGGAAAATGAGAAAAACATCAGAATAAACATGGAGAGGGATGGAGTGTCAGGCTTTGGGTGTCAGGCTGTGATGGTTCAGCTTTAGAAAAGTCAGATTAGGTGTGGATGTGACCTGCTTTTAACAAGCTGAGAGTAAAAGAAAACACAGATTATAAAAGAACTAAACTAGGGAATAAATATTCATACTTTTAATTTTTTTATTTATTTTATTTATTTATTTTTGGCTGTGTTGGGTCTTCGTTGCTGTGTGCAGGCTTTCTGTAGTTGATACGAGCGGGGGCTATTCTTCATTGCAGTGCAGGTTCTTCTCCTTGCGGTGGCTTCTCTTGTTGAGGAGCATGAGCTCTAGGCACACGGGCTTCAATAGTTGTGGCACTCGAGGTCCAGAATACAGTCTCAGTAGTTGGGGTGCATGGGCTTAGTTGCTCTGCCGCATGTGGGATCTCCCTGGACCAGGGCTCAAACCCGTGTCCCCTGCATTGGCAGGCAGATTCTTAACCACTGTGCCACCAGGGAAACCCGAATATGCATACTGTTTAAATGCTTTAAGGCTTTACAGACAGCTTTACGTAAGGATTTTTTAAAACAGCATTTTTATAATACATGTCTTCCTACTTCTGGGCTCTCCCCAGAGGTGACCACGCTGCTCATTTCAATAAGTGATCTTCTCGATCTTTTACTTTCAGTTTTTTTTTAAAAATTGTGACAAAATACACATAACATATATGGTATCATCTTAACCGTTTTAAGTATGTAGTTCAGTACATTGACATTGTTTTACACGCAGTCTCCAGAACTCTTTTCATCTTGCAAAACTGAAACTCTGTCCCCATTAAATACTAACTCCTCCTTTTCCTCTCCCCCTAGCCCCTGGCAACCACCATTCTACTTTCTGTCTCTAGGAATTTGACTACTCCAGTACCTCATCTAAGTGGGTTCTTACAGTATTTGTCTTTTTGTGACTGGTTTATTTCACTGAGCATAATGACTTCAGGGTTCAGCCATGTTGTAGCCTGTGTCAGAATTTCCTTCCTTTTGAAGGCTGAATAATATTCTATTGTATGGCTAGAGCACATTTTGTTTTTCCATTTATCTGTCCGTGGACACTTGGGTTGCTTCCACTTCTTGGCTGTTATGAATAATGCTGCTACGAACATGAGTATTACATTCAGTTTTTAAGGCACACGTGCACACCAGTATTGGCCTAGGGAAGAAATGACCATTCAGTTTTAGGAACTTATTTTAATGAAGTTATTGTAGGTCTTCAATTTTGTAATTTAACTTGTTTTTATATACTCCCCCCCAAGAAAATATCCTTCTATCTATGTTAACTTTTAGTTCTTAATAAAGATGAAGAAATCATTTCAAATACCTTCTTCTAGGGAAAGTTGCTTCCTGACACTTAGTGAATAAATATCAAATACATAAACAAAGACTATTTTGCAGTGTACAGATAACATCCTAGTCATTTTCCCAAATACCGAGAGAATATAACCAAACTGTAGATTTTATTCAAGAGTTAGTTTCAACTGTCTCTTGACTCCAGAGATAACATGAGAAACAGGAGAAAGCTGGTTACTTTTACATGCAGAGTAGGATAGATTATTTTTTAGGTAAATGAAAGCATAAAATATGAGACTTAACAGTATGTGTAACGTTAGCGCCACCTTTGGATAGTAAGTTATAACATAAAAGAGACAACTTTGGAAGCTAGTTGGTTGGGTCCAAGCGTTTGCTACTTGGCACTAAGAAAAGGATTTTTAGTGGCTTCTGTCTTAGTTTTCCACCCTGAAAATTCTGTTTTATGGAGATGGGTTTCTGTAGTAGATGGATCATGGGATGGACAGGGGTCCCATTGGTATGACAGAGACCAGCGAGTCACACTATCCAGGGCAGCTACACTTCATGCTGAGGTCCCAGTGATGAGAGGGTGTGCCCCCAAAGAAGTCAAATCAGCTGATAGGACTGCTCCTGCCATATGTTCCTTTTTTTTTTTTTTTTTTGCGGTACGCGGGCCTCTCACTGTCGTGGCCTCTCCCATTGCCGAGCACAGGCTCCGGATGCGCAGGCTCAGCGGCCATGGCTCACGGGCCCAGCCGCTCCACATGTGGGATCCTCCTGGACCGGGGCACGAACCCGCCTCCCCTGCATCGGCAGGCGGACTCTCAACCACTGCGCCACCAGGGAAGCCCCCCCCCTTTTTTTAAAATTACCTTTTCTGGAAACAAAACCCAACTGCTTTTAATTTACTTTCTATCGTTGTTTTTTTTTTTCTTTTCACTTTTGTCTTGTGAATTGTGAAATATTTATATGGAAGTATAGAAAGCACATATCTACAGGTAAAGAAACTGCAAACAAACACCCTTGGACTCGCCACCCAGATCAAGAAATGGAATATCGCCAGCACCTTAGAAGTTCACCTTATGCCTGACCCTGGTCACATCTGCATTGCTTTGTTAAATAAAAGCTTTATTGAGATATAATTCACCATTGGTTTCTCCATGGTAGAGTTATCATCTTTCCCTTTGTAGTTGATAAGTACCTTTGGGAGGATAGTTTGAAACTGCTGCCTAGATTTATTTTTTTTTTATTGCTCACTGTATTCTTTTTTTGTTTGTTTTAATATTTATTTATTTTATTTATTTATTTGGCTGTGCTGGGTCTTAGTTGTGACATGCGAACTCTTAGCTGTGGCATGCATGTGGGATCTAGTTCCTGGACCAGGGATCGAACCTGGGCCCCCTACATTGGGAGCATGGAGTCTTAACCACTGTGCCACCAGGGAAGTCCCAGATTTCTTTTTTTTTAATTGCTCCTTTCTTAACTAACAGGATGCTGCATATTAGATCTACTGCATTGCTTAGGGATATAAGACAGGGATCATGGTTCTGTCTGTCTGGTGTGTAGGCTTCAGGGTATAGTTTTATGGATTAGAGCTATAGAAAGGGGTTGTAACGTAGCCTGAAATTATGAGAGTAGGCGAAAAAAATTCTCTGGAGAAGAAACTTTGCTGGAGATGATGAGGAATAAGAACAGTGTTTAGTAGTTGTTGACCTAGTGGGTTACCTTCCCGATATAAGAATTTCAAAATCAATTTGGATTATAAAATTATGCACTGGGAGAAGAAAGGAGAGGAGGAGAAGGAAACAGTTTCTTCTCCGTTCTTATCATAATTTGGTTTCTGTCCTAGTTGAGAAGATAGTTTTCTTCGATAATCATGAGGCCATGCCCACGTTGATCTCCCCCCCATTACACAAATCGTTGATTGATTGACTCATTCAGTCATTCTTCATATGGGTTCATTTGACTGAACCCCTATCATCCTCCAGGCTCATGTTCAACACTAGAGATACAAAGATAAAATGAAACCCCTGCCTGAAGGAACATACTTTATAACCAAGACATATGCACGAGTTGGAGGAGGGTCCGAAGAGCAAAGGCACAGAAGCATCTAACCAAGTTCACAGCTCTGAACTACAGATGATTCAATAAAATTAAAGTGTAGGGTCCAGAGGGTGCAGGAGAGACACAGCAAGAGATAAGGCTGTGGATCCCGGCCTAGACCAAGGGGCCTTGTGAGCCTTCCTGCAAACTTTGGACGTTTATCCTATAGGAATGGGGAACCATTCATGTGGTATAAACTGGGAGTCATTTAATATACATTTTGAAAGATCACTCCGATGACAATGTAGAAACTCAATTAAGAGATGATTATTTTTACTGTGGGAACATAAAGCAGAGCCCGTTGTCCAGATGAGATCTGATGAGGTGTGAGTCAGGTTACAGTCAGAATAAAGAAGAGGGCCCTGATCCGTGAGGCTGAATCAGTGTTGGTGACCAACATTGGAGGCAGAGTCTAGGCTTTGGTACTCAGACTGTATCTCCCGGGCCCTCCCAAAGGATACAGCCAGCTCATGGGTTTCCCTGCTTTATGTGGCAGACCCATTCTAGTGTGCCGGCTCCTCTAAACCTTTTGGTCTTTGCTTCCAAAGACTTCTGTGCCAGTTCTGGAATCACTTAGTGTGGGCCATTGCTCGTCCAAGCTCCTAAGAGGCCCCCTCCCCCAGCAGCTGTGAGACCCAGGCCTTCGCCAGCGTGTTAATTTTGAGTCATGAGAGGATGTCCTCGTATCAGCAGCTCCTCCTCATTCTGCTTTATAGGCCACACCCATGACCAGCACCCTCAGGACCCACACATCCTTCCAGCTCCTGCCAACACGTGTGTCAGCCCAGTCCCCTGGGATGTTTGCAATAATACCCCCTCCTCTCTTAGCCGGCCCAGCTGGCCCCAAGTGAGTGATGCAGCCAGGAGGAAGATGGGGGCAGTCCATTGTAGGGCAAGCGGTGTCCTGTAAGCGGCTTGTCTTGTTCGAGACTGCTGCCGTGGTCTTCAAGCAAGGGGGATTCCTCTGTTTTCCAAGGAGAGGGAGTTGGCCACTTTGAGGGCCCAGAGAATCTGGGGTTCACAGTTCTCAAGTAAATAGATACAGACATCCAATCTCAGGCCTTAGAGTTCACCCTTTCCATCAGGGCCCTGACTTTGACATAGGAGACTTGCCTGGACTGAGTTCAGCCTTCTTAGAGCTGCCACCCCTAAACATCAGGTCCTGAGCCTGAGGGAGGTAAGTGTCTTTAGGCTGGCTGACTGTCATACTCGGCTTCAAGTTGCTGGTTGTTGTATCCGAGGCTGTCTTTTTCTGTTTTCACTGGGCAGACAGCTCTTAACAACAGCCACCCAGTTCCACAGTCCTTCTCGTGACCATTTCTTCTACACCTCCTGTACCAGAGAAGTTAAACCAGTCAGCGCATCCCCAGCCACAGGTCGCACTGCTACAGCACTCCAGGGGCCGTCACCCCACAGATGGGTCCATGTTGCCATCTGGCTGGTAAGCGACCCACCCTCAGAATTCCACCTGCTGAGTCCACTTCCGTAGGCAACTTCTGATGCCACCTGGTCTAAGGCAGACTCTGGAAGCAAACCTGTGCTAGAGACTTTTGTGAAAACTCTTTACTGAAGAAGTGCTCTTTGGAGAAGGGGCATAACGGAAACCAGATGGGGCAGGGGAGCAAAACTAGGCAGCAGTGTGGTCTTGGCACAGACTCGCTCCAGCCTGGTCCTTTGGGAAAGCTCTGGAGTACAGCTTGCACCACAGAATCCCCCCATCTCGAGGACAGGGGGCTGGCCTTTTGTACTCCTCACTGTGCTGTCGTGAATATTCCATTGGGTTGGCCAAAAAGCTCGTTCGATTTTAAGTGAAACTGAGACAGTTTTCATTTCACGAAGGACTTTATTGATCAACGAACGTACTCACTACCCGAGCAAATGCAGCATTCTGTGTATTTTGTTCAGCATGTGTATGCATATTCCTAGGAGTACGCCCGCAGCTGGCATTGCCGGGCACACAGTATACTGGAGAAGATACTGCCAAATGGTTTTCCAAAGCAACTATACCAATTTTACTCCTGTCAGGAGTGTTTGGAGTCCCCAGCACCTAGTATTTTCCATCTTTTTCATCATAGCCATTCTGGTGGGAGTGCAGAATTAACTTCCATTTTCCTGATGACCCATGAGGTTGATCACCTTGACATATATTTACTGGCCATTTGGATCCCTCCTTTGTGAAGTGTCACTTCAAATCTCTTCTCTTAGCTGAGCTGCTTTTTCTTTATTAGTAAGGAAATAATAAGAAAAACATGAGCCCTTTCTCAGATAAATATATTGCAAATATCTTCTCCTAGTCTCTGCTTGCTTTTCACTCTCTCTTTTTATTTTGTTTTTATTTTTGTATTCAGTATGTCGGTTTGCTTGTTTTTGCTTAAAACAAACTTTTGGTAAATCTTGGCAAGAGGTAAAAATGTGAGAAGTTCTATTTAACAACCGTAATTTATTAGTTTTCAAATGCTGCTCTAACAAATTGTTATAAACTTAGTAGCTTAAAAGAACATGAATTTATTTTCTTATAGTTCTAGAGGTCTAAAATTAAGGTGTTGGCAGGACCTTCTGGAGGCTTTAGAACCTAGAGGTTCCCTGCATTCCTTGACACATGGTCCCTTCCTCTGTCTTCAAAGTACATCACTCTAGCCTCAGGTACCATCTTCACAACTCCTTTTTACTCTCTCTTTTTAAAAATAATTTATTTATGGAGTTCCCTGACGGACCAGTGGTTAGGAATCAGTGCTTTCACTGCCATGGCCCAGGTTCAATCCCTGGTTAGGGAGCTGAGATCCCACAAGCCACACAGTGTAGCCAAAAATAAAAGATAAATAAGAATTAATTTATTAAGAATTAATTTATTTTTATTGAGATATAATTGACATAGAATTGACATAGAACATTGTGTTAGTGTGAGGTGTACAATGTGTTGATTTGATAGATTTATATATTGCAATATGATTACCACCAATGTGTTAGCTAACACCAGCATCAGGGCCCGTAATTATTATTTCTTTTTGTGGTGAGAACATTTAAGATCTAGTCTCTTAGCAACTTTGAAGCTTATGCCTTTTCACTCTCTTCCCAGTATCTTTAGTTGAACAGAAGTTCTAAATGTAATATAGTCCAATTTATCTGTTTTTTGCTTATATGGTAGCACTTTTTGTATCCTATTTAAGAAACCTTTCAAATACCCAAATCATGAAGATGCTCTGTTTTTCCTCTAATAGCTTTGTTTAACCTTTCACACTTAGGCTTGTCCTCCATCTGGAATTGATTTTGGGGTGTGCTGTGAAGTAGGGGCCAAGGCTCTTTTCCTCCTTTTCCTTTTGTTTAAATTGACCCAGCACTGACCGTGGAAAAGACCATCCATCCTTTCTCATGGCACTGCAGGATCGCCTTTGTCATAAATCAAGTGACAGTAACTAGTTCCTCCAGTGAAGAATCCACTCATGTCCAACATGGGGGTGGGGGACAGAGGGGAAAGGGTTTAAAGTCTGACGGCCAGGTTCCAGGAGATGAGCGGGGAAGGGGCTGTGTGGTCTCAGCAAGCCTCCGTGTGGAGACCTTGAGTTAGCCCTGTGTTTTCAAAGAGCTCCCTTGCCCTTGGCTGTGCCCTGTGTCCCTGGGATTGTCAAATCCTCTGATTGGTAAACGTCTTCTCTTAGAGAGGGGACAGGTGGCCTCCTGGCCACGTGGCATCTGGGAAAAGATCTCAGAGTCGAAATGCTCTTCATTCAGACCTTCCCAGTCTCCTCTTTCAAACCTCAGTGTACCCCGCTTTTAGGACGACCTGTTGCCTCCAATTTCTAAGCCTTTCTGGGACTCTGGGCATAAATATGTTTCTGCCATTTCGAATTTCAGCCTTTTCTGTTCTCCTAAATCAGTTTCCACTTGTCTGTGTGTGATACAGCTTCCAATTGTTTATTTCCTCTCCCATTCTCTCTGTCCTTGTGGTTTTACACTTTTTTTCTTCTTTTTCAAGCCCTTTGCTGTCATTTCAGTGGGAATTCAGAAGGGAACAGAAGTCAGTACAAGTATTGAATCTGTTGTGGGCACTGGGAGGCCTATCCTAAACTTTTGCCTTCATTTCTTCAAATTTTCAAATCTGTGCTGATGGGAGCTGGGAAGCACTGTTTGACTTTAAATTCCCTATCATTTCTTCAAACTACATCTCAAAATTTTTTATAAATTTATTTATTTTTTATTTTTGTTTTTGGCTGCATTGGATCTTTATTGCTGCATGCGGGCTTTCTCTAGTTACAGCGAGTGGGAGCTACTCTTTGTTGCAGTGCGTGGGCTTCTCATGGTGATGGCTTCTCTTGTTGCAGAGCAAGGGCTCTAGGCGCACGGGCTTCAGTTGTTGTGGCATGCGGGCTCAGTAGTTGTGGCGCTCGAGCTCTAGAGCACAGGCTCAGTAGTTGTGGCGCACGGGCTTAGTTGCTCCACGGCATGTTGTATCTTCCCGGGCCAGGGCTTGAACCTGCGTCCCCTGCATTGGCAGGTGATTCTTAACCACTGCGCCACCAGGGAAGCCCCATACATCTCAAAATTTGATAGATAACCCCTTATATATCTAATATGAAATATAAGATATAATATAAAATAATTTATTACATAGAGTAGAAAGGGAATGTGTAAACAATATAATTGGGGCTTTGAAATTACAGGGCAAGGATTTTCTATGTAAAAATTTTAAATTAAAAAAAAGCTGTAATGTGACCTTGTATTGTGCTAGAAGGTAATTTGCAATTTCCCTCAGTCTCGATTTGCCAGGGAGCTCGTCATTGTCCCTTGTTTTGCATTTATACGTTCTTTGTACTCTGCTTCATGTTAGCCTGAAGTTGCGTAGGAAGCTCTTGAGTGATTCTTAAAGAATTCAGTAAAAGTTCAGTGTTTTGCTAGGCACAAAATAACTCACTGTGTGGTCAAGCCAAATCTGATAGGCTGGAAGAACATTCTACTGGAACTCAAGCTTTTTGGCTTAACAGAATTTTCTTATTAATGTATATTCTATTTCAGCTACAGTAATTTATGTTTTCTTTTAATACCAAAAGCTCAACCAAACCAGAAGGAAATCTGGTTGTGTCTTGTACCATATGACCATGGAAGAAGGAACCCGGATATTTCATAGAGAGGCAGTTTAAAATAAGAGGTCTTTGTCTTTGGATGGAGAAGAGCTGCTTCCCAGCTCACGAGGACACGTCCTGCTCCCTGTAGAGCTTGTGATGTCATCCATGCCACAGTGAATGGTGCTGCCCTTCACACCCACCAGCCCCTGTGTTCTCCCCTCCAGATGTACACGAGAGGCTCCTAGGGCAGCTGAACATATGGTGATCTGTGCAGAGTTCACTGAGGCCTTTGGCTATTTTATTATAGCATGGAAAGAATGTGTCTTGTCATTCTGGAAAGGACAAAACTTTGGGGATGGGAAACAGATGAATGGTTGCTAGGCACTGGGGGTGCAGGGCGGGGTTGGCTGCAGAAGGGAATGAAGGAACATTGTGGGGGGATGGGAGTATGCTGTACCTTGATTACAATGGTGGTCACAGAGCTGTATGCATTTGTCAAAATTCATAGAACTGTACACTAAAATGGGTGAATTTTACTGGATGTAAAATACACCTCGATAAACCTGACTTAAAAAAAAAGGAATGTCTTGGAAAGAAGGAGTGGTTCACAGACATGCCAGTGCTCTCTGTGGCCTGGTGTCCATGTGGCCCAGGGAGCCCCTGCTTATGGCTATGTACCAACAAGAGGCAGTGGACGTGTGCCCCAGATGCCATGTGTGCACGTAGCAGTGGGGTGGGGGCAGGGGGCGGGTCAGCATTGCTTCTGCATCAGCAGCCCTCAGCCAGAGGGGTTAATCCTAGTACCCCAGCAGCAGGGAAAAACTATAATGGAAAAGAATATTTAAAAACGATTGTCTATTTGCGTAAAACGGAGTCACTTTGCTGTACAGAGATTGGCACAGCATTGTAAATCAACTACACTTCAATAAAAAGGTAAGAAAATAAAAACCAAAAAACACATGGCGATCTGTTTTTTAGTTATTTTGTGAGTATTAATTATGCCAACCTGCCATTTAGGGCAAATATCCACAATCCAGATGGTCACCATGGGCACATGCTGTGCTCTTCTGAAGACCTTATTCATATATTCATTCTACACATACCTATTTTTATCTTTTATGTGTGCTGGTCTAATCACTCTGGGTGATACAAAGATATCTCTAACCTAGACTTTGCCCTCAAGTTTATAATCTCGCAGGAAGCTCAGACACTATATACACACAAGGAGGGAAGTGACAAATGAAGTGTAGACAGAGCTTCCAGAAGCTCTAAAAAAGGAACTTTGCTTTGTGACATAAGTTTTGCTGACTTGGAAAGTGCCACTAAACGCTTGAACTTTTGGTTTGTTGTTTAAGGCTGTGTTTCTTAACAAACCGGAGCACAAGAATTGCTGCAGTTTTCAACAGTGAAACGAAAACATCTGTGTTGTAGGAAGTCCCTCGACATTTCTTTGAAACCTACTGAAACTAAGGGTGCACACTCTCACCTCTGTTTCCTGTTGTCAGGGTCCGCCCCAGCTTATGGGAAACTATATATATTGGAGTTGCATTTCAAAGAAAAATTTGGTTAACTTTTTTCAGCTTTTAAAGAGATGCATAATGGCCTTAAATTGTAATGAAAGTGTTTTTACAAAAGTCTATAAAAGTCAAAGACTTCTGGGTCAAATAGCCTGGTTACATGTAAATAGCATCCCTGAGCAACACACATATTCCACTCAACTAAAATAGTAGCCCTGACTATTACAGAAATGAATCAGACATATGCTTTACCTTTAGAAAACAGCTCTGACAAAGCGAGCTTTGCGGTAAAGCTTGCTATAATTATAGAATAGAATGTAGTCCCATATTTTCCATTTATTAAAATTTTAAATGCTTTTAACACCAAAGGTGCATATCCTCTGTTAATCCATACTGTTAGATATATATATATATATATATATATATATATATTTTTTTTTCAATATGCGGGGTCTCACTGTTGTGGCCTCTCCCGTTGCGGAGCACAGGCTCCAGACGCGCAGGCTCAGCAGCCATGGCTCACTGGCCCAGCCGCTCTGCAGCAAGTGGGATCCTCCCGCACCGGAGCACGAACCCGCGTCCCCTGCATCGGCAGGTGGACTCTTAACCACTGCGCCACCAGGGGAGACCCTGTTAGATATTTTTAAAAGAAAGAAGGGGAGAGGACTTCCCTGGGGGTCCAGTGGGTAAGACTCCGTGCCTCCACTGCAGGGGGCATGGGTTCGACCCCCTGGTCCGGGAACTAAGATCCCCGCAAGATGCGTGGCGTGCCAAAAAAAAAAAGAGGGAGAGTTATCTCAGGCACTTAATGGAAGTAATGAAATTAATAAGTACTAGTGGGTAACATTTACAGTCTACAAAGCTGCTTCATAGTTCACAGTTGAGCTGTTGTCTCCCAGCCCCAAACCACCCTCTAACCTGGGCTGGGTAATTCTGGGGCAGGGACTCTTCGGCCAGGTTTCTCCACTTCCAGGCTCTGCCAATGGAGGGCGCCAGAGGGTCTGCAGGGCTGGAGGAAGAGAAAGGGTGGTACCCAGAGACCAGAGTCCCACCCCCAGGGGCCTCTAGGCTGATAGCCCCCACCTCTCCCCTTGATTCCCTCAGCCCCAGGGGTTGTAGCCCCTTCCTGAGGTGACACTGTGTCAGCTCAGTGTCCCCTTTTTGTGTTTTGGTTCTCTGGTGCCTGTTTAACCAGTTCGATTAAATTCTCTGTTAAAATACCTGGGGTGGTTTGTTTTCCTGACTGGACTAATACAACCTTTATTTTTATTTATTTATTGTCTGCATTGGGTCTTCGTTGCAGTGCGGGCTTTCTCTAGTTGTGGCGAGCAGGGGTTACTCTTTATTGCGGTGTGCGGGCTTCTCACTGCGGTGGCTTCTCTTTGTTGTGGAGCATGGTCTCTAGGCCTCCGGGCTTCAGTAGTTGTGCCGGGAGGGCTCAGAGGTTGTGGCTTGCGGGCTTAGTTGCTCCGTGGCATGTGGGATCTTCCCGGACCAGGGCTTGAACCCGTTTCCCCGTGCAGGCAGATTCTTAACCACTGTGCCACCAGGGAAGTCCCTAATACAACCTTTAATCTCACAAATTATAAGGTAGCTATTATGAAGCACATTTTACTGGTGAGGAAATAGAGACTTAGTAGGGTACAGCAATTTGTGTAAAATTGCACAACCACTAATACAAGGGCCAAGACCTACACCTTCCACTTTGGGATCCTTTGCTCTTCATTTCCTCTCAGCACTTCTCTTGCTGAACTTTTTTTTTAATACTTTACAGAAGAATTGCAAAGGTAGTAGGGAATTCCCATATGCCCTCCACCCAGCTATCTCTGATGTTAACGTCTTACACAACCATGGAGCATTTATCCAAACTAAAAGTTAGCATAGGTACATTACTATTTTTCAAAACTACAGATTTTATTAGGACTACACCGGTGTTTCCACCAATGTCTTTTTTTCATCCCGGTTACCTTTGGTTGTCATGTCTCCTTCATTTCTTCCAATCTTTAACAGTTTCTCAGTTTTTCCTTGTTTTTCATGACCGTGACAGTTTTGAGATGTACTAGTTAGATATTTTGTAGAACTCTCATCAATTTGGGTTTTCTGATGTTTTCTTGTGATTAGACTAGGGTTATGGATTTGCAGAAAGAATACCACAGAGGTTAAGTGCACTTATTACATCATATCAGAGGCATATAACAGTTCATGACATACTCCCAGTGATGGCAACCTTGATCACTTAGTGAAGGTGGTGTCTGTCAGGTTTACCCACTACGAATCTTTCCTTTTCCATAATGTATTTGTTTAGAAGCCAGTCACTAAATCCTCTTGCTGAACTTTTGACTTCCCACTTAATCCTGGGGCTGTGCTTTCTTGGTGGGTTATTAAGTAGTGCTTAAAGAATCTTTGAATTGGCCAGACTGAGCATTATAAACCCAGGAGCAAGACTGTGTTAGGAGATATGACCATGTATTGTTCCTTGGGAAATTATTATCTGTTGTGCCATCTTTGTTTTGCACTACGTTTAAACTTGGAACTTGGCTCTTTTTAGTCTCAGAAAGCTTATGGTTAAGGCTAGGACACCTGCTTTTTTCTTGATGAACTGGAATCACTTCTGACAAGCCTGGAAAGATGATCAGAAGCCCAGGGTCTTAATAGCATGCAGGAAATCAGTAAAAAGAGGAAGAGCCATAAAGAAGTGTTTGCTGAGAATAGGAAAATTGGAGGTGTTGAAGGATGTGGTTAAAGGAGTGAAGATTTACGAGGATGGACTGAGAGGTGATAGGTGATTGGTGGAGGGACACAGAGATGTCAGGTAGGAGGTCAAGAAAGGGATGAGGATGGAACACAGGATGCGAGAGAAGCCAGTGACGTGAATCAGCCTTGGGATTGGACTCTGTGCATGATATATTGTAAATAATTATATTTTGTCTCTGAGATTCACCATCTAGAACATCAGAGTTATACTTCTAGCTCTAGATTTCATTACAGACAGACTTTAAGTGAGCTTAGACTTTAATATGTTTAATATATATTTAATATGTGAGCCTAAGAAATTAGTTCAGTTGGTTTATATAACCTTGGCTACTCACTGCTATTTTTTAAATTTATTTTGGCTGCGTTGGGTCTTTGTTGCTGCACGTGGGCTTCCTCTAGTTGCGGCAAGCGGGGCCTACTCTTCATTGCAGTGCACAGGCTTCTCATTGCAGTGGCTTCTATTGTTGCAGAGCACAGGCTCTAGGCATGCAGGCTTCAGCAGTTGTGGCGTGCGGGCTCAGTAGTTGTGGCTCACGGGTTCTAGAGTGCAGGCTCAGTAGTTGTGGCGCAGAGGCTTAGCTCTTCCCTGACATGTGGGATCTTCCCAGACCAGGGCTCAAACCTGTGTGCCCCGTACAGGCAGGCGGATTCTTGACCAGTCCTACGCACTGCTATTAAGGAGTGAGTGAAAAATAATCAGAGCTCTCAAGACTTTTGGAAGCTTAGCAGGGCAAAGTGAAAGAGATTGTTACCTTGTTAACTTAGCTGCAAATTACAGATTTTTTTAAATTAAATATTTATTTATTTATTTTTGGCTGCATTGGGTCTTAGTTGTGGCATGCGGAATCTTTCATTGAGGCGTGTGGTCTTCTCTCTAGTTGTGGTGCGTTGGCTCTGGAGTTGTGGTGTGCTGGCTTAGTTGCCCTGAAGCATGTGGAATCCTAGTTCCCTGACCAGGGATCGAACCCCCGTCCCCTGAAATGGAAGGCAGGCTCTTAACCACTGGACCACCAGGGAAGTCCCTACAGAGCTTAATATTAACAATTTAGAAATTTAAACTATCATACATATGCTATAGGGTTTTTTTGGTTTATAAACAGCAGTAATTTTTTTATTTTTATTTTCTTTTTATATATTTATTTTTTGACTGTGTTGAGTCTTTTTTTTTACATCTTTATTGGGGTATAATTGCTTAACAATGGTGTGTTAGGGCTTCCCTGGTGGCACAGTGGTTGAGAGTCCGCCTGCCGATGCAGGGGACACGGGTTCGTGCCCCAGTCTGTGAAGATCCCACATGCGGCGGAGCGGCTGGACCTGTGATCCATGGCCGCTGAGCCTGCGTATCCGGAGCCTGTGCTCCACAAAGGGAGAGGCCACAACAGTGAGAGGCCTGCATACCGCAAAAAAAAAAAAAATACAATGGTGTGTTAGTTTCTGCTGTATAACTTATAGGTTTTTATTTTACGCTATTTTGTTCCAATTATATGGGGTTTCCATATCTCATGATGAGCTAAGCAAAATAAAATCTCATTAGGGTGTTTGAATTACTAATGGCCTTCTTTCTGGGCCTAGGGCTGTATCTGAAAATAGGTAGCTTAGCCAAAGAAACTGACCTTACCTGGGCTTAGAATTCTGTATTTGATTGGCTTATAAACTTAACTGTTTCTGTATTTCATACTATTCTTTTTCTGAAGCTGAGGTTCCTAACATAGCAGACTTCAGAGCATATTTTTTAAGATTAATTAATTATTTATTTATTTTATTTATTTTTGGCTGCATTGAGTCTCAGCTGCAGCACACGGCATCTTCGTTGAGGCGTGTGGGCTATTCATTCTGGCACGTGGGCTTCTCTCTATTTGTGGTGTGCGGGTTTTTCCCTTCATTAGTTGTGGTGCATGGGTTCCAGGGCACGTGGGCTCTGTAGTTTGCGGCACGTGGGCTCTAGTTGAGGCACGTGAGCTCAGTAGTTGTGACGCATGGGCTTAGTTGCCCCGTGGCATGTGGGATCTTAGTTCCCCGACCAGGGATCGAACCCCCATCCCCTGCATTGTAATGTGGATTCTTTACCACTGGACCACCAGGGAAGTCCCTCAGGGCATATTTCCTTCCAGAAATATGAGACATGGAGACTTGAAACTCTTGTAATTGATCTTGGCTCTTACAGAGATCGTTTTAGGGTCAGTATATTTCAGGAGGGGCACAGGTGGGCAGCTTGGAGGTTTTCAACTTGAAGACCAGCTTACAGTTTTTAGTTTTTAAAATACAGACTGGGGAAGACTTCGGTCCACTTGCTCTTCTTAATAACTGGCCTACTAAAAACACCTCTGTTAAATAAAATGACTGGAAAACTAATACTTGGTGGCATTAGAACATTCATATGCTTCTTTGGAAAAAATGTATATGTTGTGTATTTTATTTTTTTAATTTTTTTTAATTTTTTAACATGTTTATTGGAGTATAATTGCTTTACAATGGTGTGTTAGTTTCTGCTTTATTTCTGTGTATTTTAAAATACCTGTTTTGGCTGATACTGGTGCTTTGGGCATATTCTTTACCTACAGTATTAAGCATCTCAAAATCTCTTACTTAAAACTGGATTCTTATTTGTGAGCTGGGTTACCAGTCTCCTGACCAGATGAAATCTGGAAGTCAGGCGTCTAGATTGGGGTGCTGGTCTGAAAGGAGTCGTTTCTCTGACCCTTAGTCATTATTTACCAACTTGCTGGAGGGAAAAGGTGACAGTGTCTGCTTTACTAAAAGCACTTTTTTCCCTTTTAACTCTCCTTAAAATTAGCTGGTGTTAGGCAGAACCCTCTGTATCTAAAAGCAGCTCATCTTCAGAAAGATACTTTTATTGTAGAAGCACAGGATGATTGGGTAGTGTTTTATCCCGATGGGATGGGCTTTCAATCAGGGGAACCGGAAGTTGAGTAGGTTTCACTTGTCATCAAAGCAGCACACACAGCCCTGGAGGTGCATTTGATGTCCGAGTGTGAGCAACCTGTTGCCCGGTCTGAGTACTCCTGAACAATATGAGTCAAGACCCAAACCATAAGTAGAGGGAGAAAATGGGTCTGTGATGGTTGTCAACAAAGACCAGGGCGATTTTGTGATGGGTGCTTTTCTCTGCAGTGGATCTTTCATGCTCTTGTTATCAAAGAGAACTGGTTAAGTGGGCACACTCGTAGTAGGGTTTAAATATTTTGGAAAGATCAACCTTAGAGGTGATGTCATATAGCCAGGACATTGGTCCCATGTGCACCCTGCCAGGGGACCCAGCGGAGGAGTTAACAGACTATAAATAGACTGCCATCTTGGATGGATTCCTTTGGTAACCAAACCTGGACACAGAGCATCTTTGAGTTAAGGTCATCATGTGACGCCCTCGTGGTATCTCCCTCACGTCTTTGATTTGAGTGAAAAAAATGTCTTTTCACATCTTGTCAGCTTTGTGGTCACCAGTCTTTCTACATGGGTGATTGACTCCCCACGAGGATTGGATGGAAAATTAGTGAAAAGGAGTTTGACTGCTGTAAATATAGCTCATTGATGTTTTGGTGGACAGCAGGCACAATACAGTCTGTCCCAGGGCTACAGCTGGTTAAATAGGCAAATTTGTATTCATTTCACATCATTCAACCAGGGTAAACTGTTCTCCCTGATGTGGATCTAAGAAAATGTTATAAAGTATCACAAGTCTAAATATATGCTCTGGTAAGTCTTGGACACACTACATAGCTGAGAAGAGGGGAAGTAGAGAAAGCTGAGAAAATAACCAGGCATCAAATAAAAAAGGAACTGAATTTTAAATATAAAACCCCTAAAATCTATAAAAGCAAGAGCTTATGTAAATGAGTGCTGTAAATGAGCTCTTCATATGATCCCAGATGTTGATTTCCATATTAACTATTATTTATTTCTCTGACACAAATATTACATGTCTATGTGTAAAATGAGTACTTTTCTCTTTTAGTCATAAATTGCCTAGAAATAATTTCCTTTCTCTTCAGAGGCAGATTTTTGGCATTTGGGGCTTTTTTCTTCTTAAGTAAAGACTGCATTAGGTCATATTCATTTGTTTTTCTTTTACATCACCCCCCCTCCTTTTTCCTATTAAGTTTCCTTTCAGGGAATGTTTATTGCATCATTGTTTGTAATATTGAAAACTGGAAGCAGAACAAGTGTTCATTGGTAAAAGATTAGTGAATACATGATGGTCTGAGGTAGACGTCTCTAAAAAGGAACCAGGGATCCTTGGAGACATGATCAGTTCCAGGGAGGGGACAGAAAAACACAACATGAACTTGGAATATCTTGTGGTGCCAGAAAGTAAGGAGGAAGTGCTCAGAAAAGTGATGGGGCAAATCAAAAGGACACAGGAGCCAACTGAGGGAGTTCCCAGTGGCCAAATCCAGGATGCGATGTGTGTATATGATCAGGCCTGAATTTAATAGCAAATGTTAGCAAATTATGTACCTTAAAAAAACTTTTTGTTGAAATTAATTATTTATTTTTATGAATGGATTATAGTCCCTTTTACAGACTACTGGGAATTACCCAATAATTTACAATTGAAGTAAGATCCTTTAATCTCGTATGCACTGGGACCATATTTTCTACAGCAAAAATGTGAGTGCAGACATGGGGGTAGTTTAACAAAATACTTAAAATTAGAATGGTTAGAAAATCTAGGATACATAGTTGATATATACATACATATATGTGTGTATATGAATATATACGTATGTGTACCCCTACACACACACACACACACACACACACACACACACACCCATACCCATATCCAGTCTATCTAAACCGGCAGTTCCACATTTGGCCGCCAAGTGGCGCTTTGCTTGTGTAAGGAAAACGAACAAGGAACCTGATGAGCACCAGGATAAATGGTCAAAGAGGCACTTGCTCTGTATTCATATGAGCCTTGATCGCCAACCCCCTGGGGCCCATTGAGAGAGTTTCTCTGGCCGAGTGGGTACTATACTCCCATCCTGGGCTTGAGGTGTTTGGGATTTAAATTATTCTGAGATTTAGGCTTATTTTGGCGTGGACACAAGCAGGCCGGTCCTGGGTGGGGGCGCGGCGGTGGTGGGGGGGGTAGTGCGCTGCTGGTACCTGAGTGCAGGGCGCCAGATGCACGCTCTGTTGTGGGCCCCTTACAGGTGGAACTAAGAGAGGCGTGCCTGGTCCATCCCCGAATCCAGGCTAGCATAGCGCTCAGGGCATAGTGAACGTGTTGAATGAATTGGTAGATGTCTTTGTTCTTTGAAAATAATTTAGAGGAGAAACCACCGTGCTTTAGGAATATCTATCAGTAACACATATTGGAGCATCTTGGGCAGAAGGTAAACAGCGATGAACATCTCCCCTGCTTCTGCTGGCAGTGTTCTCTGATGTCACACCCTGAATATACCTTTGTGTCTTCTACAGGTGCTGTTAGCTCTTACAGACAAAAGGAATTTGTCATGCAGTGCTCCAAGAAAGCTTTCCTCTGAGGAGACCTTAGATACTCCTGTTAAAATTTAAAAGGAGTGTGGCATTAGGTATGCTTTTGTATGTACTGCTGCCTAAGCATAAGGGTGTAATCCAGAGAGTTTCGACCAGCCTCTAGAACCTGAACAGGATTCGGTACCTTTTGCAGTGATCATTTAACGTTCAGACTCTCTCCACACTCAACTCAGGTACCTGGAACACTCCTGGCATCAGAACATGTAGCCTTGCCCTGCTGTAGCCAAGGCAGCTGCAGGACAAACAGTGTGGCTTTTGGATTCAGATCCTGGTTCTGCTACTCATTAGCCCTGAGACCTTGAATAATTACATGAATCTTTTGAGTCTCAGTTTCTTTATCTGCAAAGTGGGGGTGTTAAAACTGATATTCTTCATTTATCCAGTCAACCAACATATTTCTCTTCAGACTCTCCTCCAAGAGCTTACAGTCTGGTGGGCATGGCCCACATGTCTATTAGTGTCTAGAATATTAAGTAAGAATGTATCTACACCAGAACTCCACGGGAGTCATGACAGCACAGGACATGTGAATGCATTTGCTGCCGCTGGACTGTGTGCTTAAAACTGGTGAAGGTGATACATTTCATGTTATGTATATTTTATAAATTAAATAAAGTAAAATGAAAAAAAATCTAAAGAACCCAGCATGATGCCCGGCCCATAGTACGTACTCAGTAAACGTTTCCCTATGTTCTCTTTTTTCATGGATGGGCGTTGGCAAGCTGTCGTTGCAACAGTTACCCAAATTTTACCCCATTAAGAGGGCTTTCTTCTGGCAGCATTTCTACTTAGATGAATAGAGTAGAGGGACCTGAGCCTTAATTCTCTGTCAACACATTACTGACCCGGCAGGTTTGGGCCACAAGTCCCTGAGCAGACCCGATTTCATTCTTTGCACACTAGTCTTTATAAGCCTGTCTTCATTATGAAAAGTGAAAGAGAATCCTGGAAGCTGTTTTTAAGGTCCTTCATAAGGTGCTGAGAGTTTATTTACTCCAGGATGTTGTCTGAGAAACAGGAAGACATCTCCTAAGCCCATACTGAGCTTGAGGCAAGAAGTGAGGATACGGCTTGCAGAAGGCCTGTGGGTCCCCCTCCATCTGTGCGCCTGGTGGCATGTTGTGTGCAAGACAGAAAAGGCCACTTCTTCCCGTTTACTGACCTAGTTGTGCCAGGGCGCTTGCATCTGAGAAAAATAAATTCTGTCTGATCTTTCTTTTCATCACTCACTCCCTAATGAGGTACAACTGGGGCTGAGAAAATTACAGTTCCAAGGTCATAAGAAAGCAAGTGGAAACTGGATGTGAACTGAGAAATGGTTATTGATGCTGTTCTGAGCACAGTGAATGACCGGTGAGCGGCTCCTTCAGGGCAGTGCGTGGACCGGAGTCCATCCTGACCTTCATCTCCTTCGGTCCCAAGAAGATGTTACTTTGCTTTCATGTCACACATATCTGTTAGCATAGGAGTGAAATCTCTGGCCTTGAATTGAACTAAGATACTTTTTTTTTGCTCTAAATATAATACAGTAATGGTGCGTGTGTTAAAGAGGTACTGTAGGCAAACAAAAAAGTTCATCAGTGCCTTGCTAAGAAAAAAGAATGAACAAAGACATAGGTTAGTGTTTTCAGAGCTTTTAATAACTAGTACTTCAATCCCTTCGTCATCTCTAGGTTAAGCAGCTGTATCCAGGAGCATCTTAGAGAAAGATGGAGGTGGAATGTGTTCAAACTCCAACTCTTCTCCTTAAAACTTGTGGAACTTTGGAAGGTGTTACTGAACCTGTTGCTATGTCAATGTCCTTATCTGCAAAAAGGGAACAACCATCTCTCCCTCCCAGGATTGTTCCAAGGATCACTAAGATAATGTATGTAAAGAGCTTAGCATAGTGCCTGGCACCTAGTAAGTGCTCAATAAATGATCGTTTTAAAAGCGAAGATCACAAAGACGCTTAGAGTCACGGTGGGCTAACCTGGCCTAGAGAGGTAGGGGAGCTGACTCTAAGAGCAGAATATTTTCTTTAGTTTGCCTCTGTTCCTGCTGTTTCCTCTGTCTTCCCTGTCATCTCTGAATTTACAAATTACCTTTATCCTTCAAGATCCCAGATCAAATACCACCTCCTCCATGAAGCCTTCCAGATTACCTCAGCCAGAAGTGATCACTCCCTGTATCGTTACCCTTTCTGTGGCATTTCTGTTTAGTGTCACAGTTATTTGTGTAACTGTATCATCTTCCTTATAATGCTGCTTCTGAAAGAGCAGGACCTTATCTTTTCCACTTTAAGTCTCTCTTTACACCCAGCACTGAGTGTTGCCGGTAGACTCTGGTTGGGTACATGAACGGCCACTAAGGCTGAAGCTTTGGTAGGTAAGAGCCTACAAACAGGATTAGTTTCTCCTAAACAGATTTTCAATGGTTTTCTTTTGGCGAGGCAGAGGGTAAAGAGCTAAAAATGTAAGTGTGGATTTATTATACTATAAGGATAGTTTATATATGTAAACAATTGATCCCACGATACCTTTCCCTGAGCAGTGAGTAACTTGTGTTCCATTCCAGTTATCATCAAATGTAAAATTCTAAATGGAAGGTGAAGAACACTAACTCCCCCCACCTTCCTTTTGTTTTTCTTTTTCTTTTTGCGGGGATGGGGAGGATCTAGAGGGGAAAGGGCAAAGAGTGAAGGGAAAGCCTCTATTTTTTTTTTGGACTCAGGTAGGAGTTAAGGATAACTCCCAAGTACCTGTGCAAATGAATATGATTAAATTCGCTACTCCAGAAAAAAATTTTAATCCCAAAGTCATTTATTTTGGCTTTAGAATAGACAAGCATTTGTGTTGGGTTTTCCTGCCTAATTACTTTTTGATTAAGCTTATTTAAAAATTGTTTAAAATTCCTTTAGTGTGACAGCCCAGCAAAGGGGGTGGGGGGTGTGTGGAGAAATGGGCCACAGATGGGATCTGAACTAGGATTTCAGCTTTCCTGTATAAAAGCCTCCTGATACACTGCAAGCAGGAGAGCAAAGTTG
The DNA here is from genome assembly GCF_964165515.1 of Mesoplodon bidens. Taxonomy (NCBI): domain Eukaryota; kingdom Metazoa; phylum Chordata; class Mammalia; order Artiodactyla; family Ziphiidae; genus Mesoplodon; species Mesoplodon bidens. The sequence goes on along the minus strand of NW_027672468.1, from coordinate 1,886,033 downwards.
GAATCAGCTTTCCGGAGAACAATTTGGCAAAATAGTTTTAAAAGTCTTAAAAATATGCTTACTCTTTGATCCAGTAATTCCACTTCTAGGAATGTCTTAAGGAAATAATCAAAGAGGCACGCAGAAATGTAGGGACAAAGCATTCACCACGACATTTATATCAGGAAAAAAAAGTAAAACCAACTGAAAACACTGAATAATGTGGAATTGATTAAAGTAGGCCCCAGTCTCTAATGTGTGTAGTTATATTGTCAAATTATAGGCTTTAAAACATTTGCCACATCTTTCTAAGTGAAAGAGAGACAATAAAATAGAAGGTACAGTTTGAAACAGTGCAGAGAAATGGGAGGGAGGGAGGGAGGATGTGGGTGGGTGGGTGAGTGGATGGATGCCTATCCAAAAAGACACATTCTGCAAATGTTAACTTTGGTATCACTGAGTGGTGAAATTATGGCTGATTTTGTACTTTTTTGTGTTTTTCAAGTTTTCTGCTTGAACGTGTATTGCTTTGTAATCAGAAAAACCACCTATCATATATTTTAAAAGAATATATGTTTAAGGTGAGAATTCCCTGGCAGTCCAGTGGTTAGGACTCCACACTTCCACTGCAGAGGGCCTGGGTTCGATCCCTGGTCGGGGAACTAAGATCCTGCAAGATGCTCCACATGGCCAAAAAAAAAAAAAAGAAGAAGAATATATGTTTAAGGTATCAATGAAAAAATAAAATATCGCTAGACAATACCCACAAAGCAATCATCTGAATGCACAGCTGATAGTTTGGATTAAATGTATTTTCTTAAGGGTCACATTCATACACATGAAGTATCAGGGATCACACTGAATACACAAAATCAAACATACCATAGGTTCAATTATGTTTCCCAAGTAAAACAGCAAAAATCTGTGAAGACACAGTTTCATGTGGACGTCCTGTTTTCTGAGACCAGCATGAGGGGGTAGACTCTTCAGAGCTAGGAGGACCATGGTTTTGCAAAGTTCCAAATACTAGTGGGTCTTCTGGGAATCACATGTAAAAAATGTTTACTGCCCAAATGACATTAGAAGAATAGCGGGGACATTTTAAATCACTCTTAATCTTCTCAAAGCAGTTCCCAATGAAATGTTTTACTGTGTCCCCTTTCTTATCTCCTCGTTGTCATCAACTCACTACTCCAAACCCACATGTTTAAACAGGGAAAGAGAGTGAAAGCATAAGGTAAATGATGGACAACCACAAACCTTTGACGACCCCAAAAGAGCTCTTTGGCTCACATTTTTTTTAACTCTGCTTTATATGATCAACTGCAGAGGAAATTTGTTCTTCACTGTTTGCAGGCCTCCACTCTGTACACATGATGGGGTTCTCTTGTGTTTGAAGTTCCTAAATTCTTCAGACACCATGTGGCTTCACTGAAGGAAAATCCTTGCAGGTCCGACTCCCCATTGTGTAAGGTCAGGTGGAAAAGCCTTTTGTGATTAACTCGGCCACTGTGTGTCCCTTGGTATTTGGAACTTCAGTGGGAGTTTTTATTAGGTGTCCGCATTTTGAATGCTGACTCACATAAGCTTCATCTACTGGGAAAAGCAGATAAATGTAGCACTTTGGACACCAAGTCGGATCCCAGCTCTCCCACTAGCTGTGACCTCGAGCAGGTCCACTTACTATGGTTATCCGTCTTTCTAAACACAGTCTTCTCCCACTTTGTTTCCGACACAGTTTCCTTACGCTGCCCCTCCTCCCCAAGAACCAGTGAAGACTCTGAGAAGCCTGATCAACATCCGAAAGGATACACTAAGACTCGTCAAGTAAGTTCAAGTTCCCAGCCAGTGGGGGCCATGTTCCAGGGGCCCTTCTCCATGAAGGGGCAGCCAACTCCCCAGGGGACCCACAGAACAGTTTCTGCCAGACCCGGAGCCCAGCCTCTAGGCCTCTGGGCCGTGGGCTGCTTGCATGAGGGGTCTCCGTACCTAGATTGTTCAGAACATTCTCTGATAGTCAGTGTTTGGGAAGAACTTTCACTCTCCTGGAAGCTGTCATGATTACCCCGGTATGGTGAACCTTCCAGAAAAAGAACAGTTGGAGGAGAAAATGAATTCTGCAGATACCTCGACAAACCTGTGTGAAGATGGGATGTTTGAACTTGGTGCAGGAAATCCTTATTTTATTGCCTATATTTCCTTTTTAATTTATTCTTAATCTCATGTTCCCTTCCTCTGGTGCACTGGGTTTGTTGTTTTATCACCACTGTCAGTACTAATTATCATCAACATTTGCCTTCTTTGTGCTGTCCCTGAGATAGCATGATTTTTTTTTTTTTTGACTGCATGGCGAGGCTTGTGAGATCTTAGTTCCCTGACTGGGGATTGAACCCAGGCCCCCTGCAGTAGAAGCACAGAGTTCTAACCCTGGACCACCAGGGAAGTCCTAGAGATAATGTGATTTTTAAACAGATGCTGCTCTCCAGATAGCAAGTCTGTCTACTAAGACTCACTGGTTCCCTGGGGAGACAGATTTGGTTAGGGCAAACCAGAGGTCCCACATTTTTCTCAATTGACAAAGGAAGATGACTCAGAGACCATTTTATGTTTGTATAGATCAGGGAGTTTATTTCTCTCTGATCATCTTTTTAAAATATAACCACTTCGGGGACTTCCCTGGCAGTCCAGTGGTTAAGACTTCGCCTTCCAATGCAGGGGGTGTGGGTTCGATCTCTGCTTGGGAAGCTAAGACCCCACATGCCTCGAGACCAAAAAACCAAAACATAAAACAGAAGCAATATGGTAACAAATTCAATAAAGACTTTAAAAATGGTCCACATCAAAAAAATCTTAAAAAATAAATTTTTAGGAATAAAATATAACCACTTCATTGAGATATAGTTCATATACCATACAGTTCATTCATTTAAAGTGTACAATTCAGTGATTTTTTTAAGTATTTATTTTTTATTTGGTTGCACCGGGTGTTAGTTGCAGCAGGCAGGCTCCTTAGTTGCGGCATGCAAACTCTTAATTGCGGCATGTGAAGTCTTAGTTGCGGCATGCATGTGGAATCTACTTCCCTGAGCGGGGATCAAACCTGGGTCCCCTGCATTGGGATCACGGACTCTTATATGCTGCGCCACCAGGGAGGTCCCCCGATTCAGTGATTTTTAGTTATTCACAGAGTTGTGCAACCATCACTACTATCTAATTTTACAACATTTTCATCACCTCAAAAAGAAACCCGATACTTATTATTACCCGATACTCATTATTAATCATCCCCCATTTCCCCCCGAAACCACTCTTCCCGGCCTAAGCAGCCACTAATCTGTTTTGTCTCAGTTTTTTAATATTTTATTTGTCCCTGAGGTTTTCAACTGCCTCCCCAGCCACTCGCACCCCCGGGGTCAACCCTGGGGATGGCACAGCCAAGGGGAAACTCTTTAGCTGCAGAAGAGTCTGCAGCCGGGCATCACCCCTCCACCGGGGAGTTCCTGATGCAGCAGGATAAATGGAGGCTACTGAGGCCTCGGGAGCCTGCCAGCTGTCAGCTGCTCCGGCCACTTGTTTCTCTCATCACATATGGTCTGCTCGCGTATTTGATGGAGATGGATTCAAGGGTCTGAGCCCCCTTGAGGTCCTGGCCTCGGACGTGGCAGCCTGGCTGCAGCTCTAGAATAAAATGAGGCAACTGCTCTGAGCTTCTGGTTCTCACCTGTAAAATAGTGAACCAACCTTACCTTTCATGGCTGTTGTCAAAATTAAAGGGGATAATGAAAGGGAAAGCACCTGGTGATCAATAAATGTTAAGGGCTTCCCTGGTGGCGCAGTGGTTGAGAGTCTGCCTGCCAGTGCAGGGGACATGGGTCCGTGCCCCGGTCTGGGAAGATTGCACATGCCGCGGAGTGGCTGGGCCCGTGAGCCATGGCCTCTGAGCCTTCGCGTCCAGAGCCTGTGGTCTGCAACGGTAGAGGCTGCAACAGTGAGAGGCCCGCGTACCACAAAAAAAAATAAACAAACAAAAAAAAACCAATAAATGTTAAGATGAAGGGTGAGATTTGATTTTGCTTTTTCTGAGGTGGGACTAAAGTAAATTCTGATTCTCAGATTTCCAGGTAAAGATGCAGGATTGAACATGTACCTTTGCTTTCTCTCCAAACCCCACTAAACAATAATGAGTATTTTTAAACAGCACAAATCCTCAAAAATTGGGAGAGTGGGAAAGGAGCAACGGCAACAAAATTTTAGAGGCTGGGGGTTCCCTGGTGGCGCAGTGGTTAAGAATCTGCATGCCAATGCAGGAGACACGGATTCGAGCCCTGGTCCAGGAGGATCCCACATGCCACGGACCAGCTAAGCCCGTGCCCTACAACTACTGAGCCTGCACTCTAGAGCCTTCGAGCCACAGCTACTGAAGTCCACGCACCTAGAGCCCATGCTCTGCAACAAGGGAAGCCACTGCAATGAGAAGGCCACACACTGTGACGAAGAGTAGCCCCCGCTCACCGCAACTAGAGAGGACACACGCAGCAACGAAGACCCAGTGGAGCCAAAAATAAATAAATTAATTAATTAAAAAATTTTAGAGGCTGGAAAAAGGTAGTGAATGTTAAATAACTTACTAAACCTGAGAAATCAGGATCTTGAGCAAACAGAAGGAAAAGCTGAGAATCACTAGTTTGTACTGTGGTTTCCCCCAGAAGGCTTAGGAATTGGCAGTTCCAGGTACCTCTGGACATCTTGGGAGTGGGGAGGCTAAAAGGAGGGGGGTTAGTGGAAAGTCTGCTTGAGAGGTATTCAGATCCCCCCTCCTTTAGACTACACAGCCAGAACTGCCCTCCCACACCCTGGCAAAAGGCTAGCAGACGATGCTCACTGGAAAAGTTCAAACAAAGAATCTCTGGACTTGGGGGACCGAGGCACAGCTAAGGGCTGGACTCAGTACTGAAAGCAGGGGGTTAGGTGAATTCAGAAACGTTGGATGCTGAGCCCTCCAGCCTGCCCCCCAACCCCAACTCTAAACTCAGAATGCCAGCAGCCAGGCCATTGTTAGAAGAGAGGAAAACTGTTCTTTGGACAATCAGACTCCCCCAGGTGGGAAGACCAAAGAGACTGGTTTTGGAGGTCCCTCGCCAGACCCAGGTGAGTCCGCAGGGAAGCCTAGCATCCCCAAGCCCCACCATGCACTCAGTTCCAATCAGGATTTTATTTTTTTTGGCCGCGTGCCATGGGGGATCTTAGTTCCTTGACCAGGGATCGAATCCATGCACCCTGTAGTGGAAGCGTGGAGTCTTAACTGCTGGACTGCCAGGGAAGTCCCCATGGACCACAACTAGGGGGTTTAAATGTCTTAGTATGAGCAGACAACCAAAGGTTCTCAGGTGTATAAGGAACGCCTATCATATGAAAGACAATTGTAAAACAAGCCAACGGGAAAAAGTGGAAATAAAAACTATGCAGGAAGAGGAAACCTTGATTTGTAGCCTCAGAGACATAGAGAAGATACTGCCTTCTTATTTCACGGACACAGTGACACAAATCTTTTAGCAAACAAGGCTCTCAGAGCTTAAAAACATAGAAATGAAAAAATCAATAGAATATCGGAAGAAAAGTTGAAATGTTCCAGGAAGTGGAGCATAAAGGCAAAGATATGGAAAACAGAAGAGGAACGATACGAAGAATATAAGGTCTGTTTAGAAGGTCCAACAGCCAACTAATGGTTCTAGAAAGAGAGAATGGAGAATATAGAAGGAAGGAATCACCAATGACGTACATAATTTAAGAGTTTCTACAAAGGTCCACCGAGTGCCCAGCCCAATCGATGATGAAAGTGACCCTGGGAGCTAAAAGATAATGCAGCAATGCTCTGAAATGACTTTTAAAAAGTATTTATAGGGCTTCCCTGGTGGCGCAGTGGTTGAGAGACTGCCTGCTGATGCAGGGGATGTGGGTTCGTGCAATGGTCCAGGAAGATCCCACATGCTGCGGAGCATCTGGGCCCGTGAGCCATGGCCACTGAGCCTGCGCATCCAGAGCCTGTGCTCCACAGCGGGAGAGGCCACAACGGTGAGAGGCCCGTGTACCGCAAAAATATATATATATATATATTTTTAATCCAGAATTCTTTACTCAGCTAGACATTTGTTTTGGCCTCATGGCTTGCAGGATCTTAGTTCCCCAACCAAGGATTGAACCCGCATCCTCAGCATTGAAAGCACGGAGCCGTAACCACTGGACCACCAGGGAATTCCCTCAGCCAGACTTTCAATGAAGTGTGATTGTATAATAAAATCTCTCAAAAAGTTTATCCCTCCAACACACCCCTTTTCAGGAAGCTACTGGAAGTTGTGCTCCAGCAAAATGAAAGCATAACTCAAGAAGGAGGAAGCCAGGAGGTGCAGGAAGCATGCAATTCTCTGGGAGAGAGGCAAAAGGGACACACAGGGAGGTGGGGCAGGGAGATTCCAGGGTGGCAACCATGTGCAGGTACAGAGGGATCAGGGACCGGATGGAGCAGGTCAGAAGGCTGCATAAGTGTCCTGCTCAAAAAGGCAAGGTGCACAGAATACCTGTTACGTCTGAACGTCGAGATGTAGACAGCCAAAGAGTTTGAATTTGAATTAGTGACTAGTGAATAAAAGACTAAGCAACTGAAAAAAAAAACAAAATGAGCACAAGCTCTAAGAAAAACTTATGCAGGAAAGGAAAAATAATTAGAGATTACTCTGTGGCTGAGCTGTGAATAATGTTGATGGACTCACAGGTGCATAGACGAAGATTACTGAGCTAACAAAATCATGGTGTATCACATGGTGGAAGGGGTGTCCCTATATGGAGCAGAGTGAGGAAAGAGAAAGTCTCATTTCCATAGTAGGAAGTCAATAGATAATGCCTAAAACTGAAAAATTAACATGCAGATAAATGCCAAAATGGTCAGCTACAGAGGTAAAGGCGGTTTCCTCTAAAGAAGAGGAAAAGGGAAAGAAAGAGACCTGCTGTTTTTTTGTCACAAGACTTGTGGAAACTATTTAAACTATGTGATTAGTAACTTTGATTAAAATTAAAAACTTTTTTTAAAGCCTGGCAAATGCACAAGGATGTTAACTGTGGCACCGTGAAATATCAGAAATCGCCTAAATGCCCCCTGATAGTGGTAAGAAAGTGTTCTGCCATCGTTCAAAATGAGGATGGAAAGTGCATGATCACAGAGGGAAGCCCACAATATGTTCAATTAAAAGAAGAAAACAAGGGACTTCCCTGATGGCGCAGTGGTTAAGACTCCTCGCTCCCAATGCAGCGGGTGTGGGTTCAATCCCTGGTCAGGGAACTAGATCCCACACGCTTGCCACCACAAAGGAGCCCTCGAGCCGCAACCAAGACCTGGTGCAACCAAATAAATAAATATTTTTAAAAAAGAAAAGAAGACGGAATTCCCTGGCAGTCCAGTGGTTAGGACACTGCACTTCCACTGCAGGGGACATGGTTGCATCCCTGGTCAGGGAACTAAGATCCCACAAAAAAATATTACTTTTAAAATATTAATTTGCTACCCCCAAATGCTGAGTCTTTATGGTGTTCTAGATGTGCCGAGGAAGTGAAGACCCCGGGGGAAGAGGCCGGCTGAGCGAAAGTCCACTACAGCGTGGAGTTCACCTTTGACACGGATGCTCGAATGGCCATCACCATCTATTATCAGGCCACTGAAGAGTTCCAGAATGGGATTGCCAGGTAAGAACAAAGGACCAGGGGAGCCACATCCTTCCTAGACAGGTTAGGGTCTGTGCCTGACGTGCTCACCTGTGGAGGAAAACATTCAGTGTGAGGCCCGCCTACCACAAAAAAAAAAGAAAAAAATAAAAGTTATCTATTCAGCCCACATATCCACAGAAAGGTAGCCTAATAGATTTTTTATTTTTTTAGCATTACGCAGGCCTCTCACTGTTGTGGCCTCTCCCATTGCGGAGCACAGGCTCCGGACGCGTGGGCTCTGCAGCCATGGCTCACGGGCCCAGCCGCTCCGTGGCATGTGGGATCCTCCCGGACCAGGGCAAGAACCCGTGTCCACTGCATCAGCGGGCGGACTCTCAACCACTGAGCCACCAGGGAAGCCCTGAAGAGATAACTTTAATAGCATTACCAAGCAAGGGCAAAGGAAAGAGATTATAAAGATCTTTTCTTCTCTTTTCTCTTCCAGTCTATACTGAGAACCTGTTGAGAACAGGCATGAGACAGAGGAAACTGTCAGATAGTAACCTTTGCTTTGCTTCCCACTTTGGCCAACAGCTACATCCCCAAGGACAACAGCCTGCAGTCAGAGACGGTGCACTACAAGCGTGGGGTGTGCCAGCAGTTCTGCCTGCCCTCCCACACCGTGGACCCCTCCGAGTGGGCTGAAGAGGAGGTGAGCTGCCGGCTGGCGGAGGGGACCAGCCGCTGGGAGGAAGTGCAGGGCAGGGTCTGCCCACAGACCCCCAGGGCGTGGGAGCTACTCAGGACCCTGGCCAGCAGCAAAGGATAGGCCCGGGTACTCGAAGGCCATGCTCCCCTTCAGCCTTGTAACGTCTTCATGCCCTGGGAAGGGTACATCTAATTTTTCTGTCCCAAAGTAGCCCATTAACCCAGGATATTTTGAGAAAGCCATGCCCAAAGGCAAGACCTGCAGGTTAGAAGCCTTTACATCTATGAGATTTTTTACAAAGAGGCTGGTGGCCTTCAATTCCACGGACTTAGGTAGTTAACCAGGTTGATGGATGAAGAGCAGAGATGAGGTTCAGGCTTCCTGATGAGACCTCCCTTTCTGACAGATTACTGTGCCCTTTAAATGTGTTAAGTCCCTTTTTTTCCCCCTTTTCTTTCAGCTTGGCTTTGACCTGGACAGAGAGGTTTACCCGTTAGTGGTCCATGCTGTGGTGGATGAAGGAGATGGTACGGGTGCTTCCTGTCTTCTTTGGCTGCACACGTGCCCGTATGTAGCGTGCAGGCCTGGCAGCGCCTGCGGCCTCAGAACAACACGCCTCCCCTGTGGGTATCAGGCAGTTCCCACATCCCCACGCACTCTTGATCCCACGCTCCTCGGGAGAGAGTCCTATTGGGTGACGTAACATGCCCCTTCCCGTGACAGCCAGAGGGTTCGTTTTGCCAGACTGTGGGACCCGGGAAGGTGAGTGGAATTGAGGTGTGTTGTTGGCTTTCTTCTTCTTCATCCTTGTGCCTTTATTTGTTTCAGAGTATTTTGGCCATTGCCACGTCCTCCTGGGCACTTTTGAAAAGGTCAGTGGGTAAAGTTATAGGGCCTCACTTTGGTACATGTTGCTCTGTCTTTCCTGTGAGGACACGTGGAGCCCTGTTCGCTGGCTGCCTGAGCTCGGCAGAGTGGGTCCGGCTCGGAGGCTGTGCAGGGAGCGGGGGAAGCACCACACCGGGGGCTACACCACCAACTTGCTGCATGACCTTCAACTCCTTAGGCCCCGTTTCCTCTTCCTCTTTTTAAAAAATATTTATTTATTTATTTATTTATTGGCTGCGTCAGGTCTTATTTATGGCACTCAGGATCTTCTTTGTGCTGCCAGGGCTTCTCTCTAGTTGTAGTGCATGGGCTCAGTAGTTGCAGTGCTCGGGCTTAGTTGCCCCACAGCATGTGGGATATTAGTTCCCTGACTGATTCTTAACCACTGGACCACCAGGGAAGTCCATCATTTCCTCTTCTTAAAGCAGAAGGGCTAGATTATGTGCTTGAAGACCCTTCCTGTATTAGGAGTCTGTCATTCCACACTGGCAGGGTGTGGGGGGCTTGGGGGGCCTCCAGGAGGTGTGTAATTGAGAGAAGTAACAAAAGAACAGCTGATCCTCATTGCCCTCCTTCATAACTGTGTATTTTCGCTCCAGCACACAGATGGGACTTTCTGTGTCAAGCCCCTCAAGCAGAAACAGGTAGTAAGTATTGGAGGGCCAGGGACTGGTGGTGTACCCACTTCTCTCTCTCCACTCCTTTGCTAAAGCACTCTTCTTTCCCTTCCACCACCACCCCCCCTTTTTTTAAATCAAAGAAGAAAAGCAAACAGGGAATGCTTTTCTGTGTTGGAAACTACTTGGGTGGCCTGAAAGGAATACTGATTTTTGGTATCTCTGTTGTTCCAGAATTGTTTATGGTGAGGCAGCCATTATCTGAGCAGAGGACTTTAGAAAATGAAAGGGCAAGATTTATCTCCTGACTTTAGGTTTAGGGAGAATGTTGTTATTTAAAATGCCAGGGTGAGAAACATTTCCAGCTAAAGGATCAAAGTATTGGGGTCCAGTTCAAGGCCAATTGGAGCTCTTGGCTTACTTTATCCCAACATTCCTTTTCTCACATTCCAAGTTTGCTGGCTATCTGCTCCCTTCCAGAATGATCAGGCAAGTTATGCATATGTGTGCTGGAAGTCCTAAGCCCCACTGTGTGCCAACACTTTCCTTCCACTCATGCAGAGGCAGGAGCAGGGTCATGGAAGACAAGGAGGGGAGAGGTGTCAGTGGCATTGCCAAGGGAAGGTGTGTCATCACATGGAGGGTGTAGAGCAGTCGGGTGGGGTGCAGGGTAGGCCTCGGGTTGAGATGCAAAGAAAGACACCCCCTGCAGATGGGTGACAGATATCTTAAATTCTACATCATTCATTCTTTCAGGTATCAAGTGCTGTCCACCCTTAATGAGGTCAATTGTAGTCAGTAATACTTTAGTATAAATTGGTTGATAATGTCCTTTCCAACATAATCACTGTGTTAAAGCAAGTTTTAAGAGAGGCAGAGGAGATAACAGATCCTGAGCCCAGGGTACAGCCTGGAAAGGCCTGGCCTCAGTGAGTTGTCTCTTGGGAAGGCCTGGTTCCCCAGGACTCCTGGATGGGATGGAAAGGCTAGGGTAGCTCAAGGGAAACGGTTTATCTCTCCTTCTGTTGCTAGATTGGCATCAGCAACAGCCATTGTCAGACTGGAGAGTGGGATGCGAAATCGGTGACAGGGTGAGCCTTAGGGACAGGGATCACTGGGACAGGGTGAGGGGCAGGGAAGAAGAGTGGGCAGGCATAAAGAAACAAGGGAGGGGCCAGCTTTGGCACCAACATGGCCCAAGCTAGTGGGAGTCAAACTGGGCATTGAAGTTGAGGTTCTAATGTTTTCTGTTTTTTTTGGTGGGGGCGTGTTTGTCTCTGCCTTAGGGCTTGCGGGATCTTAGTTCCCTGAGCAGGTATTGAACCCAGGCCCCCTGGTGGTGAGAACGCTGAGTCCTAACCACTGGACCGCCAGCCAGTTCCCAAGTTGAGGTTTTAAGGAGCAGGGCTAAGAGAGGTCACATTTTGCCGCGTGTTGGAGACGGGGTGGCTCCGTGGCCAGGTAGGGGGCGCAATCGTCCCCTCCTTCAAGTTCTTGCTCTCTCTTTGCTTCTGCATTTTCCCTTCCCCTCTTTTCCTTGCCCATTTCTTCTCTTTCTTTCCCATTCCCATTGCTTCCCATTTATAATGTCTAAACTTAGCTTTTATTACATAGCCAATGCTTCTGACACATGGTCTTCCATCCTTTTCCTAGTTTCTGCCTTCCTTGACTGTTGTTATAGCGACCTGCAGTACGAGTGTTACTGTTGTATTTGTGCACGTTCCCTGTTGGGGATAAGGGCGGGTGAATTAAGCATTTGATTTTCATTCCCCTCCCAAAGAGAACACATATGTAAATAAGAGCCTCCTTTACTCTCCTAGGCCTTTGGTTTTTTTCATTGTGAATCAGTAGTCCTTGGTTACCGAAGGAGGTTGGGGGGTGGTGGTGAGTTCCCACTCATCTCTCGGGAGAACCAGCCTGCCCTTGAACTTTTCCATTTGCTCTTCAGGTGGATGGGGTCAGCTACCTCCTTCAGGAGATCTATGGAATTGAAAACAAGTACAACACGCAAGAGTCTAAGGCAAGTTCCACCCACAGTTCTGAATGCACTCTTCCCAGGAGGCAGAGTGAGAACTTCTCTGATCCAGCCAGGATCTAGGAACTTAGCATGCCAGACTCTGGAATCCATTTGGTCCTAGAAGGGTATGTCTTCTTCCTCGTTTCAGATGATTATACTTATATAACTTTGGAAATGAGAACATAGGCTGGTTTGGATCGGTTCTTTGGCAGGTCTCTGCTCACTCAGTTCATTGCTCCCCACTTCCCTGGGTGGCCTCCTGGGCCCCTTCAGCTCTGACTTTCAGACAGGACCGGATCTCAACCTCAGAGAATGAGCTTGAGACAAACAGTTGCCAGAAGAAGTGAAACTCAGTGTGCCAATGCACTTGGTAAACTTCCAAGTTCAATGTAGTTTACCAAGTGCATTGTCTCAGCTCTGCAGCCAGGCCGCCTTCTAAAGAAAGTATGTGATGTGAGGGTCTTTGTGACACTGGCTAAATTTCTGTCCCCCGGCCAGGTGGCTGAGGATGAAGTGAGTGATAACAGTGCTGAGTGTGTGGTGTGTCTCTCAGACGTGCGGGACACCTTGATTCTGCCATGTCGTCACCTCTGCCTGTGTAACACCTGCGCCGACACCCTGCGCTACCAGGCCAACAACTGCCCCATCTGCCGACTGCATAAGCCCCGGAGGCCCTGCTGGGTCCCCGAGGTCAGCCCTCGGGGGAGAAGGGGTCGTGGCTTCTGTGTGGGCTCTTGTACATCTTGACTCCTGCATCACCGTGTCCTGATGGCCTGTTTTCTTCTTCACAGCTTTCCGGGCACGGCTTCAGATCAGAGCCATGAGGAAGAAACTGGGCCTTCTGTCCCCAACCAGCTTTAACTCCATCCTCTCATCCCAGACATCCGACTCAGAAGAGCATTCAGTAAGTTGGGCTTTTTTCACCTTTTGTCCTTCTTCACGTGACTTTGTGGCAAGTAATTAAAACTTGGCATTCTGAAGTACTGAGTAAGCTGGCCGAGATCATGTTGTGTTAAACACCAGCCAATAGTACAGTGGAAAATGAGGTTCTGATCATTAAAACCTCCACTTTCCACCTTGGGGACTCAGCGTCCAGTTAACATTTACCATCCCTACAGCTGTCAGCTTGCTGTTTCACTCCAGTGTCCAGGCAGATGGGGGTGGGGATGGGGTCTGACTCTGGAATGCCCCCAAGCAGAAACAAGGGGATGATTGTTTGGGATTTAGATACAATTTACCATTTTTTATCTGAATCCTCCGAGAAGGTAACTGTTTTTCTTTGTCTTATTTTGTGGCTTCAGGGACTGGGAGCCACGTAGATGATATAATTCACCTCTGTCTCGTGGTGTAAGTGATGGTGTCAAGACTCCACGCTTTGTAGTTGTAGACCAGAAGGTCTTGTCTTTAGGTTAACATGCTAGTGGAAGAGATTAATTATTATTCAGTAAATGGTATTGGAACGATGAGGTAGTGCTTTAGGGAGGAACAATCAGTTTAGCACTTCACTCCTTACCAGATAACAAATTCCAGGCGGGGTAACTAGTTAACTGCACTAAAAACAGAGCAAGCCAAACATTAAAAACCTAGAATAAATTAGAGATGATTCTTTAGCTGACTATGGATGGGAGAGGGCTCTCTAAGCTTGAAAACAATGGAATGCTACCCAAAAAATAACCTGTAGATTTTTATTTTTGGCCATGCCACACGGCATGTGGAATCTTAGTTCCCCGACCAGAAATCAAACCCTCACCCGCTGCAGTGGAAGTGCGGAGTCTTAATCAGTTGACCGCCAGGGAAGTCTCGAATATGTGTACATGTAGATTTTTTTTAATGTTTTTTTTTGTTTGTTTGTTTTTTGCAGTACGCGGGCCTCTCACTGTTGTGGCCTCTGCTGTTGCGGAGCACAGGCTCCGGACGCACAGTCTCAGTGGCCATGGCTCATGGGCCCAGCCACTCGGCGGCATGTGGGATCCTCCCGGACCAGGGCACGAACCCGTGTCCCCTGCATCAGCAGGTGGACTTTCAACCACTGCACCACCAGGAAAGCACCCCGAACATGTAGATTTTATCGCATAAAAAATTTTAAACTTTAGATGTGTAAAAGATGACCAAAGTTAATACCAAACAGCAAATCATCTAAAGAAAAAAAAATGTACTCACAACATTTGCATCAGAGGAAAGGCTAGTATCGTTACCATAACCGACTTGAATGAAATAGTAGGTAAATGGTGCAAAGGACATAAAAAATTTCTCAGAAGAGGAAACATAGCTGGTCAACTGTCATTTTTTAAAAATTCAACCATGTTAAAAATCAACAACATGCAAATTAAGATGAGAGACCATTTTTCACCTTTCACATTTAAAAACTTCATTTTTTAAGATACCCCATGCTGGCCGAGAAGCAATTAAAACAGGTAGTCTGTACTGCTTGTAAGGGTGTAACTAGAAAGATCACTGAAAATAAACAAAACAAAACAGCTGTATATATTAAGAGCCTTAAAAACATTTGTACTTGGTAATCTAAGGTCTTAGAACTTAATACCCAGAAAATGATCTGAAAAAAAGAGATTTATGCCCAATAGATGAACAGATGTTCATCAAAGTGTTGTTTACAGTAGGAAATGGACACAACTAAATAGCCAGCACCAATGGAAGAGTAAGGAAATGTATGGTATCTATGAAAAGGGATGCATGTGAAGGAAAATATTTATGTTCTGTGAGGTAAGCGGGGTATAAAATTATCATTAACACATTGATCACAACTGTGTAAACAGTACAGAGGAAAAAACATTGGAAGAAAATAACACTAGAATGCTAACAACAGTTATCACTTTGGGTGATTTGATGGTTGATGACTTTTTTCCTTCTTTCCACTTTTATGTATTTTCCAAATTTCCTGTAATGAACATATATTTCTACTATAATAGGAAAAAATCAACAGTATTAAGAAGAAGTTCATCAGTAGGCAGAGTCAAGGAACATGTGGTTCTCTGATATTTTATCTTTTTCTGCTTCTAATACAGCTTTCATTTGCCAGAGCCCCAGACTAGATGTAAAAGAAAGTGTTTTTCCAATGCAGAGGAAGAAACACGCTCGTACCATAAAACGAAGAGTATTTAATTAATTTCCCAACCTGTCTCTGATTCCCCTAGTCCTCGGAGAACATTCCACTGGGCTATGAAGTGGTGTCTCTTCTGGAGGCCGTCAATGGACCCCTTACCCCATCCCCGGCAGTCCCCCCACTCCACGTGCTTGGAGAGAGACACCTGTCGGGAATGCTGTCTTCCTTTGGCAGTGACGGCCACCTGCCTCCTGTCCGGATGCTCTCCCCCCTCGACCGCCTGTCCGACTGCAGCAGCCCAGGACTCAAGCTCAGAAATAGTCTCTCCAAGTGAGTAGTCAGCATGCAATAGCGTTGGCCCTGGGGTCCTTGATGAGATGCTCTCAATCCATCTTTCACCTCCTCGGTGCTGGCTCGAGTCCCAATTCCTAGGGCAGTGTAGACCCTCTGGGCTGTTCCCAGAGCTGCTCATTGCACTGAAGACCTGGGCTAGCACCCATCCCTTGGGAGGGGAAAATAAGATGGTACATGGGTACTTAGGAGGATCCAGACGGACGAACTTCTCATGTATTCTGTTGTGGAAGGAGAGTATGGGGTATAGGGATGATGACATCATTAGGGTCATTCAGGCCCCTGGGAGCATCACTTAGTCTGAGGACCGAAGGAACCTTGTGATCTGTGTTTCTTAGGCGTTTACATCCAACTAGGAGCAACTCATAATAAGTTTCCACGGCAGAGGAAAGGAGGGTAATTTTACAGATGAAAATATTGAAACCCTCAAAATGTCAGTGGATTTCCCCCAGTTCAGACACAATTGTTTGAAAGAGCTAAAGGTAAAACTCTGATTTTCCGATGCCCAGAAGAGGTCTCAGACCCTCTGGTGCCCTTTCTCACGTCCCCACTCCTTCCTAAGATTTAGGTTCCCTCCGGTTCCCCTCAGGGCCCTCTTCTCCCTGTGACGTCTGGTTAATGGGAGTGCAGGCGAGTTCTGTTCTTTAAGGGGCATTGGCTGCAGCTGCTTCTCCCTCCGGGCTTATGCAGGTCCATCTCCCAGAATTCTTCTGTGCTGCACGAAGAGGAAGATGAGCGTTCATGCAGCAAATCTGAGATGCCCCTGTCTCAGAGACCAACAGCCCAACATCTCAGAGAGGTAATGTGCATTGTCCTTCCTTGTTTGGTTTTGGACTCCAGGTGCTCTCCTTCCTGCCTGCTGGCCTCTCCCGGCCCGTCTGGTCTCATTCATTCATCAAATGCCTTTTGAGCACTCTCTGAGACAGCAGCAAGGGTGTCACCAGACTCAGTCTTTTCTCAGTGTATGGGGCCTGCGTTACTGACCAGGCATGATCCTTTATGCTGAGGACAGCAGCAGTGGGGAGACACAAAAGTCCTGCCCTCCTGGCGCTTACAGTCTTCATGGTTGGGGTGGGGGTGTACACAAAAGACGGTCAGTACAAAACAATTGTGTCAGGTGTTACCGGGGATCCGTGTGTCACGTAAGGGTGGGGAGGCTCGCTTTAAAAAGTGGTCCGTGGACAAGGGGACTCCCCTGGCTGTCCAGTGGTTAGGACTCCGTGCTTCCACTGCAAGGGCTGTGGGTTTGATCCCTGGTTGGGGAACTAAGATCCCACATGCCACGCAGTTGCAGGCAAAAAAAAAAAGTGGTCCATGGACAGAGGAGGTGAGATGAACTGGGCAGATGTCTGAGGAGGGCAAGTTCTGGATGCAGGCTCAGCTGGTGGAAAAGCTGGGCGGCTGAGTCGAAGATGGGATCATCTACCCTGTGCACCCTCACAGGCTTTATGTAACAGAGGTCAGCGGGCTGTCGAGCCCACCCCTGGTAAGGCGGTGGGCAGGGTGCAGTGGAGCATAGGAAGGTGAAAAGCGGTTCCTGTCCTGAGGAGCTCATGGTCCAGTAGGAGACAGGACATATACATGAATAACAACACCACATCTGGCACGTAGGTGTTAGTAAGTGTTTGTTGAATGAGTGAATGAATTTTAACCAGAGAAAGGAAGGGCTCCCAAAACAGAGACACTGACGTGCTGTGGAGGATCACGTCAAGTGAAGGGAACCAGAAGCAGTGATGGCGGAGCAGTGTTTGAGCTGAATATCAAAATTTCTTAGACACGAAGAGACAGGTGAGAGAAACATTCCTGGTGGCAGGGACAGTACACGTGAAGCACGGAGCAGAGTGGGGGCCCTGAGCAGGCCAGCGGTACAGTGGGAACGTGGCTTCATGAGGGCCCACCTGGCGGAGGTGTGCAGACTGGATTCAGCGGGAGACAGACCTAGCCAGGCAGGAGGGTTGCCTGAACCAAGGTTTTTATTTTTTTCAATTTATTTATTTTATTTATTTATTATTTTGGCTGCGCTGGGTCTCTGTTGCTGCGCGCGGGCTTTCTCTAGTTGTGGCGATTGGGGGCTACTCTTCATCATGGAGCGTGGGCTTCTCATTGCAGTGGCTTCTCTTGTTGCACGGCACGGGCTCTGGGCACGCGGGCTTCAGAAGTTTTGGCACACGGGCTCAGTAGTTGTGGCACATGGGCTCAGTAGTTGTGGCTCATGGGCCTAGTTGCTCCGTGGCATGTGGGATCTTCCCAGACCAGGGCTCGAACCCGTATCCTCTGCATTGGTAGGCGGATTCTTAACGACTGCTCCACCAGGTAAGCCCATGAACCAAGGTTTTAAGAAAAGAAGACTTGGAAGAGAGAACACAGGCTGTAGAAAGAGAATCAGTAGGCTTTTGCATCTGCCCTGGGTTGCACTGATGTTGTGAGCCCATGTGACTGATGGGAGTGCCGAGTGTTGGCTGGGGGACAGGCAGTGTTTGTATTAGATCCATCAAGCTGGAACTAACCCTCCATGCCAGAGGAGAAGTCCAGCAGGTACCAGGGCCTCCACTGGTTTTGTGTTCTCTCCCTTCAGAAACAGAGCTGTTTCTCCGCACACCACAAAAAAAAAAAAAGAGAGAGGGAGCTGTTTGTAATCCTGGGGAAACCTGGGGTTTCCCCATGTCACAGCTGCTGGGTGACCTGTGTCACCTGAGCTGTGGTCTTTGTGTGGCTCTAGCAGCTGCTGGACCTCGGACAGGATGTGCATGTACCTCCCCCCGGGAGACAGCCTACTCCAGGCCAGGGGTGCACAGAAGTGATGAGAGGAGAGACCAGGCCTCCCTCTGCATGTTGCCTCCTGCGCCCTTCCAAGATCCCCCTTCCTCCTCCTTGCCCGGGGCCCCTGCCCTAACCCCTCCCCTCTAACATGTTTGACTGGCGCTTACTTCTTTCCCACCCAGGAATGTGGCATCACCCCATAAAGTGAGAACCTGACCTTGTCATCGTCAGGAGCTATTGACCAGTCGTCCTGCATGGGGACGCCTATCTCCTGCACAATTTCCTCCCCAGAAGGTACATGAAGGTGGGTGGGATCAACTGCACGTCCTTGCCCGTCAGCCGAGTCCGTAGTGCTTCTAATATTTCCTCCCAGATGGACTGGGGAGCAGCATATTAATACCTAAGTGGAAGACAGAATAGGCCCCGGCTTGAGAGGAAGTGAGACTCGCTCCCTTGCAATGAGAGGGCGGTCTAGTGGCTGAGCTGGGGGAGAAGCAGGTATCTCACCCCCAGTCCTGCTGTCGTAAGGTTTTCTTTAACATTATGACAGGGAAAAGCAAATCCCTCATCCCTGAGGTTGAGTTTGGAGCTCTAAAACATAAAGGAACCAAACCTTGGAAAACCTTCCATCTAAACCCTATTTGGTGAGGGCAAGGCCAGGCTGCTGGTGTCCTCACTGCCCGGGTGCAGCGAGAGAGCTCTGCTCCCAGTGCACTCACAGCAGCCGGGCCTGACCTCCGTGGCCTTCCTCCAACTCCTGTCTCCAAAGACCCTGCCAGCAGCAGTCTGGCCCAGTCGGTCATGTCCATGGTGTCCTCCCAGATCAGCACCGACACCGCCTACTCCATGTCCGGCTCCTACATTGCCCCTGGCACAGAAGAGAACGGGGAGGCTCTCCCCTGCGCCCAGACCACAAGCAGGACCCCCTCAGAAGAAGGAGACATAAGAGAGGAGCATGGGATCGCCCTCGCCGCTCTGCTCTGCTCTGTACTCGAGTCCCAAGGAGCTCAGTCCAGGGCCTGCCAGGGAGATCGGCAAAGCCCCCCAGTGCTCAGGAGGGGAGCCCTGGAAAACGGTACCGTATCATTGAATCAAAGACTCCCTCAGATGTGATCTTCCGTGTGACACCACTTCTATACTGAGGACTTGGTTTGGGTTTGCTGCCAGGAGAGCTGGGTAGGAGAGCCGGTGGCATCTGCACCTTGACTTCTGTTGCTCCTTTGCAGGTAACACCAGCGGCGTCTCCATACTGCAATTTTGTGGGCCTCGTCGCCACCGCTGAAGAGCAGGATGCAGAGGTAAGAGCAAGGTGGATGCTGATGTCCCTCCCCATTCAGAGGGACTGTCGGCGCTGGCAGAGGATGCAAATAGGATGAGGGTTGTTCTGGAAGAAGCCTTCCAAGGTGGTGCACTTGGATCTGTTAGAGGCAGGGTGCAGGCACAGGGACTGTCCGGTTAGCAGAGGGCGCTGGTCTCAGCGTAATAGGCGTGGGGTGAGTTCCGGAGGGAAGTCTTCCAGGCCAGACCCTTGAGAGGGTGTTTGTCCTCCAATTCACTTAGTATTTACCTGGCACAGGCATCTCACATCTTCCTGGCACTGGGGGACACAAAGACCGAGTGACATGGCTTTTGCCTGCCCACACCCCCAATCCATCCATCCCACCCATTCCGCAGCTCCATCTGATGGAGGAATCAGAGTTATAACTCAGCGTGAGAAGTGCTCTGACGGAGGTGTGCCTGAAGTATATGGAATGCCCAGCTCCCAGTGGGGACTCTACAACTTTCTCTTGAGCCAGATGTTCTCAAAGGAGTATCTGGATGGGACTGGGGATCCTAAAGGGTTCCTGAAAGTTTTATGATCTCACGGTTTGCTTTTTCATTTGACAACTTTTATTTCCACCTGACAGAAAAAGTGTGAGCTGAACTATTACCAAGGCTATTCCTGACAGTCCCAGGGTCCCTCTGTAAGGTGCCTCAGACCTGGTCCCTCTGGAACGTGCCTCAGACCTGGTCCCTACGGGCCGATCCTGCCTCGCCAAGCAAAATCTGCCTCTGCTGGGCCTCCCAGCCATCTCACACGGACAGGAAATGTCTGGATACCATGAGGGTGATTAGTTCTGTCTTCTGACAATCAGTAGACTCATTTCACTGCTTTATGGACTCACAGTGCCTTCCTTCTGTCCGAGGGAAATGATGTTCTAGAAGAAGAGGACGGATCACCCACACAAGAAGATGGTAAAAGACCTGGTCTTTTGCTCCCTTTTATTATATTTCTTTCCTGGGTATTCTCTGAAGGGTAGAGAAAGGGGCACTGGTGTGACTTGGTGGCACTGCTCAAGGGTGTGGCTTTGGGGAAAGGTTGTCTCCTTGATGGAATATCAAAGCAAGCAGGGTATCTGAGGACCTCAGCAGCCTTCCTGGCTCTTTCTGGGCCTCTGAGCCAAGGCTGCAGTAGATACATGGAGTTCTCCATCTACGTGGAGTAGATCCTGAAGCTTCTTGGGCAACTGCCATCACCTTCCTTCCTGCTTCAGCTTCTCAGCTGAGTCTCACAGAACTGCTCTAGCAGCCCCAAAGTTCATATGCAGCAGGAGAACAGCTTCCTCCCCTTGGGGGAACCGACTGTTAGGCCGTAGGTTTTCCTGCTTTAGTGAAGAAAACGGCTGATGTTACAGTAGCAGAAGGATCACAGCCCTGGCGGCACAGCAAAGGTGAGGTGAAGAGACGTTAGCAGCTCAGCGTGCACTAGTGTTTGTAGGCTATTGGAACGAGTCTCTTTACCATCGTTCAGGCCTCAAGTAGATATTTTTTTTCAATTGGAAGAGTTGGTTTACAATGTTGTGTTAGTTTCTGCTGTACAGCCACGTGAATCAATTATACATATACATATATCCACTCTATTTTTAGATTATTTCCCCATATAGGCCACTACAGGGTACTGAGTAGATTCCCCTGTGCTCTACAGCAGGTCCTTATTAGTTATCTATTTTATATATAGTAGTGTGTATATGTCAATCCCAATCTCCCAATTTATCCCTCCCCTCCCTTGCCCCCCGCCATAACCATAAGTTTGTTTTCTACACCTGTGACTCTATTTCTGTTTTGTAAACAAGGTCAATCATAGCTTCAGTCGGAAGAATTTTGTTTCTAGTAAGCTGAGAAGCGAAGGAACGACCTACATATAGAGCAAGGAAGTGGTGGTGGGGGGTTAGGCGAGCTGGGAATCCCACCTGGGATTGTAGGACCAGGCGTCCCAGGAACCGGTGTCTCTTCCGTCTGCTCCTCTGAGGTGCCTCCACAGAAGGGCAACCTCTAGAGCAAACCTGGATCCCAGCCTGGATGCAGATGTCATGCTAGTCGCTTCTGCTTTGGCCATGGCAGTTGCTTGGTGGGTGGTGTGGTGTGCAGGGGGTGCACATGTGCACATGTCCACTCTCTCTTGGCCAAGTAGTGCCGGAGGAGGGGTGGTCGCCCAGGCTGTGCCTCTGCCGCACACACACACCAACAAAGCCGGGGTTGGGCGCTACCTCCCCTCGGTTGATGTCTTCACGGCGCAAGGCTCTGAGTTCTCCATTGTGATTGTCGTCCCCAGTAGAATATTTGCTTCTAAAAGGCACAGGGCAGTACGTGGTTTTCGCCTGACATTCCATATGTGGTTTCCACCTGAAATGCTGTACACAGTAGATGTATGTTTCTTCCTCTGCCTTTCACCAAGGGAAAAAAAAAACAGGGTGGGGGGCTTGAAAAAATAACATCTAAAACTGTCCCCTTCCCATCTTACACCACTGTAGGTTTCTGGTCAGCCCCTTAAAACATCCTCAGAATAGCAAATTAAGTCTCAAAGAAAATAAATCATAATTTTGCAAGTGATGCGATTCTTTGATTTGAGGTGCAAAATTACGGGACCAAAGAGCTTTAATTGCCATTTTATGTATTAGTCATTTCGCAGAGCCTTGTGGTCATAAACACACCCCACGTGCACCGACAGACACAGGCCGGAGCCTGGGGTCACTTCCCCCGTGGCTCTCCTAGCTCTTCCAGCCTGGCTTAGCTCTGCTCTGGGCCCAGGTCTGCGTGTCCGAATCCCACAGACCTCCCCAGCACCTGATTTCCCAGGAACGAAGGCTGGAAATGGGCCAGTTAAGGAAACAGAGCAGAAGAGAGCAAGAACACAAACGTACCCACACAGTTTCCTTTATTGTCCACTCTCCCCACTTAATTATTGTCTTTTTTTTAACATATGATTTGATGTTTTTTGTCTCCATCCTTAAGATTTTTATTTTAAGGACAGCAAAGCAGAGAAAAACACAGCCAGGTCCTCTCTAACTGCCTTAACTCCGTTACAGGCCAGAGGACATTCGCATTTCTAGGTATGGAGTGTGACAATAACAATGACTTGCATCGCCAGCATGAAAGCACTGGACAATAAGCTGTGCTTTGTGGTCTGCTTACCCGGTGAGTGGCAGTCTGGTGAACATGAACTTGGTGGGAGATGCTCCCCTGCTCTCACCCTGGGACACCCATCTCCTGCCCTGCAGATCCTGCAAGAAGGCATGGGCTTTGCTAAGGTGCTGGGAGCCAGTTGCTGAAAGGAATGAGGCGGCCTTGGGAGAGTCCTTGGGCAAAGAGCAACTCTGCTCTAAACGAATCTATTTGGGCATGGAGAAAGGCGCAAAAATACCCCAAAGCCTTTCGATTTGGCCTGACCGTGCCCCCTCCATCATGATCTTGCAGATCCCATGGCAGGGGGCCTGGTCTTGTTTCCATCAACAGGCAGTTTAAGGCAGACACGGCCTCTGTCATAAGGTCTTGGAAAGAGAGCCTGAGCGCTTGAAAAGGGAACCTGTAGCCCCTCAGAGGAGAGTGGTTAGTTAGGATCTGAGAGGAATTTCAAAGCCAGCATTTTATAGACTAGCTCTGTGACCCAGTGAGCCCTGGGCGACCACCAGTTGCCTTGTGCTCCCTAGATTTGGATCCCAAAGGAACGATCAGGGGTCGAGGGTGACTCTTCTCCCTGGAGCCCTAACTCTAAAAATTCAATCAGGGCCATCAACGTGCCCCTTATTCCTTCTCATGACACTAAACTGAATCCGGGATGAGTTCTCAGGAGGAGCCCACCTGTCAGTCACACTCTGCGCACTGATGTCTCTCTGCTCCGTGCTCACCAAGGGCTTCACCAACCATGGCTCTAAAGCCACATCTTGCCCGGTGGACTAGGTCAAAATTGCCCCTCCTGGGTTCACAGCAGAGACTGCCTTCATGTTGCGTGGTTTGTAATCTCTTAAACATGCCCTGGACATACTTAAGCTTCAGGACAGCCACGTCCCGTCATGGGTCCAGTGCTTTACTCTCTTGGCGACGTGGTTACAGGTGCTGGAGGGACACAAACTCCTGTGGTTGCCACTCTCCATCAGCTTGCAAAAGACCCAGGTCCTCACCCCTCTGGCCCCATGCAGGCCTGTGGTGGAGGAAGCCGTAATCCCCAGAGACGCCTCCCACGGCCTTCCCAAGGGCTCTCTGGTCCCTTCCCATTTAGTGTTGACCCAGCCAGGCCTGGGCCAGGGTGGCTGAGGACCAGGGTACACTACACTTCCTGCCTTCCTACTCTTTACCTGGCTTCTGTCTGTCCCTTTGTTTCTCATGTCTTTTTGCCAAATATACGTCTGTCTGTCCAGTTTGTTTATTTTGAAACTCATTTAGGTTATCCAGACTTCGTGTGGAAGTTCATGTTCACCCACACCCAACCCCAAGCTTGCTGGGCGCACGCACATCCGAGGGGCCCTCGCTGAGGCTTCCGTTCCTAACTGGCAAGAGCCTGTATTTAATATGCTGAAATTTTCCAGGAAAAAATATATTTGTGAGACTAGATTAATCCCTGTTCCACAAAAGATGCCATCTCTGCCCTCACTCCGCCCTGAGTCTGTGGCAGCTGTGCCGGCCAGCCGCTCACTGGGTTTCAAGAGAGGAATCTAGGCTCCTGCCTCCCCTCAGTGGCTCCCCACCAACTCCCGTGTTTGGCAAAGAGAGCTCTTGGGAATTGTCTCAGCCACCCATGCTGGTGGAAACTGACCCCAGGCCTTGTGCTTCCTCCTCTCCCTCACTCCTTTGGGCCAACCTGCTGGTGGATGTTTATTCCACTCTGGGATTGCGGCAGGGGAGCAAGACCTGGATGGAAAACAATGCCAGGGCTTCTTTATGGTGATCTCGAGAGCCAGCCATTCTCAGATTAAACTGGTTTCACCGTTCAGGCCAGACATGAAACCGAATGACAGTGGCGGCTGCCGGGAAAGGGAGTTGAGGGTCGCATCGTAGCCTCACCCCGAGGTCTCAAGGGCTCTTATGGGAGAAGGAAAGTGCATCTGCTCTCTCGGTAAAATGTTTCTCGGGTTCTGCTGTTAGCGTCACACTGGTAGTAAAGAGCTGGGGAACTCTCTGGAAGCATCTGTCGGGTTAATGTCAGGTAAATGACAGAAGCATCCACTGTGGTAGGTCCCGTGGAATCAACAGACCTCACAAGGCTCAGCTGTAAGTTCAAAGTTCCATCCTATGACTGTGGTGCCTCAGGCTGGCTTGGCCGTCAGGACAGCTTCTCAGGCACTTGGTCTCCCTCTCCACGCTGTTTCCCTCCCCACATGGATGCCACTCCCCTCACGGAGCGCCCACAAGGAGGGAGCCCGGGGAGCATCCCATGGTCCACCCTCCCCAGGCCCACAGGTGCTCTGCCAGGAGGCCCAGCTCGTGGCAAGGATGGCTCAGGTCCCCATCCTCGCTGCTCTCATCAGCCTTGTGGGAGTGATGTTGAGAAAGCACCTGTGTCATTCCAGCACCTCTTCCGCTAAGAAGACTCTGGGTCTTCTTTGGCCCTGAGACCAAGGTGGGGGGGGCGATGGTATGTTCTGAGATTGTTCTGCAAGGTTCTCAAAGGGAGGAAATCTGAGTTGACCACTGTAGGTGGTGAGCCGATTAGAAGCGTGAGGCCATGCTAGGTAGACGGGGCCCCATGGAACCTGATGGAGTATCACACAGGCGTCAGTATAGTGGCCAGGGGACCAGTGACAATTCTGTGAAAAGGCTCTGGGGAGTGTGATGGGAAAAAGCAAAGATAATTTGAGTTTATTAGTGGAAATACAAATGTTTTTGTTTTGTTTTGTTTTGTTTTTTTGTGGTACGCTTGCCTCTCACTGTTGTGGCCTCTCAAATTGCAGAGCACAGGCTCCAGACGCGCAGGCTCAGTGGCCATGGCTCACGGGCCCAGACGCTCCGTGGCATCTGGGATTTTCCCGGACCGGGGCATGAACCCGTGTCCTCTGCATCGGCAGGCAGACCCTCAACCACTGCGCCACCAGGGAAGCGCGATACAGATGTTTTTAAATGATGGCATTGTACAGGAGTGGGCATACCGATGAAATCTAAAAGTACTTATGGAGGGAATTCCCTGGCAGTCCAGAGGTTAGGACTCAGCACTTTTACTTCAGTGGCCTGGTTCAATCCCTGGTCGGAGAACTAAGATCCTCCAAGACACTGCACAGCCAAAAACAAAGAAAAGTACTTATGGAGACCTGAAATAACCCAAGACTAAGACGCCACTAGGAAGGGTTATGCTTCGCAGATACTAAGGAAAAATCGGAATTAACTTTCTCTTTTCTTGGAGAGAAACTCTACAAGATGGTGGAACTGTTACAGACCTTAAATTTAATTAGTGGCTGGGTAGAGGCAGGAAAGAGGTGTGTGGAATCCCCCTAGATGTGCTCCCCAAATCTGCCTCTAGAGGTCTCCTCACTCCCCCGTTTCTGAGCCTGAGGATGGAATTAAGTGGGAACCACGTTTCTCTACCTCCCGTGAAGGATTTTCAATCTCCAGGCTCCCTTTTCTGGCTGAGGGCTGGACAGAATGGCAGCACTCGCTCAGGAAGTCCTCCTAGGCCTTCCAGGCTTACCTTCTGCATCCAGGATGCACGGAGCAGCAGGGTTTCGCCGAGGGTCTGGCAGAAGCCTTTTTAGAGGAAAGAGCACCACCGACTGTACAAGAAGCTGGGGAGATCAGAGACTTCAGGTCTGAGTCTTGAGGCTGTTTCAGAAGGAGCCAGTTTTCAGCCCTGGCTCAGAATCTGGACCGGTGGTGTTTGTAGCAAGGACTCAAGAATTCAGAGCCTGGCAGCCTGGCAGCCAGTGGTGGTGGCGGCGAGGCTGCGGCAGTGTTTTGATTTGACTTTGTGTGGTTGTGTGTGTGTGTGTGCGTGCGTGTGCGTGTGTGTGTGTGTGTGTGTCTCTTCTCTCCTTTTTACCATTTGCTTTTGGTCTTTTGTACCAAACAGCTGCAGTTCCGGAGTCCTGCCCATTAAACACAGAGGAATAAGTATGAGATCTACCAAATTATATAAAATGAAGGAACAACTTAATTCATCTGGGGGTTTCTAACTTGAAAGGGCAATCTTGCCTGCTCTTCATCCTGTCACCCTTAGAGTGGTAAAGCACTGTGGACCCATGTGCCGGACTCCGGTACCCCCAGGGAGTACAGATCCCTGCATTCCGTCTGGCTGTGAGAGATAACTAAACATTTCCTGTCCCACTCACTCCCCTTCCCCTGGGGTCCACCTCCACAAGACTATTATTAGAGCCTTAGGGCAGATTAGCACACCAGGACATTTATGGGTATACACAATTTATACCCGCTGAATCCTAGTGCTTCTGCCATTAAAGGGTTTCGTGTCTTGGGCTGGCCTAACCTGAAGCTGACCCCAGACATTTGTGAGTGGCCTCCCTCAAATGTGACACAGTGAGCCTCACGCCCACCCTCCAGGGTCAGCCGGCTCCGTCCACGAACTGAGCCCTCTGAAGGGCATGGCTCTCGGCTCTGCCCTGGAGGAGATCACCGTGTGCTGGAGGATCCAGCAATTTCCACACAGCATGAGAAATTGGGTGGTCGTACGGGCCAGTGGGGAACACTTCGGAGCACGCTGGTCCCCATCTGGCTTCAGGGTGTCCTTCTGGGGGCAGGTGCTGGAAGAGGCAGCTCAGCAGTCCTCGGCCAGAGAATGGAAGGCTTTCCCCAAACTCAGGGGGTTAGGGCTTCATCCTCTCCCTTCAGAAGGGGCATCTCGCTGCACTGGGGGGACTGAATCAGATGGAGTCAGTCTGTGGGATGGGAGGACGACTTGGGGGAGATGAGTGTAGTCTGAACAAGGCCTGGGGGGCGGCTTGTTTTCGCGCACATTCTGTGAGTCTGGCGCCCTGCTCACCACTCTTCCATGTCACCTCGCTTAGTCTCACAGCATCCCTGGGGAGTAAGTACTTGTCTCCCATCTGATGGATGGGAAAACCTGGGCTCCAAATACAGTGACCTGCCCAAGGTCACACAGTCAGCACGTTACAAGCTGGGGCTGTATCCCGGTTTTCTGACTACAGATTTAGACCTTACTAGAGCTTGAACAAGCAGGAGGTCATGGTGGATTGGATACAGAGCATGAAGGAGAGAGAAGCACCAAGAGTGGGTTTCCAGCATGGGCAGCGGGTGCTTCTCGTGCAGGAACTGCAGTACAAGGGGGCAAGATGATGAGTTTCATGGATGGTACCCGGGGGACCCCAAAGCTCTGGAGCTAATGTCTCCTGGGGTTGGTGGCACCAGCTGATAGCAACTCTCGGTGGGCTGTTCAGGTGCAGAAGGAGAGGAACAGCTGTCACTCTGTTCTCTGCCATGCCATTTGGTCCCTGGCACTCTACTGGGCAGCCAGTCCCTTCCTGCCCCACCCTGGCCCCCACAGCAAACACTAACTCTGAGCCCAAATTAACACACTCTTCTCCCTCCCCTTCACCTCCTCCTGCTCTCGTGAAAGTCTCAGCCAGACTCAGTTTCTTTTCCTGGTCCGCTGTAACACTTAGGCAAACTTCAAGACCAAATAAAGATACAAAGGTGGAGCCTACGGCAAGCTCACAAAACAAGGACCATCCTGCATGTCCCTCCATCAGTGGGCCACAGTGGCCATGACTGTCCCTCGCCCAGTGGACGCCACTGCTCCCAAGTTTCACGTGCTGTGGTTTGCACCCTGTGGGAGTTCCAGGTAATGTGCATCTTGCCAGTTTTCGTGCCAAACTCCCGGACTGTCCTGCAAGAGACACCATCTGCACCAAACCAAAGGTCCGGTAACCTTCCTTTCCTCTTCTCAGGTGCCTGGCAGGCTGACGACAACGTGGTCAGTCATCGGAACACGCAGCGCCGACGCTTACCTTCTGGCAGCCTGGAGGACCCCAAGAACAGGCTCTGTGTGTGGGATCCTTTGGCCGTCTGAGAGCCTTAGCCCCTGTACCAGGGCTCTCCTCCCGTTCTCACATCCCATCCTGGCCTCATGGCACCACTGACCTCCTGGGCATCCTCAGCAAGACACACGGAGACGTTTTAGACCCACGTGAAAGCTGGATGCTGAGGGCACCTGACACTTCTCCCAGACTCATCTTCTTCCACAACCGTGATCCTTCCCCTCTCAGAAGGGACTAGAAACCTCTTTTCTCCTTGTGGTCTAAAGCCACTCGAACTGCAGCTCATGAGACCCTTTGCAGATAGTCTCTGGAATGTTTCCACTGTATCTTGATCTTCAGGTGGAGCTGTGGTCTACAGACTGGTTATTTCTTGTGCATCATTTTTTTTTTCTCCTTAGGAGGTAGACCAAGAAGACTCAAGAGTTTGGGTGACTTCATTACAAACACCCATCTGGCATTTTCTAGTCTCTGGGACATCATAACCAATCTGAGACCTGCAGTTTGGGGTGGCGTTGGGGGATGACTCCTGTGAGAAGGGAAAGCCATATTGCACTGTAAGTGGGGTTTCCCTCAAATTGCATTAGGAGCTCCTCTCTCAAGGACAAGAAGCAGTGGCAACCACCAGAAGGTTGGTTGGGAAAACAGTTCTTGCTTCTGGTAGCAGAGGCTATGCCTCGTGTGTCTGCTTAGGAAGGAGGCCTTGAATCTGAGAACCCCTCAGTTAAATGATGACCTACCGGGGACTTCTTTATGATCAGGTGCACTCAGGAAGGCCTGGGGCTCCATCCTAAGGTGACACTGCAAAGGCATTTTTGACCCCCTCTATGTACCAGGCACTTGTTAGGGACTGTCGTATATTATCACGTTTCATCATTACCGCCCTGTCAGGTGGCATTCTTATCCCTGCTGCCCCCGTCTCCACCCCGCTTTTCTGAAAGAGTTGAAGAAAGAAGCTGAGAGAGGGGTGGACCGGTGGTTCTCATTTGGTGCCCAGGAACCCCAAAGGAGGTTGGGGGAAGGGCTGAGCTGGGGTCAGTGGTGGTCTGGGAGGCTCCCCACCCCACCGGTTTTCCTCCCCTGTCCTCCAGATCAGCTGAGCCTGATGGGGGGAGCCGGAGGTACTGCCTTCCATAGGCTCATCAGAGATTTAGAGATATTGTTCAAATCACATGTGCACCCCACCTCACTCTGGTGTAGGGCATAGAAATAACAGCCTGAAACAGCAAGACCGTAAGCTGTTGGCTGTTCCTCCCTCAACACTAGTGTTATCAATGGATTCCTCATAGTTCTCTGATAGATGCATTGTCTGCTGGCTTTTGGAAGAGGTGGTTATTTAGTGGAGCATGAGACTGAGAAGCAAAGTGGGATCCAACAGTTTGTGAGGCTGAGATATGACAGAGCCCTAGGCTATGCCCACCATGATGGCCTGAATTAGTAGTTGGAATTGTTGCCCTACAAGAGCTTTTCAGGGTCCTTCCCAAGGCCTCAAAGAGAGCTCAGTGCCGGGGAATGTTTTGCACCTCCTGTGTGGCTGCTTTGCGCCACCAGGTGCCTGGTTACACTCACTGCCTGGTGGTTGTGGTTCTCATCATGCCCTGGGGGTGGGCAGGGGGAGGCCTGTGGTCTTGACAGACACTACATGAGCCAAGCCTGAATCTCAGCTTCTGCCTTGAGTTCCCGTGTCCACCCACTCTGAAATCCTGCAGTGGGCTGTGTTGTTTCAGGCCCCATTTAATGTCCTTCCTTTCCCCGAAACATTCTTACAGCCCCTTTCATATTGATGATTCCAGCAATAACCACACTTCCTGATCTCCTTGAAGTCTGAGTCCCAGAAGCACTAGGGAAGGGGGCGCTCCCTTAGCCTGGGGTGGTGGTATACAGATCCACCTCCTCTCCCGGCAGGTAGTATTCAGAGTGTGGTGTTACCTGAGATGAAGGAGATGCAGGTAAACAGTTGCCACAGTGGCCAGGAACCCTAAGAGGAAGCCATTGTCTTCACCCTTTCTGGAGGGTCTGTCTTCTCCCAGGAAGAGGCTCAGAGAGATTCCTCAAGGCCTTGGTTCCATAACCAAGACATACCCGGGTGAGAAGTGGCCCTTCACTCCTGTTTCTCAGACAGTTCCTGCTCTCTCCCCCATCCCCTCACCTCTTTGCCCTCATTTAGCTCTTTGGCGAGCAGAAATATCCCATCCAAAAGGGCTGGGATCAGGGAACAGGGCACAGAGCCTGGTCGGGGGACAGGACAGCCGCCCCAGTCATCATCTGGAGATGGTCATGTTGTTAGCAGTTGACCCACAGAGAATATGACGGGGCCTGGTTTCTCACACAAGGACACAGACTAACCAGAGGCCTGGGGCTCCTTCCTGCCACACTCAGGTCGGAGCTCACCTATGAGCTCACTTCCGGGTGGTGTGGTGATCCCAGCCTTCTCACAGAGCCCTTTTTCCTTCTCCTCCCCAGTCCCATCCCACCAGAGGTCATGCCCACGCTGGGGCATCTCCTGGGCACGGATCCACACACGTTAAGACATCTCACCTGGGGAGAGTTTGTGTCCTGTTCACCTGACCTTGGCATGCTGCTTGCTCACTTTGCTTTAGGATCTGCACACCTACTGTGTGTAAGTATGTGTGTACTGTTGTGCCAGCTGTGTACCCCTCACACCCTGGAGTACACTCATGGGCACACGACAGTGGGGACGTCAAGGATGCAATATTTATGGACTGCTGCATGATTCTTAAAAATGAATAAAACTGTTCACAAGGGAAGGAGAGCTATTAATTGTGCAGTTGGCTTATTTGTGAAAGTTTCTGTCCGACTTTCTCCAGCACACTTTTAATACTTTGACTCAATAACAACTCACACTGCAGAAATATAGAAGATCATGAGAGATTACTACAAGAAACTCTATGCCAATAAAATGGACAACCTGGAAGAAATGGACAAATTCTTAGAAATGCACAACCTGGCAAGACTGAATCAGGAAGGAATAGAAAATATGAATAGACCAATCACAAGCACTGAAATGGAAACTGTGATTAAAAATCTTCCAACAAACAGAAGCCCAGGACCAGATGGCTTCACAGGCGAATTCTAACAGACATTTAAGGAAGAGCTAACACCTATCCTTCTCAAACTCTTCCAAAATATAGCAGAGGGAGGAGCACTCCCAAACTCATTCTACGAGGCCACCATCACCTTGATACCAAAACCAGGCAAGGATGTCACAAAGAAAGAAATCTACAGGCCAATGTCACTGATGAACATAGATGCAAAAATCCTCAACAAAATACTAGCAAACAGAATCCAACAGCACATTAAAAGGATCAAACACCATGATCAAGTGGGGTTTATTCCAGGAATGCAAGGATTCTTCAATATACGCAAATCAATCAATGTGATACACCATATTAACAGATTGAAGGAGAAAAACCATATGATCATCTCAATAGATGCAGAGAAAGCTTTCGACAAAATTCAACACACATTTATGATAAAAACCCTGCAGAAAGTAGGCATACAGGGAACTTTCCTCAAGATAATAAAGGCCATATATGACAAACCCACAGCCAACATTGTCCTCAATGGTGAAAAACTGAAACCATTTCCACTAAGATCAGGAACAAGACAAGGTTGCCCACTCTCACCACTTATTCAACTTAGTTTTGGAAGTTTTAGAAACAGCAATCAGAGAAGAAAAGGAAATAAAAGGAATCCAAATTGGAAAAGAAGAAGTAAAGCTGTCACTGTTTGCAGATGACATGATACTATACATAGAGAATCCTAAAGATGCTACCAGAAAACTACTAGAGCTAATCAATGAATTTGGTAAAGTTACAGGATACAAAATTAATGCACAGAAATCTCTGGCATTCCTGTACACTAATGATGAAGAATCTGAAAGTGAAATCAAGAAAACACTCCCATTTACCATTGCAACAAAAAGAATAAAATACCTAGGAATAAACCTACCTAAGGAGACAAAAGACCTGTATGCAGAAAATTATAAGACACTGATGAAAGAAATGAAAGATGATACAAATAGATGGAGAGATATACCATGCTCCTGGATTGGAAGAATCGATATTGTGAAAATGACTCCACTACCCAAAGCAATCTACAGGTTCAATGCAATCCCTATCAAACTACCACTGGCATTTTTCACAGAACTGGAACAAAACATTTCAAACTTTGTTTGGAAAAACAAAAGACTCCGAATAGCCAAAGCAATCTTGAGAATGAAAAACGGAGCTGGAGGAATCAGGCTCCCTGACTTCAGACTACACTACAAAGCTAGAGTAACCAAGACAGTGTTTTACGGGCACAAAAACAGAAAGATAGATCAATGGAACAGGATAGAAAGCCCAGAGATAAACCCACGCACATATGGTCAACTTATCTTTGATCAAGGAGGCAGGAATGTACAGTGGAGAAAGGACAGCCTCTTCAATAAGTGGTGCTGGGAAAACGGGACAGGGACATGTAAAAGTATGAGATTAGATCATTCCCTAGCACCATACACAAAAATAAGCTCAAAATGGATTAAAGACCTAAATGTAAGGCCAGAAACTATCAAAGTCTTAGAGGAAAACATAGGCAGAACACTCTAGGACATAAATCCCAGCAAGATCCTTTTGGACCCACCTCTTAGAGAAATGGAAATAAAAACAAAGATAAACAAATGGGACCTAATGAAACTTCAAAGCTTTTGCACAGCAAAGGACACCATAAACAAGACCAAAAGACAACCCTCAGAATGGGAGAAAATATTTGCAAATGAAGCAACTGACAAAGGATTAATCTCCAAAATTTAAAAACAGCTCATGCAGCTCAATAGCCAAAAAACAAACAACCCAATCCAAAAATGGGCAGAAGACTTAAATAGGCATTTCTCCAAAGAAGATATACAGACTGCCAACAAACACATGAAAGAATGCTCAACATCATTAATCATTAGAGAAATGCAAATCAAAACTACAATGAGATATCATCTCACACCAGTCAGAATGGCCATCATCAAGAAATCTAGAAACAATAAATGCTGGAGAGGGTGTGGAGAAAAGGGAACACTCTTGCACTGCTGGTGGGAATGTGAATTGGTACAGCCACTATGGAGAACAGTATGGAGGTTCCTTCAAAGACTAAACATAGAACTACCATATGACCCAGCAATCCCACTACTAGGCATATACCCTGAGAAAACCATACTTCAAAAAGAGGCATGTACCAAAATATTCATTGCAGCTCTATTCACAATAGCCCGGAGATGGAAACAACCTAAGTGTCCATCATCAGATGAATGGATAAAGAAGATGTGGCACATATATACAATGGAATATTACTCAGCCATAAAAAGAAACGAAACTGAGCTATTTGTAATGAGGTGGATAGACCTAGAGTCTGTCATACAGTGCAGTCAGAAAGAGAAAGACAAATACCGTATGCTAACACATATATATGGAATTTAAAAAATGTCATGTAGAACCTAGGGGTAAAACAGGAATAAAGACACAGACCTACTTGAGAATGGACTTGAGGATATGGGGAGGGGGAAGGGTAAGTTGTGACAAAGCGAAAGAGAGGCATGGACATATATACACTACGGAACGTGAGGTAGATAGATAGTGGGAAGAAGCCGCAGAGCACAGGGAGATCAGCTCAGTGCTTTGTGACCGCCTGGAGGGGTGGGATGGGGAGGGTGGGAGGGATGGATATGCATGAGGGAAGGAATGTGGGAACAGATATATATGTATGACTGATTCACTTTGTTATAAAGCAGAAACTAATAAAAAATAAAAATAAAATAAAAATAAAAACAATAAATACTTGGGAAGAAAAAAAAAAACTTTGACTCAAGACAAGCTGGACATGGAGGAGTGAGAGAGGGCAAGGGGTAGAGGGAAAGACATGTTTCTGAGTGGGAGCTGGTGTACCATCCCCTGGGCACAGCTCCTGCGCAGAGGCCTGATAAGGAGCCCTCACCTCCACCCACCCCCTTCAACCAGAGAACTTCCAACTGCTGCTCCTCAATCATTGAAGAGCAGGAAAGCTGGTGACTAGAGGGAGGCTGGGGGAGGGGAGGAGGAAGGACCACAGTCCACCGTTAGTCCGTCACTTAAAGGCTGGTGAAATTAATGGGGCAAATGACCCCAGTCAAAGAATTTGGCAAGTCCACGGCTTTCCTGGGTTTCACCCACCGGCTCTGTTTCCTCGGCTCTCTGGAAAGGAGGGAGAGCACTTGCGAAGAAGCATCTGGAATGTCAGCTTCTGGGAATCTTGCTGAGGACGGGGCGGGGAGGGAGTGCTTACCGGGAAACACTGGATTACCCTAGCCGCCTTGGGGTGTCTGCGACCGGGGCTGCGGTTTCTGCGGACCTGAGCGGCAGGTGGCATCGGAGAGTCAGACCTGCTTGCGGGCACCAAGACGACACTCGGTCGGGAGACAGGGACAGGCCGCAGAAACGTCAGGAAGTGCCACTCGCAGCCCAGAGGAGAGGAAAGGAAAGCCCCAAGCATGGACCCAGCCCTGGCCCCCGCGCCACGGGCTGCGTCCCAGGAGCCGTCGCCACCTCTGAGCAGCGCAGATGGGAAGGGGGTGGGGCGGAGTACGGTTCCCGCGGCGAACTGCTCGCCGAGGGCCCCGGGGCCTCTGCAGGAGCGCCGAGCCGCGCGCCTCTCCGAGCCCGGCGCGGGGCCGTCGGGCGGGAATGCGCGGAGCAGGGACGCGGTGGCGTGTAGGGGACTGGGTCGCGCGCGGGAGAGGGCGGCAGGAGGGAGTTGGAAGAGAGTTACCGCGTGAGAGAGCGGTTAAGAGCCCGCGGTCTCTTTGGAGACGCCCTGGCCAATGGCAGAAGCGGAAGCTGTTTATATGGGCGGGGCGCGCCACGGCAGCAGGAGACGCCTTGCGAGCGGCTACTGAGGGCCGGTCCCTGGCCGCTGGCTTTCAGAGAGGCGCCGGCGGGCGTGAGTGGCGACGAGGATTGCTGGCTGGGCCCTCGAGCTGGGAGCAGAGAGCCGCGGTGAGGGTGGGCGGTGGTTGGAATTTCTTTGAGAACCTTCCTTTGGCCCGGGCTGCTCTCTGAGCCAGGTAAGGGACGGGGAGGGCTGCAGGCTGTGGGAAGGGAGGGCGTCAGTAGCAGCCCGCTCTCCCATCCGTCCCCGACGGAAGTGGTGGGCCCGGGGACTGACATCAGAGGCGTTTGGGGGACACTCACTTCCCGCCCCCTTATAACTCTGTATTGTTTCCTTCCTTCCCCTTGATCCCCATCCTAATATCCATTTTCAAAGATCAGACGAGCTCCCCCGACCACGACCCGTCGTACTGCCCTCCTGGACTCTCTTGCCACATTTCCATTGGTTGTGGACGGAGAGAGGGGGGTTAATTCCCCGCTTTGAGGGAGAAAGTGGTGGCCTCGCATGCCCCTACACTATTCCCTCGTTTGGCTAATTAAGTCTCCTCTAAAAGATCCAAGAGGAAAAGAGCGAGGCGAACCCCATGTGGGTCGAACTCCCGGGCACACCTTCTGTTTCCCAGACCTCGGCATTAAAAGTTCCTCCCCAGCTGCAGGAAGGATTTTAGTAAGAGCCTACCCCTCGCCCATACTCTCCCCTCGGGTGTGGGGAAAGAGGGCTCAGTTCCCACTCTGGTCCCCGCAGGCACCACATTCCGTTTGGAGGAGGCTACCCTCGGATTGCGGGATGGAAGCCCGCTTCCGGGAGGCTGCGTAACTGAAGCCGCGGGAGTCAGCGGGCCGGAGAGCTCGGCGGCCACCCTCGGCTCGGCTCGTGGATGTTGACAGCCCCCTAGGAGAGTCCCCGCAGATATGGCGGAGAGCTGGCTACGCGTCTCGGGAGCAGGGGCAGCGGAGGAGGCCGGACCGGAAGGCGGCCTGGAGGAGTCCAACGCCCTGAATGACAGCCTGACCAGCCTGCAGTGGCTGCAGGAATTCTCCATTCTCAACGCCGAGGTCCCCGCCCTGCCTTCGGGAGACACCGACCCCCATGGCTACCACGAGCTGTCAGGCTCGGCCGAGCCGGGGTCTCCCCTGGCGGCGGACCCCGCCTGCCTGGGGCAGCCGCACACACCCGGCAAGCCCACGTCCTTGTGCACGCCGCGGAGCGCCCCCTCGGGGCTGCAGGCCTGGCCTCCCGACGACGTGGACTACGCCACCAGCCCGCACGGGAAGCCGCCCTACTCGTATACCACGCTCTTCTGCATGGCCATGCAGGCCAGCAAGGCCACCAAGATCACACTGTCGGCCATCTACAAGTGGGTCACGGACAACTTCTGCTACTTCCGCCAGGCTGATCCCACCTGGCAGGTAGGGGAGGCACTCCCTCCCTCCCTCCCCATGCCCGCGTGGACAGGACTCACATCCCAGATCCGCAGGCCAAGTAGGCGCGGTACGGCCAGGGCCCCGAGAGAGGAAGGCCGTCCAGGAAGGACCTCAAGGGAGCCCAGTGCTTGGACTGCTGCCCCTTTGACTTCAGAGACGGAGGAGGGAGGATGTTCAGAGGGCTGCAGGGGTGCTGACATAGAGGTTCAAGTTGGAAGAACTTGTCCCTCATCCGGCAGGCTCAGCCCAAAGACCAGGGCTGAACTATGCGTGGACACAGCCCCCCAGGGTAGGTTGATGGACTGAGGGACACATTTGTGTCCCAAGTCCTGGAATTCCTACACACTACCCTCCTCAAGGTCAGTTTGTCAGGGTCTGACTGGAGGCAGAGCATCGTTGATGCCAGGCTCTGCATCCCGCCTGCTTTCAGTTGGCTGGAGGGGCTCTGGGAGGGGAGAGGGGTGTGCTGCAGAGTGTGAAGGCCATCTGTGTCCCATTGGAAGGGCTACGGGGCCTTCCGAAAGCTGCTGTGCCAGCCCCCACCCCAAGCCCTCCCTAGATTCCTGCCTACACTCCTCCCCCTCTTGTCATCAACCTCCCTGTGGGGACAATTACCTCAGCCACGTGCTTTCCACAGGGGCTCTTTCCTCCCACACTGGCTTCATGTTCCAAGTCTCCGGAACCTGGCACAGAGCAGCCAAGGGGCCCAGGCCACCATGTAAACCTCCCAGTCTTGTCAGGGGGCACTACTCACCTGCCGGCCCCACCCACCAGGCCCCAGACCCCTGTGCCCCAGCGTGGTTTGGACTGTGCACCCAGGCGTGAACAAGGCAGGATGGTGATTCAGGCTGGGCACACACTGCCCTGAGCCTCTTCGACCATCAAGATCAGGGGCTACTTGGGGACAGAGACCCTGAGGATGCACAGATCCTTCCCTGTGGCACAGGTCACAGGATCAAAGTTCCTGTGATCACAGCTATTCCACGTTTGCTTGGGCCCTGACCCTGGGGCAGGTACCATTTGTAACCTTGGTGAGAAAGCAGAGACCCTCCACCACCCCCCACCCTACCCCAAGGCTGAGAGGCCCCAGGAATGAGCACTATGCTCTTGGCTGGGTAATAATCAACTGAGGCCTCAGAGCCTGGGGTGGGAGGAGGGGGACATGGTAGGTGAGGGCCGAGGCCAGCAGCCGGCTCTACAAACAAGGAAAGTCATCAGATCCTCCCACACTTCATCCCCCCCCACCACACACACACCCTCACACCCACTCACTCATTTCACAAACAGAGAAGGCCAGCCAGGCCCAGGCAGAGGGAGATGGCCGTCCAGGCCCTGGGGGAGCCAAGGCCTTTGACCAGAGGCCGTAAGCGGTGGGGTAGGAGAGGGAGGGAAGGACAGGCTGGCACTGAGAGCCACCCTGCGGCTCAGGGCTCGGATGACTGAGCAGGCAGATATCCTGGCAAACAGGAACAAAAGCCCCCGACAGCACTCCCAGGTCCTGGTGCCCCGTGGCTGGTGTCCCAGAGCCTCCCGCTCGGAGCAGCGCCTCTGTCTCCTTGCCCCCATTGGAGAGAAGGTGGTGGTGGGACTGGCAGTGGCGCTAGGAACACCCCATCACTGACCCCACCCACTCTCCCAGCTGTCTTCCTTCTCTCCTATCTCCCTGTGGCCAGAACTCCATCCGCCACAACCTATCCCTGAACAAGGGCTTCATCAAGGTGCCTCGGGAGAAGGACGAGCCAGGCAAGGGGGGCTTCTGGCGCATCGACCACCAGTACACCGAGCGGCTGCTGAGTGGGGCCTTGAAGAAATAGCGGCTGCCTCCAGTCCACATCCACCCGTCGTTTGCCCACCGGGCCGCGCCAGAGCCCAGCGCCGCCCCATGGGCCGGGCCACTGACCGTGAGCACCGAGGCCCAGCAGGTGCTGCGGGAGTTCAAGGAGGCCACTGGGGAGGCGGACTGGGGTGCAGGCGAGGGCAGGCTGGGGCGTAAGGGTCAACAGCTCTGCCCAAGCAGGAGGCCAAGGTCCCGCGGCCCTCCAGCCCCCTGCTGCTGACCCAGGAGGAGCAGGGTGAGCAGGAACCCCTCAAGGGCAACTTTGACTGGGAGGCCATCTTGGACGCTGGCACGCTGGACGGGGAGCTGGGCATGCTGGAGACCTCAGAGCTGATCCCGCCGCTGAGCCCGGCCTCACACGGGGATGTGGACCTCACCATCCATGGCCACCACATCGACTGCCCTGTTACCTGGGGGCCTCCAGTGGAGCAGGCTACCGACAGCCTGGACTTTGATGAGACCTTCCTGGCCACATCCTTCCTGGAGCACCCCTGGGATGAGAGCACCCGTAGCTCCCTGCCCCCCGAGCCCCTCTTTGAGGCTGGGGATGCCACACTGGCCTCTGACCTGAATGATTGGGCCAGCCTGGGCGCCTTCTTGTAAGAAGCCAGGCCCTGCCCCACCTCCAGACAGCACCGAAGTCTGGGCCCAGACTGCCCCCCTCCCCGCCAGTGCAGGCCCATGGACACCCTACCGCCCAGGCAGGGGCTGGGCCAGGTCAACCCACCAGGCCACACGGCCCCCAGCCAAGGCCATCCTCAGATTCTAGTCCAGCAGGCTGAGAATTGGGGCCCAGGACCAAAATTGCTGCCTCCGCTCCCCAGCCCCCCATACACACAGTGTTTCATTGATCCACTTCTTCCCTGCCCCAGAGACACGCTAAGGGCCCTGCACTATGAGAGCTGCAGCTTGGAGGGGCCCTGGCCAAGCTGGAAACATCAGTACAGGGCCCGCCCCAGAACACCTTAGCTTCGAAGCTTCTCTCGCTCCTGCTCTCCTCCCCAGGTCTCTATCCAGAGCAAGTTCCCAGGTACAACAAATGCTGATTAGGTGACTGCAAATTAACACCCAAGAGGCCTCTCCCGGCAGTCTGTGAGGAGGAGCAAGGCGGAGGGGGGAAGAGAGAGGAGACAGAAAGGAGGCCGGGGTGCTGGGTGGAGCCAGGAGATTTTCTAAGGCCTCTGGGGTCTTCTGGCTTCATCCCTAGAGGTGGGGCAGAGGGTATGTGTCCCTAATCTTTGAGCCCAACTTGAGGCTGAGAGCAGCAAGGAGTCGGGGATCTGGGGGTGAGGGGCAGGGGCAGCCAAACTGCAGAGGGAAAGGGGACAGACAGACTAATGTAGTGAGTGTAGCTACAGCTGAGGCTTAACTGGGAGGGACGCAGTGCTTGCTAGAACCACTGGGACCAGGAATGGGGGGATGGGCCCATGCCCTTGCTTGCAGTCCTGCTCGGGAGTGTCTTGCTCCACCATAAACCCCCTGGGCTGCATCCCACATCCACTCTCCTAACCCTTCGGGCAATTTAACCTTTTTCATAGAAAGTTATATACAATCAAAACATTTTTAAAACTAA
This sequence comes from Mesoplodon bidens, assembly GCF_964165515.1. Taxonomy (NCBI): domain Eukaryota; kingdom Metazoa; phylum Chordata; class Mammalia; order Artiodactyla; family Ziphiidae; genus Mesoplodon; species Mesoplodon bidens. Next base: position 1,845,960 of record NW_027672468.1, on the reverse strand, counting down.
AGTTTTAAAAAGTCTCAAAATGGACCTGCTTGCAACTTTCTCTGGGGAAAAGCATGGGCCAGTTTTGGGGAGGCCAAGGCCCAAGGGGGAATGCCTGGGAGCAAGATGGCGGGCACCAAAGGACTGCAGATAGTCCCCTGATGCACTCCTCATGATCTCTGTGTCCCCAGAGAGAAAGGGGCTGAGAGGTGGCCCTCGGGTGTCCCCTGCAGCCAGGGCCTCAGCACCTTTATAGGTGCAATGGGGAGACTGTACCCACAGCCCCGAGGAGCAGGCGGCAAAGGAGGCACAGCCCCCTCCCTGGCCCTGGGGACTCACTCACAAAGTCCGTTCCTGCCCAGGGCTCGGCTCACGTTCCCCACCTCGCCCAAGTTGAGGGCCTGCCCAGACTCACCTGCGGTCCTCGCCTGGGCCTGTCTCCAGCTCCTCCCTCCCTTGGTCCCTTCCTGAAGGGACAGGGTGTGAGGTCAGAGGGCCCCAGCCCCTGGGGCCCCACTTGCCAACCTGGGTTTCATTCACCCCACCCAGGGCCTTCCCTCCAATGCAGGTTGGGGCTGAGGGAGGCCATCAGGGCAGATGGAAGATGGGGTGCCTAGACCCTACAGCTCCAGCCTGTGAGGAATCAACGTACCAGAGTTCTGATGGGGAAACTGAGGCACAGCAAATATGTGACACTCAGCAGGCACCTTTCAACCCCCTCACCCCAGCTTTGCCGGGAACCCATCTCTCCCCCGAGCCCACACCTGGCCCCGCCACCACACCCTTGTGGTGCGCAGCCCCTTCCCCCAGCACTCACGTGCACGTGCGCACAGACACACACACACACACACACACACAAATGGGCACTGTCCTACACAATCCTGCCCAGCCTCCACGGGCCCCTTTCTCCTGAAGCCCCTTTCTTTCCTTGCACTTGAGGCTGGCTCCAGGACAACCTGGCATTCCCCCGCCAACTTGCTGCTTTCCCTTGCTAATTATTCCAAATATTTCAGAAGGGTGCACACACTGCAGGGCCAGCCGGGTTGGGGCCTTACAGAGCTCAGGAGGCAGCCCATCCCCTTCCCACCGCTTGCTGAGGAGGCTGCCCCAAACTCCCTCTGAGACTCCCTTCACCCCCTAAGCAACGACTCCCTCCCTCTCCCCACCACCCTCCGGCCTTCCTGCCCACGCTCCCCAGCACTGGGGGAACATGGGGGCTCCAGCCTCTCCACTGGTCCCCAGGCTCAGCCTCCAGCCCCCGCCAAAAGGGGTACACCCTGGATTGACAGGTGGGGCCGGTCACTGTCCCCCCTACTCACCCTCTGCCTGGGCCCATGCTGGGGGAAGAGGGGCAAGGTCAGGGGCTGGCAGAACTGCCTGCCAGGTAAGGAAAGGCTGAAGAAGCTTCTGGCTGCCAGGAAGAATCCCCAGGAGCTCCTGAAAATCCCTATGCTTGGGACTAGCGTCTCTGGGGCTGGGACCCAAACACTGGCACTTTTAAGGGTCCATGGATGCTGCCAACGAGCAGCCAAAGCTAAGAGGGGGCTCCGAAGCGGCCAGAACACAGGGCTTCACACACCCTTTCAGCAGGCAGCGTTTGGGGGTTGGCGGTGGAGGGGGCGGGAAGCGTGAGTGGATCCTGTCCCTCCTATTCATCCCTGCCCCGGCCCTTGGCTGGGTGGCTTTTTCAAAACATGTTCAGTGACTCCGTATTTATTTAGAGATTCAATGTAATCCCAGTCAATATATACTTTGCGCCCTTAACAGTAAGTTGCAGACAGGCTGCCCCATTAGCACTAGATACTTTAGTGTGTGTTTCCTTAGAACAAGGACACGCCTCCATAATCCCAGTACCACCATCACAATCAGGAAATGAACACTGACCTGGTAATCCCATGTAACCGCAGACCCCCTTCACGTCTTGCAGATCACCCCAGTAATGCTCCTCTCCATTCCAGCCTCCCAATCCAGGACCCCATGTTGCACTGAGCTGTCCTTTCTCTTTTGCCCTGTGTGGCTTGGAGCCCATGACTCAAGCTCTCTGCGCAGGTTTCGCATTTCCTTTGATCTCCACTTTTGAGGTGAGAAGCCCTTCAGCCACTTCACCCTCAGGTGTGGTACAGTCCCTTCCCAAAGCAAGAAGCCAGCTTTCTGTCTCCTCACTTTCCACCTCTTCCCTATCCTCCCTCCCCCATGTATCGCCAGCCAGGAAAGGGTTGAGGGGCAATGTTCAAGAACTCAGTCTTTGGGGAACCTCGCCGTCTGCCCACGGGACAGGCCACCCCCAGCTCCAGTGACGGGAAGGCCCCCGGGATGGGATTCCATGCTGGCCTGAAGCAAATGCGCCAGGCCTCCTGAAGAGTTGAGCTGAGGGCAGGAAACACTCACCTCCCCGCTTGTGCCCCCCTCAACATACTGGGGACCCAGACTTGATGAAGGAAGGTCATGTCCATGGTGTCCTCCCAGATCAGCACCGACACCGTCTCCTCCATGTCCGGCTCCTACATCGCCCCTGGCACGGAAGAGGATGGGGTGGCTCTCCCCTGCCCCCGGGCCACCAGCAGGACCCCCTCAGAAGAAGCAGATGTAAGAGAGGAGCATGGGATCGCCCTTGCCGCTCTGCTCTGCTGTGTACTCGAGTCCCAAGGAGCTCAGTCCAGGGCCTGCCAGGGAGACCAACAAAGCCCCCCATTGCTCAGGAGGGGAGCCCTGGAAAACAGGGTACAGTGTCATTGAATCAAAGGTTCCCTCAGATGTGATCTTCCATGTGGCACCACTTCTGTCCTGAGGACTTGGTTTGCGTTTGCTGCCAGGAGAGCTGGGTAGGAGAGCTGGTGGTATCTGCACCTTGACTTCTTTTGCTCCTTTGCAGGTGACGCCAGCGGCGTATCCAGACTGCAACTTTGCGGGCCTCGCCGGCACCGCCGAAGAGCAGGATGCAGAGGTAAGAGCAAGGTGGACGCTGGTGCCCCTCCACAGTCAGAGGGACTGCCGGCGCTGGCACACGATGCAAATAGGATGGGGACTCTTCTGGAAGAAGCCTTCCATGGTGGTGCACTTGGATCTCTTAGAGGCAGGGTGCAAGCAGAGGGACTGTCCGATTAGCAGAGGGTGCTGGTCTCAGCGTAATAGGCGTGGGGTGAGTTCTAGAGGGAAGTCTTCAAGGCCAGACCCTTGAGAGAGTGTTTGTCCTCCAATTCACTTAGTATTTACCTGGCACAGGCATCTCACATCTTCCTGGCACTGGGGGACACAAAGACCGAGTGACGTGGCTTTTGCCTGCCCATGCCCCCATTCCACCCATCCCACCCATCCCGGAGCTCCATCTGATGTAGGAATCAGAGTTATAACTCAGCGTGAGAAGTGCTCTGATGGAGGTGTGACCGAAGTACATGGAATGCCCAGCTCCCAGTGGGGACTCTACAACTTTCTCTTGAGCCAGATGTTCTCAAAGGATTATCTGGATGGGATTGGGGATCCTAAAGGGTTGCTGAAAGTTTTATGATCTCACGGTTTGCTTTTTCATTTGACAACTTTTATTTCCACCTGAGAGAAACAGTGTGAGCTAAACTATTACCAAGGCTATTCCTGACAGTCCCACGGTCCCTCTGTAAGGAGCCTCAGACATGGTCCCTCTGTAACGTGCCTCAGACCTGGTCCCTATGGGCTGATCCTCCTTCGCCAAGCAAAATCTGCCTCTGCTGGGACTCCCAGCCATCTCACACGGACAGGAAATGTATGGATACCATGAGGGTGATTAGTTCTGTCTTCTGACAATCAGTAGACTCATTTCACTGCTTTACGGCCTCACAGTGCCTTCCTTCTGTCCTAGGGAAATGATGTTCTAGAAGAAGAGGATGGATCACCCACACAAGAAGATGGAAAAAGACCTGGTCTTTTGCTCACTTTTATTATATTTCTTTCCCGGGTATTCTCTGAAGGGTAGAGAAAGGGGCACTGGTGTGACTTGGTGGCACTGCTCAAGGGTGTGGCTTTGGGGAAAGGTTGTCTCCTTGATGGAATATCAAAGCAAGCAGGGTATCTGAGGACCTCAGCAGCCTTCCTGGCTCTTTCTGGGCCTCTGAGCCAAGGCTGCAGTAGATACATGGAGTTCTCCATCTACGTTGAGTAGATCCTGAAGCTTCTTGGGCAACTGCCATCACCTTCCTTCCTGCTTCAGCTTCTCAGCTGAGTCTCACAGAACTGCTCTAGCAGCCCCAAAGTTCATCTGCAGCAGGAGAACAGCTTCCTCCACTTGGGGGAACCGACTGTTAGGCAGTAGGTTTTCCTGCTTTAGTGAAGAAAACGGCTGATGTTACAGTAGCAGAAGGATCACAGCCCTGGCGGCACAGCAAAGGTGAGGTGAAGAGACGTTAGCAGCTCAGCGTGCACTAGTGTTTGTAGGCTATTGGAACGAGTCTCTTTACCATCGTTCAGGCCTCAAGTAGATATTTCTTTTAATTGCAAGTGTTGGTTTACAATGTTGTGTTAGTTTCTGCTGTACAGCCACGTGAATCAATTATACATATACATATATCCACTCTATTTTTAGATTATTTTCCCATATAGGTCATTACAGGGTACTGAGTAGATTCCCCTGTGCTCTACAGCAGGTCCTTATTAGTTATCTATTTTATATATAGTAGTGTGTATATGTCAATCCCAATCTCCCAATTTATCCCTCCCCTCACTTGCCCCCCGCCATAACCATAAGTTTGTTTTCTACACCTGTGACTCTATTTCTGTTTTGTAAATAAGGTCAATCATAGCTTCAGTCGGAAGAATTTTGTTTCTAGTAAGCCGAGAAGCGAAGGAAGGACCTACATATAGAGCAAGGAAGTGGCGGGGGGGGGGGGTTAGGCGAGCTGGGAATCCCACCTGGGATTGTAGGACCAGGCGTCCCAGGAACCGGTGTCTCTTCCGTCTGCTCCTCTGAGGTGCCTCCACAGAAGGGCAACCTCTAGAGCAAACCTGGATCCCAGCCTGGATGCAGATGTCATGCTAGTCGCTTCTGCTTTGGCCATGGCAGTTGCTTGGTGGGTGGTGTGGTGTGCAGGGGGTGCACATGTGCACATGACCACTCTCTCCTGGCCAAGTAGTGCCGGAGGAGGGGTGGTCGCCCAGGCTGTGCCTCTGTCGCCCGCGCACGCCAACAAAGCCGGGGTTGGGCGCTACCTCCCCTCGGTTGATGTCTTCAGGGAGCAAGGCTCTGAGTTCTCCATTGTGATTGTCGTCCCCAGTAGAATATTTGCTTCTAAAAGGCACAGGGCAGTACGTGGTTTCCGCCTGACATTCCATATGTGGTTTCCACCTGACATGCTGTACACAGTAGATGTATGTTTCTTCCTCTGCCTTTCACCAAGGAAAAAAAAAACCGGGTGGGGGGCTTGAAAAATAACATCTAAAACTGTCCCCTTCCCATCTTACAACACTGTAGGTTTCTGGTCAGCCCCTTTAAACATCCTCAGAATAGCAAATTAAGTCTCAAAGAAAATAAATCATAATTTTGCAAGTGATGCGATTCTTTGATTTGAGGTGCAAAATTACGGGACCAAAGAGCTTTAATTGCCATTTTATGTATTAGTCATTACGCAGAGCCTTGTGGTCATAAACACACCCCACGTGCACCGACAGACACAGGCCGGAACCCGGGGTCACTTCCCCCGTGGCTCTCCTAGCTCTTCCAGCCTGGCTTAGCTCTGCTCTGGGCCCGGGTCTGTGTGTGCGAAACCCACAGACCTCCCCAGGGTCTGATTTCCCTGGAACGAAGGCTGGAAAGGAGTCAGTTAAGGAAACAGAGCAGAACAGAGCGATAACACAAACGTACCCACGCAGTTTCCTTTATTGTCCACACTCCCCACTTAACTACTGTCTTTTTTTTAACATATGATTTGATGTTTTTTGTCTCCATCCCTACCCCTGGGTCGCAGAATGGAAGCACGCTTACTGGAGGCTGTGTAACTGAAGCCGCGAGAGTCCGCGGGCCAGAGAGCTCGGCAGCCACCCTCGGCACGGCTCGTGAATGTTGACCGCCCCCTCGGAGAGTCCCCGCAGATATGGCGGAGAGCTGGCTATGCGTCTCGGGTGCAGGGGCAGCGGAGGCCGGACCGGAAAGCGGCCTGGAGGAGTCCAACGCCCTGAATGACAGCCTGACCAGCCTGCAGTGGCTGCAGGAATTCTCTATTCTCAACGCCAAGCCCCCGCCCTGCCTTCGGGGGACACTGTCCCCCACGGCTACCACGAGCTGTCAGGCTCGGCCGAGCTGGGTTCTCCCCTGGCAGCGGACCCCGCCTGGCTGGGGCAGCCGCACACGCCCGGCAAGCGCACGTCCTCGTGCACGTCGCGAAGCTCCCCCTCGGGGCTGCAGGCCTCGCCTCCCGACGACTTGGACTACACCACCAACCCGCACGGGAAGCCGCCCTAGTCGTATGCCACGCTCATCTGCATGGCCATGCAGGCCAGCAAGGCCACCAAGATCACCCTGTCGGCCATCTACATGTGGATCACGGACAACTTCTGCTACTTCAGCCACGCTGATCCCACCTGGCAGGTAGGGAGGCACTCCCTTCCTCCCTCCCCATGCCCGCGCGGACAGGACTCACATCCCAGATCCGCAGGCCAAGTAGGCGCGGTACGGCCAGGGCCCCGAGAGAGGAAGGCCGTCCAGGAAGGACCTCAAGGGAGCCCAGTGCTTGGACTGCTGCCCCTTTGACTTCAGAGACGGAGGAGGGAGGATGTTCAGAGGGCTGCAGGGGTGCCGACATAGAGGTTCAAGTGGAAAGAACTTGTCCCTCATCCGGCAGGCTCAGCCCAAAGACCAGGGCTGAACTATGCATGGACACAGCCCCCCAGGGTAGGTTGATGGACTGAGGGACACATTTGTGTCCCAAGTCCTGGAATTCCTACACACTACCCTCCTCAAGGTCAGTTTGTCAGGGCCTGACTGGAGGCAGAGCATGGTTGCTGCCCGGCTCTGCATCCCGCCTGCTTTCAGTTGGCTGGAGGGGCTCTGGGAGGGGAGAGGGGTGTGCTGCAGGGTGTGGTGGCCATCTGTGTCCCAGTGGAAGGGCTACGGGGCCTTCCGAAAGCTGCTGTGCCAGCCCCCACCCCAAGCCCTTCCTAGTTTCCTGCCGTCACTCCTCCCCCTCTTGTCATCAACCTCCCTGGGGGGACAATTACCTCAGCCACGTGCTTTCCACAGGGGCTCTTTCCTCCCACACTGGCTTCATGTTCCAAATCTCTGGAACCTGGCACGGAGCAGCCAAGGGGCCCAGGCGAACATGTATACATCCCAGTCTTGCCAGGGGGCACTACTCACCTGCCGGCCCCACCGACCAGGACCCAGATCCCTGTGCCCCAGTGTGGTATGGACTGTGCACCCAGGCGTGAACAAGGCAGGATGGTGATTCAGGCTGGGCACACACTGCCCTCAGCCTCTTCGAACATCAGGATCAGGGGCTACTTGGGGACAGAGACCCTGAGGATGCACAGATCCTTCCCTGTGGCACAGGTCACAGGATCAGAGTTCCTGTGATCACAGCTATTCCACGTTTGCTTGGGCCCTGACCCTGGGGCAGGTACCATTTGTAATCTTAGTGAAAAAGCAGAGACACTACACCACTCCCCAACCTACCCCAAGCCTGAGAGGCCCCAGGAATGAGCGCTATGCTCTTGGCTGCGTAATAACAACTGAGGCCTCAGAGCCTGGTCTGGGAGGAGGGGGACATGGTGGGTGAGGGCCCAGGCCAGCAGCCGGCTCTACAAACAAGGAAAGTCATCAGATCCTCCCACACTTCATCCCCCCCCCACACACACACCCTCACACCCACTCACTCATTTCACAAACAGAGAAGGCCAGCCAGGCCCAGGCAGAGGGAGATGGCCGTCCAGGCCCTGGGGGAGCCAAGGTCTTTGGCCAGAGGCCACAAGCGGCGGGGTAATGGAGGGATGGCAGGACAGGCTGGCACTGAGAGCCACCCTGCGGCTCAGGGCTCGGATGACTGAGCAGGCAGATATCATGGCAAACGGGAACAAAAGCCCCCGACAGCACTCCCAGCTCCTGGTGCCCCGTGGCTGGTGTCCCAGAACCTCCCATTCAGAGCAGCGCCTCTGTCTCCCTGCCCCCAATAGAGAGAAGGTAGTGGTGGGACTGGCATTGTCACTAGGAGCGCCCCATCACTGACCCCACCCACTCACCCAGCTGTCTTCCTTGTCTCCTATCTCCCTGTGTCCAGAACTCCATCCACCACAACCTGTCCCTGAACAAGGGCTTCATCAAGGTGCCTCGAGAGAAGGACGAGCCAGGCATGGGGGGCTTCTGGTGCATCGACCCCCAGTACGCCGAGCGGCTGCTGAGTGGGGCCTTGAAAAAGCAGCGGCTGCCCCAAGTCCACATCCACCTGGCCTTTGCCCTCCAGGCCGCGCCGGAACCCAGCGCCGCCCCATGGGCCGGGCCACTGACTGCGAACACCGAGGCCCAGCAGCTGCTGTGGGAGTTCAAGAAGGCCACTGGGGAGGCGGGCTGTGGTGCAGGCGAGGGCAGGCTGGGGCGTAAGCATCAACAGCCGCTGCCCAAGCAGAAGGACAAGGTCCCGTCACGCTCCAGCCCCCTGCTGCTGACCCAGGAGGAGCAGGGTGAGCTGGAACCCCTCAAGGGCAACTTTGACTGGGAGGCCATCTTGGACGCTGGCACGCTGGACGGGGATCTGGGCACGCTGGAGACCTCGGAGCTGATCCCGCCGCTGAGCCCTGCCTCACACGGGGACCTGGACCTCACCATCCATGGCCACCACATCGACTGCCCTGTTACCTGGGGGCCTCCAGTGGAGCAGGCTACCGAAAGCCTGGACTTTGATGAGACCTTCCTGGCCACATCATTCCTGGAGCACCCCTGGGACGAGAGCACCCGTAGCTCCCTGCCCCCCGAGCCCCTCTTTGAGGCTGGGGATGCCACACTGGCCTCTGACCTGCATGAGTGGGCCAGGCTGGGCGCCTTCTTGTAAGAAGCCAGGCCCTGCCCCACCTCCAGACAGCACCGAAGTCTGGGCCCAGACTGGCCCCCTCCCCGCCAGTGCAGGCCCATAGACACCCTACTCCCCAGGCAGGGGCTGGGCCAGATCACCCCACCAGGCCACACGGCCCCCAGCACAGGCCATCCTCAGATTCTAGTCCAGCAGGCTGAGAATTGGGGCCCAGGACCAAAATTGCTGCCTCCGCTCCCCAGCCCCCCATACACACAGTGTTTCATTGATCCACTTCTTCCCTGCCCCAGAGACATGCTAAGGGCCCTGCACTATGAGAACTGCGGCTTGGAGGGGCCCTGGCCAAGCTGGAAACATCAGTACAGGGCAAGCACCAGAACATCTTAGCTTCGAAACTTCTGTCTCTCCCGCTCTCCTCCCCAGGTCTCTACCCAGAGAAAGTTCCCACGTACAACAAATGCTGAGTAGGTGACTGCAAATTAACACCCTAGAGGCCTCTCCCAGCAGAGCTTCCCTGGGGCTGTGGCCAGCAGTCTGTGAGGCAGAGCTAGGCGGAGGGGGGAAGAGAGAGGAGACAGAACGAGGCCGGGGTGCCAGGTGGAGCCAGGAGATTTTCTAAGGCCTCTGGGATCTTCTGGCTTCATCCCTAGAGTTGGGGCAGAGGGTATGTGTCCCTAATCTTTGAGCCCAACTTGAGGCTGAGAGCAGCGGGGAGATGGGGATCTGGGGGTTAGGGGCTGGGGCAGCCAAGCTGCAGAGGGAAAGCGGACAGACAGTCTAATGTAGTGAGTGTAGCTACAGCTGAGGCTTAACTGGGAGGGACGCATTGCTTGCTAGAACCACTGGGACCAGGAAGGGGGGATGGCCCCGTGCCCTTGCTTGCACTCCTGCGGTGGAGTGTCTTGCTCCACCTGAGGCTTCCTCCTGGGTTGCAGAAGTGTCAGCTTCTCCAAAAGACTCTGAAAGCTGAGCTGGGGTCTCCTGCTTGCTTGTGGCAGGTATAATTTCTTCTCCAGGATGCTCTGGATACTGAGCTGGGGTCTCCTCTTTTACTGAAGGTTTATTATGTGAACTGGCTTCTGGAGTTTGGGCTGGAGCCTCCTGTTGAAATGGCAAAGTTTCAACCTCCTCAGATGGCTGTGAAGGCAGCGTGCGGGCCTCATGCTGGGTTGTAGAAAATTCTGCATTAGTAAGGGGCACTGAGGGCTGAGCTGTAGGCTTGTGCTGATTTGGACAAGGTCCCACCTCTGGAGTGGGTTCTTCTGTGATGGTAAGCTCCACATCTGCAGGTTTGACAGCGACACTGGATAACTTTGAATGCTGAGCATGAGGGTGACTTGGAGGTGAAACTGTCATTTCCTGATGCTCTGGAGCTTGAGCTGGCTGCTCCTGTTGAGTTGGAGAAGGTTCCACCTCCCCTGAAGAAGGCTCTGGAGGCTGAGCTGGTTGCTCCTGCAGGGTTGCAGAAGGTCCTATCTCCGGAGGAGACAGAGCTGGGATCTCCTACTGGGTTGGAGAACATTCTGCCTCATTAGGAGGCTCTAGAGACGGAGCTGAGGCTTCCTGCTGGGTTGCAGAAGTGTCAGCTTCTCCAAAAGACTCTGAAAGCTGAGCTGGGGTCTCCTGCTGGGTTGCTGCTTTCACCTCCTCAGGAGGCTCTGTAGGTTCCGAAGGCCGAGTCGGTTGTTCTTGTTCCCTTGGAGAAGGCTCAGCTTCCACAAGAGGCTCTGGAGGCTGACCTGTTGGCTCCTGCTGGGTTGGAGAAGGTTCAACTTCCCCAGGAGGCTCAGAAGGCTGAGCTGGCTGCTACTGCTCCCTTGACGTCTCATCCTCTCCAGGAGGCTCTGGAGGCCTAGCTGTGGTCTCTTGTTGGGTTGGAGAAGATTCTGTCTCCTCAGGATGCTCAAGAGGTGGAGCCAGGGCCTCCTGCTGAGCTGTAGGAAACTCAGCTTCCGTAGTGGCCTCTGGATTCATGGTAAATTCCAAATCCAGAGGTTGCAGTGGAACACGGGGCAAGTTTGAAGGAGCGTGACGCTGAACGCCAGGTAGAGACGCTACCTCATCAGTCACTGGAATTTGAAGTACATACTCAGTAGGGAAAGCTGGAGCCTCACTTGGGGCCTCTTGATGGAGTAGACAAGGATCAATCTCCTCAGGGTGCTCTGGAGGCTGAGATGGGGTCTCCTCCTGGACTGGAGAAGGTTCAACCTCTTTAGTGACCTGTAGATTTATGGGAAGTGCCAGAGCCAGAGATTTAACAGTGCCATTGCACAAGTGTGACTGCTGAGCTTCATTTACCCCGTGATGTGCTTCTAGTCGAACTACAACCTCCTTAAGTGTCTCCAAAGGCCGGGCAAGGGTCTCCTGAGGACTTGAAGTTTCTAGTTCCTCAGGGGCCTCTGAAGGCTGAGATGGAGCCTCCTGCGGAACTGGAGGTGGTTCTACCTCTTGAGTGGGCTCTGCATGCTGAGCCTGGGCCTCTGCCTGGGGTGAAAAAGATTCAACGTCCTCAGGGGTCTGTGGATGCTGAGCAGGGCCCTCCTGCTGGGTAAAGATTCAGCCTCCTCAGTGAGCTCTGGAATACGAGTTTGGGCCTCCTGCTGGGATGCAGAAATATCTCATCGTCATCAGAAGACTCCCTGTCGTGTAGCTTTTGTGCCATGTGTTCCTTGCGTGTGGCGCTGAGAGGCCTATACATATCCCTAAGCCAAAGTGGCCGCCTTCTCCCGAAAAAGCCCTCCTAGAACACAGAAAGGGAAATATTAATTCTGCATCTCCCCTGCAGTACTTTACCCTCCTCACATCTAGCTGACTCTCACTTTCCCCTGAGCTTCTCTTATGCAGCAGAAATCAAAAAAAGGCCCTTGGAGGAAAACACACACAGTTAGTGTTACATGTCACTTTTCATCTCTCTCACAATGTGTCATGTCTGCTTTCATTAGGACTAAATGGGTACCTCAGTTCATAATCACAATGAGCAAAATCACCACAGACCCGGGATCATGAAAATCATTGCATGCATGCTGGCCTTCCAGAAGTTCTCTGTGTCTGTCCAAAATGGACCCCAAGTGTCTCTGGGGAGACGTTTGTATGTGGCTTAGCATGGAGCATAGGCAGGATTTTCAGCCCCGTTCACCTTTCTTTGCCCTTGGCCAACTGCCCTCGTGCAGTGAAAACACTGCACAACGGCACTGGGCAGAAACTTGTTACTCCCTTAGACGCGCTTCACAGCAGTCCGCTTCGCACTTAGTCGCACATGCAGCATTTGCTGGGGGTGTGGGTGTGGGGAGAAGGTGATTTTATTTTCCTGGCTGCTCTATCCTATAAGTTGAATCACACCAATTAAACACCTGAACCCAACGAGCAAAGTCATCTATAGCTCTCTGACTTTCACTCTGCAGGCTGTCACTCAGGTGTCAGTGAATTGTGGAATCCGTTTAAAGGCCATGACCAGCAGGGAAGCACAAAATACTCTTTTTGAATACAAATAGAACAGAAAAAATTCACAGTGCACAATAAGTTTGTTTCAGAAAATACTTATGTCCATATATATGTGTCTACTCAACTGTGACATAAAACGTAGCTCACAGCCCAAGCATAATGTGATCAGCGGAGAAGCCCTCAGTGGAAATGGACCATCTTCTTCTTGGTAATCACTAGCAGTATGACCATGGGGCAAGATAGTTTCCCTTTCTCTTTCTCCATTTACTTATTACAAAAGGAAGAGACAAACTAGTGTCTAAAGTTTCTCCCGGTTAAAATCCTATGAGGTTTGGATAAAGGGAATAGAGAGTAGGGGCCTGAAAAACAGTAGGATGAGAAGGGAAGTTTTCTTGCCACTTTCCAGGAGGGACTCATATGTTCTACCTTTCGTCAGCTTTGAGTGAGGCCAGCCCCTAAATCCCCAACCATGTGGCCCTCCCTACCCCAGAGCCTCCTAGAAGGCCTCTGGCCTGGCCTGATGCCTAGGAACCAGGCATCAGCACAGCAGGAACAGGTACAACCAAAACCTCTCCCCGTCCACCCTCTTTCCTTAAAGGACTAGTGAGAGCAGATGAATGTGTGCCACTCCTGTTCTAACTCAGCTTGGGCTGGGGAGCTAATTCTGCTGATAAATAAACTAGGGTAAACCTTTAGGGTAATTAAACATTCCTCCTGCCTTTGGTGAGGAAACTGAAATAGATGAGTTCTAAGTTCTCCTCTAGTTGTAAAATTCTGCTTTCAAAGACCAATATTTACCTTCTGCTTCTTTTTCTATCTTCCTCTTTTGCAATTCTATGAGAAGAAATCTGTTTTGAAAGAAAACAGGATCATGATTATCCATTACAACTATTTCCAAATCCTTATTCATTCCTTTTTACTTTAAATCTTATCTATCCAGTAAGATGATAACTCTTTCAAGGAAAGGAATTCTACCCTGTTTAAGAATCCTTTGACTCTTCCACAGTACCTAACTTAGGGACTTGCATGCAGCTGCTGATATATTTTATTGACTGTTTTAGATAATGTTCAACAGATAATTCCTAATAAAAACTCTTAGAAGTAGGAAAAGAAAATAAAAGTATCTGGCAGAAACCTAAGCATTGTTTTAAAGTCAAGAACAAGAGTAGGATGCCCAATCATTACTGCTACTATTGAGCATTGTGGAGGAGGTCTTAATCAGTACGATAAGAAAAACGAAGCATTGGAAAGAAGAGACAAACATATCTGCATATGAAACAAGGGACCCCAAAAGACCAGAAGAATCAACTGAAATTTTATTGGAAGTAACATGAGTAAGATGGCTCCATACAAAATCAAGAGATCAACATATTAGCCTCAATAGCTTTCCCATATACCACAAATAAGTAACTAAAAAACAGAAGAAACATCCCATTTACTATATCAATAAAAAATGCATAAAGTACCTAGGAATAAATTTAGCCACAAATTTGTAAGACCTATGTGATGAAAATATAAAAACTTTTCAGAAAGACATTAAGAAGTACTTACATGGTACGAGATACCATCCTCCTAGAATGTTTTAAAGAGGACAGTTCTGAAATGAAACTAAAAATTCAATGTAATCCATTTTATAGCCAAAATAATTTCTAAATAAAACCTGGCCTGCTGACATTTGATAGAGAATATATGTTAGAATAGTTATGAAATGTATGCAAAAGAAGGTCAAAGAGTAGGAACTTGCCCTACCAGATATAAAATATGTCAGAGAGCAACTGGAATTAAGCAGTGTGATATCAGTACTGGTACAGGACAAGATAACTGGATCACAGAACAGCATCCAGATGAAGATAGCATATTAGACCAGGGAAGAAAGAATAAACCATTCAGTGAAAGATTTGAAAAGAATCAGATCTTCATGTAGGGGGAAAAAGTTAGACCCCCTACCTCAACCACACGAACAAACAAATACAACAAATTCTGGACAGATTATAAAAGTACTTGAAGAAAATATTAGAGATGATTTTTACGTCACGAGGTGACAAAGGCCTGGCTAACAAAACCCACCCCACATGAGCCATGAGGAGACGACAGGCAGATATGGTGGCAGACTGTCAACACACCTCCTACTCTTCACAGCCCTTGCCCCCTTTTCCCCTGGACTGTTTGTCTTCTTCTTGTTGACTTATAAAAGTCTTGGGAGTTCCCTGGTGGTCCAGCGGTTAGGGCGTGGCTCTTTCACTGCTGTGGCCCAAGGTTCAATCCCTTGTCAAGGGACTAAGATCCTGCAAGCTGCACAGCATGGCCAAACCCCACCACTTCGAAACAAACAAACAAAAACTCTTTATGGTAAAGAAATACTGGCTTTCATTGAATTTCAGTGTTTCGAATATTTCCAGTGTTTTTGTCTCTAAGGAGACAAGACAAAAGAGTGGAGGAGGGAGCACCAGCTTTGCAGTCGGGTGAAACTGCCTTCTGCTTTTGGTTTGGCCGCTGGGGCCTTACACTGATCTCCTTCATCTATGAGGGGGGGATAGTAATATTATCCTCACAGGACTGTGGGCTTTAAATCAGACAATATATGGAAAACTCTTCATCTTACGCTTGGCATGAATCAGTGCTAAGCTGGTGTCACAGACAAGATGGTGGAATATATCAAAGGCTCTGCTTGTGGCATCAGCCTCTGCAGGCTCTTTCCCACCAGAAGATTATAGAAATATTACTTTTATTTTCTTCTAATACCTTTATGTGGTCTTTTTTCACATTTATGGATATATGTTTATTTAACATGAAACATGGGGATCTGCTATTTACCCCCCCAAATAGTTAGGCAGCTATTCTATCACCATTTATTCATTTTCTTCCCCTGATTGCAATATTAAAACATGACATTTCAAAAGTCTTAAGAACACAGGGGTCTATTGCTGGACTCTATCCTATTTCAAATAAATATTCGGTTGCATTATTCCTCACTGTGGAATTGACATAACGCCTCATCTCTCTTCCGTTGAACACCATTATTGTCTACCAAAGGAAGAACACTGCATGGCCCCTGTCCTCCAAAAGCTTATCGTATATGTGGGGAGAGGAAATAATGGTTAGGACTCCTCACTTTCACTGCTGAGGGAACAGGTCCAATCCCTGCTTGGGGAACTAAGATCACACAGGCCCAAACAAAACTAAACAAAACAAACCAAACACAAGAAGTTAAAAAGAATAAAAAGGGGACTTTACAGAAATTCTAAAAATGCCAAAGGCCATATGCCACCTGAGATGTAGAGGGTACAGTCTGGGCAATGGCCAATGACTAGCAAGCTAGTCCCCAGCCTCCTAGGCTCAGAAATCACACTCTTCCTCACCAAGCGAGAACTGACGTCTTCCTGTTGTGGCAGTCTCACTTTAGCAATATCACAGGATGGATCAAACATCAGAATGCCAAATTATTACTTGACAATGAGAAATACATCTGTTCTACACACAGGGCATCTGTGTCTACACAATCAGAGAATTACCTTCTGTGGGGACAGGCCTCCGTGGCACACTAAAGCACAATCACAGAATCGAAGGCCACTTGGTGACAACAGAATTAGAAAAGGAATCAGCTGAATCCAGAATTTAATGGGAAGGCCTGAGGTAACTGGATCCATCCATCTCCTCAACAGGCAGCCTGGCTAGTGGGCCTGACTCTTCAGTTATGCTGCCTAAGGTGCCATCTCTACTCTTGGGCAATGTGAGGATGGGCACTGCCCATGTTGGTCTCTCCTCACCTTTTCTATGCTTTCACTAGTGACCAACCCTCCTGCAGATAGACACATTTCTCTTTAGAAGTTAGTACATCATGCCAGGTTTGATTCAAGTGTGATAGGCCAGGAAGCCATTGGTCCTTACACGTCTCTGCTCAGCTCCATGATGTGCTAACCTTGGTGGCTCTCTCCTGGGGGGCTGCCTTTCAAAACACTGCTTACCACTTTTGTGAGTTCTGAGGGGAGGGGACTGCTTTGCTATGGCCCCTAAGAAATGGTGACAAACCTCACAGGACTAGGATCAGGAGGGCTGGAGTATTCAGGGAAGGCTTTACAGAGAAAGATATCTGAACTTGAGTTGGCTTTTCAGAGATTCATAGGAGTTCCACAGGCAAAGCAAAATAAAGGAATTTTCGATGGACAAAGGCACAGACAAAAGTAGGAATGGGTATGGTGTAACTAGCGTATAGTGAGGAGCTGCTTTGGCTGGAATGGAGGGCTGCCATTACAGGAGAAAAGATAACTAAAGTAATGTGGAGTGGTAGGGTAGAATCAAGACTGTCAGCCTATTAAAATCACTCTTTTAATGTTAGCAACTGCCTGCTGGGAAAAGTAATCAACCACTATGTAACTGAACAAAAGGTAAACAGGCTAGCTCCACGAACAGGCTACTATAAATATTTGAGGGTAGCCTGCTGCAAGATTTTACTTGCAGTGTTTTAATGGAACCTATCTACACAATTCCTAATACACCAGAGAAGAAAGCTGCTAAGTAAACCTGAGGAATTGACGAGATCACACTTTTGTCTTTCAGGCATGTCCTTTTAGCCCTCCCAGGGTGACTGATAGCTCCTTGAGTATGGAGATCCTATATCTCTCATCACTTCAGCCAAGAAGGAAAGAAATCAACGGTAGAATGAGAGTGACTGGTGAGTACCTCAAATCAGCATACTTTGTTGAGTTGAAGAAAATTTATTATCATGTCAACTCTGGCCTTCTTATAAACTTCACTTGTCAAAAGAGTCCAATAGCTTGTTATCAGGGATCCAATTCCATAGGGATCTCCTGGGAGTGAAGTTCCTTTTAAAAATCCTGTGGGGACTTCCCTGGTGGTGCAATGGTTAAGGATCCGCCTGCCAGCACAGGGCACACAGGTTCGACCCCTGGTCTGGGGAGGTCCCACATGCTGCGGAGCAACTAAGTCAGTGTGCCACAACTCCTGAGCCCGTGCATCTACAGCCCGTACTCCACAACAAGAGACGCCACCTCAGTAAGAAGCCCATGCACCGCAATGAAGACCCAACGCAGCCATAAAAAAAAAACACACACACAAAAAAAAAACATCCTGGGAATATACTTTTCATTAAAAGAACAAAGTGTATGTCAGTCCTCATGGCTAAAGGGAAGAATCAGGTAGTAGCAGGTGGAAAGGTGGATTTGATTCTCAGTTTCTGGGTTCTGAATCTGAATTAATTATTGTCCTTACCTCAATGAGACAGAGAATTGTAACACAAATCGTCACTACTACAGGTACAGATACTGCCAAGATGAGTTTGTTGTTATAGTCATAACCTGGAACTTCTTTTGTGAGCTAAAGAAATATATCACAATTTTTAAAAACAAGGAGATAGAAGGGATGAAAACTTACGATTCTTAATCCTATTCTAAACGATAGCTAACTATTCTTAAACTACTATGAAACCCAATCCTTTCAGGCGAGTAGCTTGTATAAGAACAAGCCAAATTTAATGTTATTAGTCTTATCATTAGCATTTTCTTCTACAATTTATCTACAATTTATTTATCTTGTGTTATGTTCTTTTCGCGTCTACCCTAGGAATAGTGACACACGCTCTCAATGAGCAAAGTTGGAGATCACTGTCTTAGCCCGTTTCATGGCTGAAGATAAGATACTGACTAGGAGCCCGTGGTATTCCCGCTTGGGCACGTTAATGGCATGTCCTAAACTCAGTAAAAGTCCAAGTCCCATGTGTCAGGGGTTATCCTCACCTCACTTGACTCCTGCTCTTTCTGCTCACTCTGGGCTTCTGTGCTCTCACTGATATAGCTGTCAGCTTTCCACTGGTCCATATCCCATTCCGCTTTGGACACATTTACTTCTTGCTGCTTGCTGAGAAGCTTCATCAGGAGGCCTGTTCTAGAGATGAGGTTGGCACAGGCCAGCTGCACGTGGGTGTCCGAGCAGTCTATTTTCAAAGTCTGGATAACATGAGAAATGAGCCTTTGCACGTCATTGTTGGGGATGAGGGACCAGAGCTGCTGGTTTAGCTGAGTTTCAACTTGATCACCCGGGGATGCGAGCCCTGGGAAAGTGAAGCCTGTGGGCTTAGAGGATAATTCAGTGACCATGTTGTGGTGCTCCCATTGTGTTTTGTTGCTGTGTTGAACAGCTGGCATACTATTGCCTGCAGCAACAGTAGAATGTGCAGTGGAGACGTTCCTATGGCTAGTGTTTCCAGGGCCGGTTCCTCCTGGCAGAGTAGCGTTTCCTGTAGAAATAATTGCTTCAGAAACATTTTGTGCAGTATTGTTTTCTGAAGTAGTGTTTTCTGCAGAAGGGTCTGAAAGAGAAAATAATTCTGGAAAAGGATTTTCCTGAGAAGTCACTTCTCCTGAAGATGAAACAGCCTCTTGTGGAGGGGAATTTATGAGACTCCTCACAACAGAGAACAGAGGGCTTGCAAGCATCATTCTATCAAGTGAAGTTTTCTTTCTGAACTTTCGACTCCCTTTTTTCTTTCTTTTTGTTTCTTTTTGCAGTACATAGGCCTCTCACCATTGTGGCCTCTCCTGTTGCGGAGCACAGGCTCCGGACGCACAGGCTCAGCGGCCATGGCTCACGGGCCCAGCCGCTCCACGGCATGTGGGATCTTCCCGGACCAGGACACGAACCCGTGTCTCCTGCATCGGCAGGAGGACTCCCAACCACTGTGCCACCAGGGAACCCCCTCGATGCTTTTTGAGTTTTCTGTGGACCCGATGAGACCTAAGTTTATGCAAGATGTATTTTTTTTCCAGAATGTGAGATTAATTCGAAGTCCTTAATATTTCTAACTCTTGCCTTTGCATCTTCGAAAACATGAATAGCGTTGGATAAGTCTTTTGATTTGCTTTTAACCTCAGATGGGGATTTTGGCGGGATGGAGGCACAAAGCCTGCCCTTGAAGTACGGTTTCAGGGAAGAGGAGCCTGCGGCCTTGTGTTCCTTTATGAATGAAGACTGCATTGGAGGACTTTCCCACCAGCTTCCTGGGCCTCTGCACCATGAGGAGCTGTTTCAGCTTTCTTGGGGATGGCCTCCTGAGCTTTCATTCTTTGGCAGTGTTCACCACAGATGGCCGGGCATTCTGTTTCCTCCTGACGCTCTCATCTCCCACTGCTTTGAGGTGCATTTTCTGTATGCCCCTTGAGGACCTTGTTCACTCTCAGCAGCTTTTCCTCTATACTCTCCATCTTTGCTAGGCTGTCTTTCTGTGGTTGGGCAGCTTCTAATTTCTTTTGAAAGATGTAGTGTGTAATCATGGCACTTAAATGGTTGGAACGCGTACACGTGGCAGGTTTTTCTTCCTTTTTAACCTCATCAATTTTTTCTTGAGTTTCTGCATCTAACAAATTTTCCACAAAATGGAGTTCCCTCACTTGTTTTTATTAGTTGAATTGTTGGGTACAGGTTTAACAGAAGGGCTCCTTGTATTGTTTTTCAAAAGGCCCAGTGGCATATCTCCATCTTGTGTATTTGAAAAAAGAAGTTGAATGAATGGTAATAATGTTGATTCCACATCTCCTAGATTTCCCTCTGAGATATAAGGCAGTATGTAACTTAGTGCACTGATAATATCACTTTTATTATTAGAGTCCAGCTGCTCATTCATGAAGCCTGACAGGCTGACAGCACTGTTAGGTGAGGACATCCTCTCTGACGCAATAGTCCGCTCGGTGCTGTTGTTCTTCTTCTGGGCTTGTAACACCTTCATCAACGATCCTCCTGCATTCTCTATAGATGTTTCTTCATCTGTCAAAAGAGAAGGGACTGTTTTTGATCATTGAAGACTGATGGGACAGCCTTTTGTCAGTCCACAGCCAAAGAAATTAGGAATCAGTCAAAGTTTGAGTGCCACTTAGGAGAAAAAGAAACCCACACTTAAGCCTATGACTGGCAACAACAAAATGTGAGAAAGGTCTCTCTTGAAAAGGGGGCTATCTACTCAGAAAATTCTGTAGCGTGAAATATAGGAACTATATTCAGGATTACTCCACTGGTTCCCAGGGGCCAGTACTCAAGAAAAGCCAAGGCTGCAAGACAAATATTCCCCTAATCAGCTGGACTCTCTGCAGATCTACTGTGACTCCTCACATTCATATACCCCATCCTGTCCTGCCTCAAAGGCACAGGAGTGTGAGGCTTCCTCTCTCCACCTCTTCAGTGTGCTTGTGTTCTTGCTGCTATCACAGATCTCCACGACAACCACCGCCGCTAACAGGTCGTCATCTGGACATGTCCTTCTCCAACTACCCACTGAGTCCTTTGCTTAGTCCCTGCTTCTATATATCCCAGTCCCCATAACAGAAGGCTCTATACAGAAAAAAACACTATGTCCGCCCTGGCTCTTTGCTAAACTTTGGGCAGGGATCTCGGGTATAAGTTTAGAGATTTGCCAGATTGTATGCCCATGTGGAATGTTCAACAAGTCAATGGAATAATACTTGAGGCCCTAAAATGTAGACGGGAAAAAGCAACTTCTGTCAGATGGCTACTTTGCTTTCAATTCATTTTACTTCTAATATTTCCAGCTCTACTTGGGGAACCATCCAAATCTTCTGACTGTGTGAAGGTAATGTGTACCATTGTGTAGCTGGGCTTGTCGTCCAAAAGGATTAAAAGTATTTTTGGTGAGGGTCAAAGGAGGAGGGAAGGGTCATGAGAAAGGAGGAGCAGAGGCTAGCAGAGAGCCCCAAACTGGGGACAGGAGATCGGAGCACTAGGGTCATAGCACTTAACACCTCTGATCTTCTTTTTCCTAACCTGTAAAACGAGAGTAAAAATGCCTTTTCTGCCCACTTCTGGGGGAGAAGGGAGTAATATAATTAGTAAAAAAAATGTTTGGGGGAGTTCCCAGGTGGTCTAGTGGTTAGGACCCGGCACTTTCCCTGCTGTGGACCGGGTTCAATCCCTGGTGGGAGAATTAAGATCCCACCAGGTTTGTGGCCAAAGGGAAAAAAAAAACTGTGTTGAAAAATCAGCAATATTGTCTTTATATAAGTGGCAAAGTGTTATTATTTATGATGTGCTCTAGATCACTGAAAGAGACCTGTATTCAAGCTACCTGGTTATGAAAGCACATTTTGGAAGTCATCAAGTTAGTGCCCATAAATCTAATGTATAGAAAAATAGTTGAAAGCCCCTGAGTGTTTTGTGGATAGAAAAACTTGAGATTCAGAGCAAGTTCAGAGCTGGACAGTCAAAGAAATAACTAGCTCTCCCATGCATTAGAAGGGCTTGGTAGCAGCTTCTGGTTATGGAACCAGAAACTCTCAGGCTCCAGATAGGACATAAAACAGCATCACTTGTACTCTTTATAAAATTGCAGAAACAAACCAAATAAACAAAAATATATTTACACCTGTCTTATAAAACAAAGGGTACTTGAGACCTAATGTATATAAAATCAGTTTACAAACTGTGATGTACTATGTGAATAAGTTGTCATTTGCAGAGAGGGAAGCATAGGATATGTGGCCATTAATGTGAATTCCCTTCCCCCTTCCATTCCTTTCTCTGGTTCCTTTATATATGCAGATCAGTTACATTATGAAGCTAATAATGTAACTGAGCTATCATTAGCTTAATAATGTAACCAAGAATCTGATTTTTAGCAAGGGGGTAATTCTTAGAAATTTAGGGAGCTGGAACTCTAAATGAATGTATTAAAATAATGTAATTACATCATTAGTTTTAAAATGTATCATCCTTGATTAAAAATAAAAAATTAAATTAAAAATTAAAAATGTATTATCCCGCAATTGAGACTCACCACAACGTGTGACATCCCTCAGGCGTTCACTGTCACAACGCAGCTTGACTGTCTCACAGACAACCTCAATAGTATTTTTAAATTGGCAGAGGCAGCAGGCCCTACGGCTGGGTAAGATCCTATAAATGGAAACACAGGTAATTAAATTCGTGGTAAAAGAGTTACCTGAGTAGGTAGAAGAGGTAGGCCAAGGCCACCACAGACCAGTGCAAAAAGGAGTTCTTGGGTATATGGACTATAGAACTGGATAGGGGCCGGTTGGCCAATTGCTGCCCTTGACTGTTGGAAATAAATATAGAGGAGGAGAGAGGTGCCCAACAGAAGGATTAGGATGGCAGTAGGTATGATATGCCTAGAAAAAAGGGAATAGCGATTAGAATTGGGTGACACTGAACTGTAGTTTAATTCAGAAGTATCTCCTTCCAACCCGAAAGCCTCACTTTGGGTTGAGAGTACACAGGAAGAAGGCAGACTTCTAAGAAGAGTATGAATAAGACCGCACATTCTGGAGTCACTTTCTCAGTTCCTATTTGTGAGGAGTAATATATTAGAAATTATTCTAGTAATAAAAAAGCATCATGTGGCTAAACAATAACAGAGATCGCATTGACCAAATCTGGACAAAAGGAACATTCCAAAGAATAACATTATCATTATAATAAGGTATAACGTAGTTAATTGAAAAAAAAGCACATGAGTTCATAATGATACTCCAAATGAAAAGTGGGGGAGCTCTTCTTTATAGAATAATGTCAGCTAATAAATGCAAAAGGAAGGATAGAATTAGGAAAGTGTTATTTTGCAACTATCAATGTAATAATCGATTCAGACAAGGATTATCATTGATGCACAGTTGGGTGAAGAGTTGTTTGAAAGTAGGATCTTCACTGATCCCAAGGATCACCCCACATATTATTTATCAATTACCAAGGGGAAAAATAACTTTACAATGGAGAGATATGGAATAGACCACCTTAACCAAGTGATCAAACTTAGCAATGGGCCACCTCAAGTGATGAAGTATGAAGAATACATGACCTATATAGTATTCTTCCCCAAAATGTTTACTTTGAATCTAATGAGGAAACAGACAGATACAGGTTGTGGGGCAATTTACAAGACAACTGGCTTAGACTCTTCAAAAAACCCAATGTCATAAAAGACCAAAAAAAAATACTAGGGAAAAATTCTAGATTAACGGAAACACAGACATGACATGCAATGCCTAATCTTTAATTGGATCCTGAATCAAAACAAAACAGACTTAAAGAATGTTATTGGCTTCTGGCCAAGATGAAGTACAAGGGCCAACTTAACCTACCACCTGAAACAAGGAAAAAATCAGATGGAACATAATGAAACAACAGTTTTCAAGAAACTGAACCTCAGGCAATAAATTTCAGTGATTCCCAAGGAGATGGGAAATAAATGAAGTGATCCCTATAATTGCCCTTACTTCTCTGAGAGAGTATCCACGTCATGGTACAGGGAAGAGAAGTCCAGACAGAGACTAGTGGGCTCCCTGACAGATGAAATGGAGATAAGAGTCTGGGAGAACCAAGGTAACTAGAGTTCACAAAGCAGAGTATCAGAGAGAAAAGAAGTGCACAGACAGAGAACTCTGGAGATATGCAGAGGGAGCTCTTGAGAATTCAACAAAGTATTGGTCAGTACATTTGTGTGAGGAATAACTTGATGCCAGGAAAAGAACCACATGAAAGGATTAATAAGAAGAACAACTGGATATCACACAGGGTTGTAGGAATAGTACCTGTTCCTACAAGTCAGACTGGAAAACCTCATGATACTCAGAAAGGACTTGTCTCAGTAGTTGCAAATAATGAGCTCCAGACTAAAGGCTACTTGGACTCCTACCCAACGAAACTTAAAAGCTATACCTAAAAGAATACAATTGTTTTGAGTAACCTAATTTCACCCAAAACAAAGCCCAGGCATTTTACAGGAATATAAATATACACAGCACACAATAAACTAAAACTCACAATGTCTGTGATCATATGATAAATTGCCAAGCATGCAAAGAAGTAGGAAAATATGACCCATACTGAGGAGAAAAGGCAATCAATCAACAATAACCCATAATCTATACAGATGTTAGAATTGGCAGAAAAGAACTTTTAAAAAGATATTATACATGAAGAAAAGTTATTATAACTGTATTTCATATGTTAAAACACCCAGACTAAACACTGAAAATGTTAAGTACAGGCATGGATAATGTAAAACAGACCTAAACTGAGCTTCTAGAGATTAAAAACAATGTCTAAATGAAAAAGATATTGCAGGAGGTTAAAGGCTAATTAGACACGGCAGAAGGTCAGTGAACATTAAGGCATAGCAACAGAAACTATCCAAAATGAAACAAAAGGAGTAACAAAACAACAACAAAATGAATAGAGCCTCAGTGACTTGTGCAACAACTTCAAGTGGCCTAATACATGTGTACTTAGAGTCCATGAAGGAGAGGAGAAATATAAAAATTTGAAGAAATAATAGCCAAAAATTTTCCAAATTGGTAAACACTATAAACCCACAAAGTCAAGAAGATCAATGAACTTTAAGCATAAGAAACATGGACAAAACTACACCAAGGCACAGAAAATAATCGAATTGCTCAAAACCAGCAATAAAGAGAAGAATTTAAAAGGAGCCAGAGGAAAAAAATTATACACTACATACAGAGGAACAAAGATAACAATGACAGCAGAATTCTTGCTTGAAAAATCGTAAACGAGAACTCAGTGGAATAACATCTTTAAAGTAGTGAATTGAATTCTATCAAGCTAGAATTTTATACCCAGATCTGTCAAAACAAAAGCAAAATAAAGACTATCTCAGACATACAGAAGCTGAAAGAATTCATTGCTAGTAGACTTTCACAATAAGAAATGTTAAAAGAAGTATTTTTAAGCAGAAGGAAAATGACACCAGATTGGAATATGGATCTACATAAAAGATTAAGAATACTGGATACATACAACAATGAAGACCCAATTCAACCAAAAATAAATAAACAAATTAAGAAAAGAAGGGAAAAATCATATAATCATTGCAATAGATGCAGGAAAAGAATGAAAACATCTAACATACATTCCTGATTAAAGAAAAAAAAACAGCCCTCAGTAGACTAGGAATGGAAGGAGACTTCCTCAACTTGATAAATGACTTCTACAAAAAACCTAACATCATACTTAATGGTGAAGGACAAAGTACTTTCTCACCAGGATCAGGAACAAGGCAAGGATATCTGGTCTCATTGCTTATATTTGACATTGCACTGAAGGTTCTAGCCAGTGCAATAGGGCAACAAAAAGAAAAGACATATTGAGAATGGAAAGGAAGAGGTAAAACTATCTTTATTTGCAGATAACATGATTATGTAGAAAACCTGATAGAAGCTACGAAAATGCTACTGGAACTAATAAATGAGTCTATCAAGTTTGCAGGGTACAAGATCAACATACCAAAAGATGAATTTGTCTCAACAAACAATCAGAGATCCAAGTTTTAAAATGCTACTTATAAAAGAATCCAACATATAAAATACTTAGAATAAATCTGACAAAAGACTTGCACACTGAAAACTGTAAAATATTGCCGGGGGAAATTAAGAAAGACCTAAATAAATGGAGAGATATAAAGTATTCATGGATCAGAAGATTCAATATTGTTGAGACATCAATTCTCCCCAAATCGATTTATACATCAAAACCCCAGTAGGCTTTTCTATAGACATTGACAAGCTAATTCTAAAATTCATATGGAAATAAAATTTAGAATAACTAAAACAACTTTGAGAAGGAACAAAGTTGAAGAACTAACAGTAACTGATTTCAAGGATTATGAAGCTACACCTTCAAGACATTGTGATAGTAGTGTAAAGATAGGCAAAAAGACCAAAGGAACAGAATACAAAGTTCTGAAGTACAGAGATGTGGAGAACTGACTTTCAGGTTCAAAGGCATTTCAGTGGAGAAATGATAGTCTTTTCAACAACTGATGCTGGAACAACTGAATATCCAGGTGCAAAAAGAAAAAAAAAAGAACTTCCATCTAAACCATATACAGAAGTGAACTCAAATTGGTTCAAAGATCTAAATGTAAAACATAAAACTATAAAACGTCTAGAACAAAACAGGTGAAAAATTTTATGACCTTGAGTTCGGCAAGATTTCTTAGATACAACACCAAAAGCATAATGCATAAAAGAAAAAAATAGATAAATTAGACACCATCGAAATTAAGAATTTCTGCCCTGCAAAAGACACTCCTGAGTGAACGAAAAGATGAGTCACAGAATGGGAGAAAATACCTAGCAACTTACCTATTGGATAAAGGACTAATTTCCAGAATATATAAAGAACTCTTAAAACTCCAGAAACATATAGATAAAAGATTCAAAGATATACAGATGGAAAATAAGCATATGAAAAGATGTTTGACATGATTAATCATTAGGGATGCTACAGTGAGATACAACTACACACCTATTAAACTATCTAAAATTAAAAATACTGAGCATAGCAAATGTTGGCCGCAACGTGAAGAAAATGCAGCTCTCATAGACTGCTGGTAGAGATGTAAAATGATCAAACCACCATGGAAAATAGGTATTTTTTAAAAACTTAAACATACACTTACCAATGATGCAGCCATTCTACAGGCAGGCATTTACCCAGGAGAAATGGAAGTAAACATCCATACAAGACTTGTACACAAATATTCATAGCAACTTTATCTGTAATAGACAAAGACTCAAACAACTCAAATGTCCATCAATGGTCAATACATAAATGGTGGTACATCCATATAAAGGAATGCTATTCAGCAATAAACAGAAATGAATTGCTGATATATACCACAATATGGATGAAGATTAAAATAATCATGTTGGGTTAGAAGCCAGTTAGAAAAAAGTATACACTGCATGATTCCATTTACATAAAATTCTAGAAAATGCAAACAGAAAGCAGATCAATGGTTGCATGGCGATTGGGAAGTGCAAGGAACGATGGGAAGGAAGAATTACAAAGAGACATTAAGAAAATTTCTGAGATGATGGACATTTTGATTTTTGTGATGTCTTCATGGTGTGTATGTATGTGTGTGTGTGAACACAGATTATTGCATGTCAATTCTACCTCAAAAAGCTGTTAAAAGAAATGATATTATATAAGAGAGACAATTGGGGAAATTTGAATAGCAACACTTTATTAGGTAATATTATTGTGTAGGAATTTAATTTCTTCAATACTTTGTATTAACAGTATCGTCGTTACACAGGGAAATAGTTTTTAATATCCAGAGAGGAGGGCATCTAGCTGACAAGAGAGGGATCGCAATTGTGGCAGATGCTGTGGGATGCTGAGGAAGATGAGGCTAGAGCAGTGACCAATGCGTGACGGCACAGTGAAAACAGTCATTTGTCAGGTGATCTGACAAAGACGGTTGGAACAGACTGCTAAATGCAGGGCCGTTTCCGCATACTAATCTCACGCAATCCCCTCAACTAGCCTTGGCGTAACAGAAAGTTTCTAGTAGCTTGCCATATTGGAGGGGGGATGGCACAATTTAAGGTGCAGTAGTTTGTGTAATAAACTGTCACAATAGGGTCCTACAGAAATAGTTTCTTAAACCGCAAAAAAATAAAACTTGACCCTTCCCTCACAACGTATATGAAAATTAACTCAAAATGAATCATAGACCTAAATGTAGCTATACAACGTCTGGAAGAATACGTAGGAGAAAATCTTTGTGATTTTGGGTTAGACAGTGGGGTCTCAGAGAAAGATTTCTTAGATTAAGACGCAAAAAAGCAGAAACCATCTAAGAAAAATTGCTAAGGGACTTCCCTGGTGGTTAAGACTCCAAGTTCCCAATGCTGGGGGCCCGGGTTCGATCCCTGGTCAGGGAACTAGGTCCCACATGCATGCCTCAACTATGAGTTCGCATGCCAGATCTAAGAAGCCCATGAGCCGCAACTAAGGGGCCCATCTGCTGCAACTAAGACCCAGCACAACCAAATAAATAAATTAAATAAATATGAAAAATTAAGAAAAATTGCTAAATTAGAGTTCATCAAAAATTTAACACTTCTAGTTTTCAGAGACGCTTTAATATAATGAAGATAAGTCACAATCTGGGAGAAGATATTTACTAAACACATATCTGAGAGCAAGGACTTTTTCCATTGCTTTTTATATAAAGCACTCTTAATTCTCAATACAAATATCCAATTAAAAATGGATTTGAACAGACACTTCATTTAAAAAGATATTTGCACATGAATAGACACTCAACATCATCAGCTATTACAGAAATGCAAAATGTGGCAAAACCCACGAGATTCAACTATACACCTACCAGAAAGGCTAAAATGTTTTTTAAAAAACAAATATAAGGATCAGGTGAAGATGTAGAGCATCTGCAACTCTCATAGACTGCTTGTGGGAAAGCAACATGGCACAGGCACTTTAGAAAACAGTTCAGCAGTTTCTTAAAAAGTTCAATAGGCACTTAGCATATGATGAAGCAATCCCACCCTGAGGTATTTTACCCCAAAGAAATGAAAACATATGCTCACACAAGACATATGTTCACACACACATGTGAGTGTTTTCAGAGGCTTTGTTCATAATAGCCAAAAAACAAGAAGAAACTCAAATGTGCATGAAACAATGAATGCATAAACAAACTGCGTATCCACACAACTAGAATACTGCTCAGCGCTCAAAAGGAATGAGCTACTGACAGGTGCAACAAAACAGATGAATCTCCAAAGAGACTGGCTAAGTGAAACAAGACAAAAACAAAAAGCTACATACCACATGATTTCACTTATCAAATATTCTGGAAAAGGCAACATTATATGGACAAAAATCAGATTGGTGGTTGCCAGGGGCTGGTAGTGACAGGAGGATGGATTGACTACAGAGGGACAGGAGGGGTCTTTTGGGAGTGCAGAAGTTTTCTTTACCTCAAATGTGGTGGTGGCTATAGAACTATACGTTTGTCAAAACACATCACACTGTATATTTAAAAAGAGTGAATTTTGTTACATGAAAATTATACATAAATAAACCTGACTTAAGAAGATAATCAAACAAACCTAAAAATACAATTGAGTGAAAATCAATGTAAGAAAAATCAACTTACAGTGTTTCCAATTCAAGGGTCACCATGAGGATGCTTTCAATTGCTGTAAGAGACACTTGTGCTGCTCCCATGTCTCTGAAGGAGAAGCCCAAACATGTATGATATAAAACCCAAAGACAAAATTTCTAAACTGAAGAAGATACTTAACATGTGATTACTTCCACTTTGGCTTCTTACTTGCCATAGATGATAATTCCAAAGAGCTCTTTCGGAAGAAATTTAAATTTGCATCATCAAATTAATGACCTTGGTGCTGAACAGTACAATCATTTTCTATTATCCTCACTTCTCATTTTCAATTGCATCTACCTCTTTGGATCACTCTTTTTTTAAAAAAATAATGTACTCCTTATTCCTTTTTGCTTTCTTGGATAAATACTATTCCTATATGCATCTTCATGTTCCCTATCTATATGTGTTCTTCGACACTGTTCTCATCCTCTGCTGGCTCTCTTACCCATATATATTCTTTCTTAATCCTTTTCTTTGCCAATAACTCTTATTTTCAATAACCCAGTTAAAATCTAAATTATGACTGTTTAGCCAAAGTACTCAATTTTTGACGAAAGTAAAAAGGAGCAGAAATTATCTCATGAGCCATGAAACTGTTACAATAATTACAAATAGTTTAATGCTGGCACTTTAAAAAGACAAGAATCTTCAACTGTTGGCAAAGGATTACGATTGAGAATTCTGAAAAATGGAATGGAATTAAAATTATCTGCATTTTCAATTACTTCCATGAAAGTTTTTATTCATTTTTTTTGGTATGGAACTTGAAGGTTAAAAAAATCATTTTCTGTCTTTACCTATATATCACCCTTAGAATCTGTAAAGCACTCTTTCACTGGGAACTACCCAGGTCTCTAGATGATAAAGTGGAGAAGAGAAACAAACAAACAAACAATAAAATAGAAAAAAAGTGGCTAGCAAAGAAAAAATATGCCAGAGTACTTTTCACGTTAAAAACCCTTGAAGTGACTATGCTGGTAGGAAGCCCTTGCTCTGTAAAAAAGTACTATTTCTAGTGTCTTCCATAATTCAAGGTGTTTTTCTTTCATCTCTACAAATTTTGAAAAATTTCAAGATTTAAACTACTCAGCTAAAGACAAAAATAAGGCTAATTCCTTAGTTCTGGAGCCAAAGAAGAGATAAATCCAAGAGCAACTGGTGAAAGCAATACTCTCATCACATAGTCCCGTGTGTATTCTTGTGCCATAGCCTTTGTTACTGTGTATGTAATCAACTGTTTACTTGTCACTCTCCTAGATTGTCAGCAACTGGAGAGCAGGGACCGCACTTTATTGTCATTATTATTCCTGTGCCTGACATAGTGCCTAATATTTACTAGGCATTTAATAAATGTTTGCTGAATAAATAAATAACATTTTATTTATATATCAATAAAATAAACAAATTAATTTTGGGGAACAAAATTTTATTCCAAAATGTTGGAATAGATTTTCTTCATAGTTCTTTCTTTCTTTCTTTTTTTTCCCCTTAGTTCTTTAAAACAAATAAGGGGGAAAAAAAACAGAAAAGAAACAGGAAGAAAGAAGAGAATATCTGACTTTAGGTTAACTCTACTCAAGAATTATTAGTGTACTTTTGCAGAATATTATAAAGATAATTATCAAAACTAATATCTTTTGGGTTGCCATGCATATGTGATCAGCATTTAACATTTCATCCTCACAGTAACCTTATGTGATATATATATTACACAATTGTACAAATGAGGAAACTGAGGCACAGAGAAGTTACATAACTTGTCTTAAGTCATCAAGCTCGTAAGAAGCAGAGCTGGAATTTGAACTCAGTTCTAACTCTAAAGCCTGTGTTTAACCTGAATGAAAAAAAAGGGTTTTTTTTTTTTTTTGAAACATCTGTTACTTTAACCTTAATTTTGACAGCACTAAATATAGAAATACATTTTCAAACTTCATCTACCCATCTGGGAAAGCCTCTATGAGAATTATATTTTCTCTTTCTATTTATTTATTTATTTATTTCTCTTTTTATTTATTTTTTCCTTAATCATCTCTCGTGATAAATATTTAATCAGCCTACGGCCATTGAGACTTTATAGATTTTTTTAAAAAATTGCAGGAAAATCAGTAAAAATGATGGAGGAAGGACATCTGAAAATTCATCCCTGCATAGAAGCAACAATAACAACAACAACAAAACTGGCAAAAATGGTCAGAATCAACTTCTTCTGAACTCTGGAAACTTAACCAACATGCTGGCAGTAAATGGGGGAGCAATTTATTCAAGGAAAACAAATTAATTTCTGTAAGAACAACGAGATCTGTGTTGCTTTAACTTGCCCTCGACCTTTGGTCTCCATGCCAGTGGTAGCCTTGAAAAACAGCCCACATCCCTGGTACCAGAATGAGCAGCATGGACTGGGAGGTCCTTCAAAGCCTCATTCCCAAAGAACTGTCATTGTTTTACATGTCTGGTGGTCCCCTGGAAGACCTCACTTGAAAGGCTTGCCTTTGACCTGACTGAGGGCTGTCTAGTGAGAAAAGCCTCTGCTCAGGTGGCATTTCTGGAAAACATTTTCAAGCAAATATTTTAACATGGCGGTGGCATGAGGCAATGGATAACAGTTTGGGGCAAAAAACAACCCAACCGCAAAGCTTTAAAAGAAAAGCTGAGGAATGAGATGTCCACAGACACTTTGCAATATTCCAATGTATTCCTGGGAAACTGGAAGACCACAAGACATATTCCTGGGCATCTAGGAAAATAACTGTTAGCATTAATAAATGAGTTCAGCAAGGTTGTAGGATATAATATCAATATTATTTCTACACACCAGCAATGAGTAATCGAAAAATGGAATTTAGAAAACAATTCCATGTGGAACAGCATCAATACAAATATAATACTTAGGGGAAAATATTACCAAGTAAGTGCAAGATTCACACTGAAAAGTACAAAACTGTTGAAAGAAATTGAAGAAGATCTAAATAAGTATAAAGACATGCTGGATTCATGGACTGGAAGATAATCTTATTAAAATTTCACTACTTCCCAAATCGACCTACGGTTCCATTGCAATTCCTATCAAAATCCCAGCTGACTTCTTTCCAGAAATTGCCAAGCTGTTTCTAAAATTCCTATGGCAATTCAAGGAAACAGAATAACCAAAACAATGTCAGTAAAGAACAAAGTGGGAGGACTCACACATCCTGGTTTCAAAACTCAGTTCAAAGCTACTGCAATCACAGTGTGGTACTGGAATAAGAACAGACATGGAAATCAATGGAACAGAATTGACAATATAGAAATAAACCCTCATATTTATGGTCTATTGATTTTCAACAAGGGTGCCAAAACAATTCAATGTGGAAAGAACAGTCTTTTCAAATGATGCTGGGACAACTGTACATCCACACACAAAATAATGAAGCTTCACACCGTATATGAAAATTAACTCCAAATGGATCAAATATCCAAATGTAAATGCTAAGGCTATAAAACTCTTAGAAGAAAACACAGGAGTAAATCTTTATGACCTTGCTTTAGAGAACAGTTTCTTCGATATGATACCAGAAGCACAAACAACCAAAGGAAAAATAGATGAATTGGATTTTATAAAATCTAAAAAGTTTGTGCTTCAAAGGACACTATCGAGAAAGTGAATAAACATATAGAATGGGAGAAAATACTACAGATGGGAAGAATAAGATGCAGTTGGGAGAAGAAAAGTATAGTAGTTGCTAGGTGTGACAATCTCAAAATTTTGACCTATTACAAATAAAACAGCCACCCTGAATCACCCCAAAGGGCAGACCCAAGTTATTTTTGCTTTTAGTGTTTATGCCTTTCTAAATCTGAGAAGCTGCCAGGATTCTAGTACATAGCAAAAAGTGAGGACAACACCCTCAAGTGTGTAAGCTTTTGTGTGTACATAGCTATGTAAAGGAAACCAATGCTAGCTGACTGGGGGAGCATTAGGGCGGCTCTGTGACCGCAGCTCAATTTGCCTTCATAGTGTGGCCACACCTCCCGCACTGATATTCTCAACAATGGGGTAAATAATTCAATAGGGATAAGGCTTTGATTTTCCTCTTATTCTCTCTTCGTGCTTATGTTTTTGGTACAATATTGATGTACCACGGACAAGCCAGCATGTGAATGTGCTCTGTCTGCTCAAGTTATATATAGCCTTTCTACATTGTAGAGTCCTTCAGTTTCTAAAATCATGGAGCTTGTATTGTTAGATACAATGAAGTGACTAAAAGAATTTTTAAAAATAAGCCATCAGTCTGGACGTGCATAGGTGAATGAAGGAGAAACACTTTACAGTCAGAGAAAAAAAGCATACTTAACATTTAGGATTATCAACCACTGCCGGTTTTCCATAGTATATTTCATTCCTGATTTTATCTGAAAGAGATATGATTACTACCACCATTCAAAAAGTGGTACTTTATTAATAAGCTCTTGGCTCATTTTTGAGGGAGATTTCGGATTTAAAATAGACTACCACACTGCTAACTACTTCACCTGATATTTCTCAATAACATAGAGGCTTCATTCAAGAAACCTACTGACTTATAATTACCTGACACCCGGTGATGAATCAAGGATTTGTGGGGCCTGAACCTCATCTACTTTGGGAAATCCTATCTAATAAAAACAGGCAAAGTTATAAATCGAAAAATCGCTAGGACCCCTCTCAAGACCTTGGAAGTGACCTATGCAAGTGAGGAGCCCTGAAGCCTAAGGTTCATTGAATTCATGATAAATCCACCTCAGCTGGGGCCCTTTTCCAAACTTATTTAATGCAGGCAACTTATAAACACCCCAGTAATATGTCATTATAGGTAGTAAAATGATTTAGCTCGAGGGTGGCATCTTCCCTTGGTGGCTTGCCTTTGGTAAGAGATGCAATAAAGTTTAGATCTCACCATGGCAAATGTTTCCTAAAGCAAATTAGCTTTGTCTATTAGAAAGACTTAGTCCAAAACAAAGACTTACTCTACTGTGACAATCTTTTGAAAGTAACTGTGAATGAGTTTTCGGAGTACAGTACTAATTTATTTACAACACCAGGTAGTTCTGATTCTTTCACTACCTTTTTCTGTCATTTAAGAGGAGCACAAATTCCAAAGGAACAAGTTGGTGCCTCTTCCATTACAAATCTTTTCTAACCTACCACCCATTTTCTACTTCATCACACCCCTCCCTCTCCTTGTTACCCTGCTGCATAGATGCTAGAATGGCTCTCATATATGTTTTCCCATCAACATCCATATTTCTCCTTCCAGTATGAAAGCTTCTTGGGGACAAAGTCCCTGCCCTATGCGTCTTTGTATCCCCAGCACTTAGTACAGTGTTCACAGACAGTGGGCAAGGCACTCAGTGAATGTTTTGGAATGAATTCATTAATTTTTAAACTGTGATTTATTTATTTATTTCCACAATGTATTGTCCTGTGTTGCCTACATAACTATAGTGAAACTCTGATTCTTATAAGGAACTCTTGGTGTTCTAGGATGTTTAGGAAAGGTGGTGAGTTTAAGACGTTGTACTGACGCTACTAAAACCTCCTGGTGAAGGGACCTCACGAGCCTGCTCTCCGGTGTGCTAACAGAAGAAAAACCGACCCTTGGTGCTCTCTCCCCAAGGTAGGCGTCAGCAAACTAACAAGGGAAAGGAAGGAGGCCGCTAAAGATAGGCATCTGCAGGAATTGTTAATCCAGCTCCAGACACAGCCTCAACACCTTCATTAACCCAAAATGTGGGAACTGTGTGAAACTGGATTTCTGAACCACAAGACAGGTAAGAGAGTCTTTTCCAAAGCCAGGTGTAGAAGAGCTCTTTACCTTGAGTCTAAAATCGCCTTCGGGCCATTGAACGTACCCACTATCATTTCCTTGTGTCATGAGAAATCATAGAAGTTTTGAGCTGAAGGGGTGTAAAACCCACACTTCTTATTGAAGAGTAGTCAGCAAAGAAAACATATTGAATTAGGCCACAGCAAAGTATTTTCTTTATATTTTTCACACTACAGCTGAACACAAACAACGTCTTTTTCCATACCTGAAAGGTTCCTATTGGCCACAGATAATTCACTTCAGCAATATATGCTTTTTTGAAAAATAATGTTCTGGGTGGCTGGGGAGAGCCCTGTGGTGGGTGTTCAGGAATTCTTTCTGCTTTACCATTTAAAAGAGCTAATGATGGGTGGGGAAGCACCCACACCCACTGAACCACACCCTGCTAAACTTAGTTCTCTGCAGCTCTGTGTTGCATACATTTTAAGCAGTTAGGAACTTTGCACATGAAAAGGAATCAAAGTGAAATTCAAAAGTGGAACTTCCTGGACCATTCGCATAATGGAGAGGCATCCGTGGGATTCCATGACAATGCTAATCTGAGTGTTTTTCTTTGGTGCCTTTAATTGACCATGCCAAAGATCAGTACTATGGAAAGCAGAGCCTTTCATATATATGAGTTAAACAAGTCTCTTGGCCTCTTTGTACCTTAGTTGCCTCATTTGAAAAAAATAATCAATGGCTCTCAAGACATACTTTCCAGAATTCATACTGGGCTTACTTACACCCAGCTAACAAATAACTGCACGATT
Organism: Mesoplodon bidens; assembly: GCF_964165515.1. Taxonomy (NCBI): domain Eukaryota; kingdom Metazoa; phylum Chordata; class Mammalia; order Artiodactyla; family Ziphiidae; genus Mesoplodon; species Mesoplodon bidens. Next base: position 1,809,980 of record NW_027672468.1, on the reverse strand, counting down.
GTTTTTACACACAGTTGTTTACATGTATTCATCTTCTATTTCACTTACAACTTGTGTAAAAACTGCATTCCATGCCAGGCCTGAAACGTTCCAAAGCTCAGTTCTGGGAGTAAATTGCAACCAAGATTTCTACAAAAAAAGACACAAGCAAAAGAATTAGAAAAATAGATATTCTTTCAGAACATTTATCCTTTGGCAAGAATTCTAATTTATATATGATGAAACATAACATCACTACTCCCTCCATACACTAAAGAAATCTCACTGTGGGAGATATTATGATTAATACTTTCATGATTATATATGTGGTGCATTAGATACCAAATACTAAATGCTCATTAAATACTTGTGTTAAGTGATCTTTATTTCTCTAGCTAGGCAGCACTGTTGACAAGTTTGGGCTGGATAATTCTTTGCTGTGGGAGGCTCTCCTGTACACTGTTGGATGTTTAGTAGCATCTCTGGTCTCTGTCCACTAGATGCCAGTAGCATATACAGTTCTGACAAGCAAAACTGTCTCCAGACACTACCAAATGTCACCTGTGTGCACAATCACCCTGGGTGAGAACCACTGCTCTTGATACTGGCTGATGTTGGGTGCTCAGCACGGTCCTGCTCTGTGCTGGATCTGTCACCTCGGGATACAATGGAGACTGAGCTACAACTTCCGTAAGGAGCTCTGGAGGCTGAGATGGGGGCTTCTGCTGGACTGGAGAAGGTTCAACCTCTTTAGTGACCTGTGGATTTATGGGAAGTGCCAGAGCCAGAGATTTAACAGTGACATTGTACAAGTGTGACTGCTGAGCTTCATTTACCCCATGATGAACACATGGTCAAACTACAACCTCCTTAAGTGTCTCCAAAGGCCGGGCGAGGGCCTCCTGAGGACTGGAAGTTTCTAGTTCCTCAGGGGCCTCTGAAGGCTGAGATGGAGCCCCCTGCGGAAGTGGAGGTGGTTCTACCTCTTCAGTGGGCTCTGCATGCTGAGCCTGGGCCTCTGCCTGGGGTGAAAAAGATTCAACGTCCTCAGGGGTCTGTGGATGCTGAGCAGGGGCCTCTTGATGAGGTAAAGATTCAGCCTCCTCAGTGAGCTCTGGAATACGAGTTTGGGCCTCCTGCTGGGATGCAGAAATATCTCATCCTCATCAGAAGACACCCTGTCGTGTAGCTTTTGGGCCATGTGTTCCTTGCGTGTGGCGCTGAGAGGCCTACACATACCCCTAAGCCAAAGTGGCCGCCTTCTCCCGAAAAAGCCCTCCTAGAACACAGAAAGGGAAATATTAATTCTGCATCTCCCCTGCTTTCTCTGGCCACAGTACTTTATCCTCCTCACATCTACCTGACTCTCACTTTCCCCTGAGCTTCTCTTACGCAGCAGAAATCAAAAAAAGCCCCTTGGAGGAAAACACACACAGTTAGTGTTACATGTCACTTTTCATCTCTCTCAAAATGTGCTATCTGTGCTTTCATTAGGACTAAATGGGGACCTCAGTCCATAATCACAATGAGCAAAATCACCACAGACCCGGGATCATGAAAATCATTGCATGCATGCTGGCCTTCCAGAAGTTCTCTGTGTCTGTCCAAAATGGACCCCAAGTGTCTCTGGAGAGACATTTGTATGTGGCTTAGCATGGAGCATAGGCAGTATTTTCAGCCCCGTTCACCTTTCTTTGCCCTTGGCCAACTGCCCTCGTGCAGTGAAAACACTGCACAACGGCACTGGGCAGAAACTTGTTACTCCCTTAGACGCGCTTCACACCAGTTTGCTTCGGACTTAGTCGCACATGCAGCATTTGCTGGGGGTGTGGGTGTGGGGAGAAGGTGATTTTATTTTCCTGGCTGCTCTATCCTATAAGTTGAATCTCACCAAGTAAACACCTGAACCCAACGAGCAAAGTCATCTATAGCTCTCTGACTTTCACTCTGCAGGCTGTCACTCAGGTGTCAGTGAATTGTGGAATCCGTTTAAAGGCCATGACCAGCAGGGAAGCACAAAATACTCTTTTCGAATACAAATAGAAGAGAAAAAAATCACAGTGCACAATAAGTTTGTTTCAGAAACTACTTATGTGCATATAGTATGTGTCTACTCAACTGTGACATAAAACGTAGCTCACAGCCCAAGCACAGTGTGTGATCAGTGGAGAAGTCCTCAGTGGAAAGGGACCATCTTCTTCTTGGTAATCACTAGCAGTATGACCATGGGGCAAGATAGTTTCCCTTTCTCTTTCTCCAGTTCCTTATTACAAAAGGGAGAGACAAACTAGTGTCTAAAGTTTCTCCCGGTTAAAATCCTATGAGGTTTGGATAAAGGGAATAGAGACTAGGGGCCTGAAAAACAGTAGGATGAGTAGGGAAGTTTTCTTGCCACTTTCCAGGAGGGACTCATATGTTCTACCTTTCGTCAGCTTTGAGTGAGGCCAGCCCCTAAATCCCCAACCATGTGGCCCTCCCTACCCCAGAGCCTCCTAGAAGGCCTCTGGCCTGGCCTGATGCCTGGGAGCCAGGCATCAGCCCAGCAGGAACAGGTACAACCAAAACCTCTCCCCGTCCACTCTCTTTCCTTAAAGGACTAGTGAGAGCAGATGAATGTGTGCCAGTCCTGTTCTAACTCAGCCTGGGCTGGGGAGCTAATTCTGCTGATAAATAAACTAGGGTAAACCATTAGGGTAATTAAGCGTTCTTCCTGCCTTTGGTGAGGAAACTGAAATAGATGAGTTCTAAGTTCTCCTCTAGTTGTAAAATTCTGCTTTCAAAGACCAATATTTACCTTCTGCTTCTTTTTCTATCTTCCTCTTTTGCAATTCTATGAGAAGAAATCTGTTTTGAAAGAAAACAGGATCATGATTATCCACTACAACTATTTCCAAATCCTTATTCATTCCTTTTTACTTTAAATCTTATCTATCCAGTAAGATGATAACTCTTTCAAGGAAAGGAATTCTACCCTGTTTAAGAATCCTTTGACTCTTCCACAGTACCTAACAGGGTCTTCAATGCAGCTGGCGATATATTTTATTGACTGTTTTAGATAATGTTCAACAGATAATTCCTAATAAAATCTCTTAGAAGTAGGAAAAGAAAATAAAAGTATCTGGCAGAAACCTAAGCATTGTTTTAAAGTCAAGAACAAGAGTAGGATGCCCAATCATTACTGCTACTATTGAGCATTGTGGAGGAGGTCTTACTCAGTACGATAAGAAAAACAAAGTATTGGAAAGAAGAGACAAACATATCTGAATATGAAACAAGGGGCCCAAAAAGACCAAAAGAATCAACTGAAATTTTATTGGAAGTAACATGAGTAAGATGGCTCCATACAAAATCAAGAGATCAACATATTAGCCTCAATAGCTTTCCCATATACCACAAATAAGTAACTAAAAAACAGAAGAAACCTCCCATTTACTATATCAATAAAAATGCATAAAGCACCTAGGAATAAATTTAGCCACAAATTTGTAAGACCTATGTGATGAAAATATTAAAACTTTTTTGAAGGACATTAAGAAGTACTTACATGGCATGAGATACCATCCTCCTAGAATGTTGTAAAGAGGTCAATTCTCTTCAAATGAAACTAAAAATTCAATGCAATCCATTTTATAGCCAAAATAATTTTTAAATAAAACCTGGCCAGCTGACATTTGGTAGAGAATATATGTAAGAATAGTTATGAAATGTATGCAAAAGAAGGTCAAAGAGTAGGACCTTGCCCTACCAGATATAAAATATGTTATAGAGCAACTGGAATTAAGCAGTGTGATGTTAGTACTGGTACAGGACAAGATAACTGGATCACAGAACAGCATCCAGATGAAGATAGCATATTAGACCAGGGAAGAAAGAATAAACCATTCAGTGAAAGATTTGAAAAGAATCAGATCTTCATGTAGGGGGAAAAAGTTAGACCCCCTACCTCAACCACACGAACAAACAAATACAACAAATTCTGGACAGATTATAAAAGTACTTGAAGAAAATATTAGAGATGATTTTTACGTCACGAGGTGACAAAGGCCTGGCTAACAAAACCCACCCCACAAGAGCCATGAGGAGACGACAGGCAGATATGGTGGCAGACTGTCAACACACCTCCTACTCTTCACAGCCCTTGCCCCCTTTTCCCCTGGACTGTTTGTCTTCTTCTTGTTGACTTATAAAAGTCTTGGGAGTTCCCTGGTGGTCCAGCGGTTAGGGCGTGGCTCTTTCACTGCTGTGGCCCAAGGTTCAATCCCTTGTCAAGGGACTAAGATCCTGCAAGCTGCACAGCATGGCCAAACCCCACCACTTCGAAACAAACAAACAAAAACTCTTTATGGTAAAGAAATACTGGCTTTCATTGAATTTCAGTGTTTCGAATATTTCCAGTGTTTTTGTCTCTAAGGAGACAAGACAAAAGAGTGGAGGAGGGAGCACCAGCTTTGCAGTCGGGTGAAACTGCCTTCTGCTTTTGGTTTGGCCGCTGGGGCCTTACACTGATCTCCTTCATCTATGAGGGGGGGATAGTAATATTATCCTCACAGGACTGTGGGCTTTAAATCAGACAATATATGGAAAACTCTTCATCTTACGCTTGGCATGAATCAGTGCTAAGCTGGTGTCACAGACAAGATGGTGGAATATATCAAAGGCTCTGCTTGTGGCATCAGCCTCTGCAGGCTCTTTCCCACCAGAAGATTATAGAAATATTACTTTTATTTTCTTCTAATACCTTTATGTGGTCTTTTTTCACATTTATGGATATATGTTTATTTAACATGAAACATGGGGATCTGCTATTTACCCCCCCAAATAGTTAGGCAGCTATTCTATCACCATTTATTCATTTTCTTCCCCTGATTGCAATATTAAAACATGACATTTCAAAAGTCTTAAGAACACAGGGGTCTATTGCTGGACTCTATCCTATTTCAAATAAATATTCGGTTGCATTATTCCTCACTGTGGAATTGACATAACGCCTCATCTCTCTTCCGTTGAACACCATTATTGTCTACCAAAGGAAGAACACTGCATGGCCCCTGTCCTCCAAAAGCTTATCGTATATGTGGGGAGAGGAAATAATGGTTAGGACTCCTCACTTTCACTGCTGAGGGAACAGGTCCAATCCTGCTTGGGGAACTAAGATCACACAGGCCCAAACAAAACTAAACAAAACAAAACAAATGCAAGAAGTTAAAAAGAATAAAAAGGGGACTTTACAGAAATTCTAAAAATGCCAAAGGCCATATGCCACCTGAGATGTAGAGGGTACAGTCTGGGCAATGGCCAATGACTAGCAAGCTAGTCCCCAGCCTCCTAGGCTCAGAAATCACACTCTTCCTCACCAAGCGAGAACTGACGTCTTCCTGTTGTGGCAGTCTCACTTTAGCAATATCACAGGATGGATCAAACATCAGAATGCCAAATTATTACTTGACAATGAGAAATACATCTGTTCTACACACAGGGCATCTGTGTCTACACAATCAGAGAATTACCTTCTGTGGGGACAGGCCTCCGTGGCACACTAAAGCACAATCACAGAATCGAAGGCCACTTGGTGACAACAGAATTAGAAAAGGAATCAGCTGAATCCAGAATTTAATGGGAAGGCCTGAGGTAACTGGATCCATCCATCTCCTCAACAGGCAGCCTGGCTAGTGGGCCTGACTCTTCAGTTATGCTGCCTAAGGTGCCATCTCTACTCTTGGGCAATGTGAGGATGGGCACTGCCCATGTTGGTCTCTCCTCACCTTTTCTATGCTTTCACTAGTGACCAACCCTCCTGCAGATAGACACATTTCTCTTTAGAAGTTAGTACATCATGCCAGGTTTGATTCAAGTGTGATAGGCCAGGAAGCCATTGGCCCTTACACGTCTCTGCTCAGCTCCATGATGTGCTAACCTTGGTGGCTCTCTCCTGGGGGGCTGCCTTTCAAAAAACTGCTTACCACTTTTGTGAGTTCTGAGGGGAGGGGACTGCTTTGCTATGGCCCCTAAGAAATGGTGACAAACCTCACAGGACTAGGATCAGGAGGGCTGGAGTATTCAGGGAAGGCTTTACAGAGAAAGATATCTGAACTTGAGTTGGCTTTTCAGAGATTCATAGGAGTTCCACAGGCAAAGCAAAATAAAGGAATTTTCGATGGACAAAGGCACAGACAAAAGTAGGAATGGGTATGGTGTAACTAGCGTATAGTGAGGAGCTGCTTTGGCTGGAATGGAGGGCTGCCATTACAGGAGAAAAGATAACTAAAGTAATGTGGAGTGGTAGGGTAGAATCAAGACTGTCAGCCTATTAAAATCACTCTTTTAATGTTAGCAACTGCCTGCTGGGAAAAGTATTAAACCACTATGTAACTGAACAAAAGGTAAACAGGCTAGCTCCACGAATAGGCTACTATAAATATTTGAGGGTAGCCTGCTGCAAGATTTTACTTGCAGTGTTTTAATGGAACCTATCTACACAATTCCTAATACACCAGAGAAGAAAGCTGCTAAGTAAACCTGAGGAATTGACGAGATCACACTTTTGTCTTTTAGGCATGTCCTATTAGCCCTCCCAGGGTGACTGATAGCTCCTTGAGTATGGAGATCCTATATCTCTCATCACTTCAGCCAAGAAGGAAAGAAATCAACGGTAGAATGAGAGTGACTGGTGAGTACCTCAAATCAGCATACTTTGTTGAGTTGAAGAAAATTTATTATCATGTCAACTCTGGCCTTCTTATAAACTTCACTTGTCAAAAGAGTCCAATAGCTTGTTATCAGGGATCCAATTCCATAGGGATCTCCTGGGAGTGAAGTTCCTTTAGAAAGTCCTGTGGGGACTTCCCTGGTGGTGCAATGGTTAAGGATCCGCCTGCCAGCACAGGGCACACAGGTTCGATCCCTGGTCTGGGGAGGTCCCACATGCTGCAGAGCAACTAAGTCAGTGTGCCACAACTCCTGAGCCCGTGCATCTACAGCCCTTACTCCACAACAAGAGACGCCACCTCAGTAAGAAGCCCATGCACCGCAATGAAGACCCAACGCAGCCAAAAAAAAAAAAAAAACCACACACACACAAAAACATCCTGGGAATATACTTTTCATTAAAAGAACAAAGTGTATGTCAGTCCTCATGGCTAAAGGGAAGAATCAAGTAGTAGCAGGTGGAAAGGTGGATTTGATTCTCAGTTTCTGGGTTCTCAATCTGAATTAATTATTGTCCTTCCCTCACTGAGACAGAAAATTGTAACACAAATCGTCACTACTACAGGTACAGAACTGCCAAGATGAGTTAGTTGTTATAGTCATAACCTGGAACTTCTTTTGTGAGCTAAAGAAATATATCACAATTTTTAAAAACAAGGAGATAGAAGGGATGAAAACTTACGATTCTTAATCCTACTCTAAACGATAGCTAACTATTCTTAAACTACTATGAAACCCAATCCTTTCAGGCGAGTAGCTTGTATAAGAACAAGCCAAATTTAATGTTATTAGTCTTATCATTAGCATTTTCTTCTACAATTTATCTACAATTTATTTATCTTGTGTTATGTCCTTTTCGTGTCTACCCTAGGAATAGTGACACACGCTCTCAATGAGCAAAGTTGGAGATCACTGTCTTAGCCCGTTTCATGGCTGAAGATAAGATACTGACTAGGAGCCCGTGGTATTCCCGCTTGGGCACGTTAATGGCATGTCCTAAACTCAGTAAAAGTCCAAGTCCCATGTGTCAGGGGTTATCCTCACCTCACTTGACTCCTGCTCTTTCTGCTCACTCTGGGCTTCTGTGCTCTCACTGATATAGCTGTCAGCTTTCCACTGGTCCATATCCCATTCCGCTTTGGACACATTTACTTCTTGCTGCTTGCTGAGAAGCTTCATCAGGAGGCCTGTTCTAGAGATGAGGTTGGCACAGGCCAGCTGCACGTGGGTGTCCGAGCAGTCTATTTTCAAAGTCTGGATAACATGAGAAATGAGCCTTTGCACGTCATTGTTGGGGATGAGGGACCAGAGCTGCTGGTTTAGCTGAGTTTCAACTGGATCACCCGGGGATGCGAGCCCTGGGAAAGTGAAGCCTGTGGGCTTAGAGGATAATTCAGTGACCATGTTGTGGTGCTCCCATTGTGTTTTGTTGGTGTGTTGGACAGCTGGCATACTGTTGTCTGCAGCAACAGTAGAATGTGCAGTGGAGACGTTCCTATGGCTAGTGTTTCCAGGGCCCGTTCGTCCTGGCAGAGTAGCGTTTCCTGTAGAAATAATTGCTCCAGAAACATTTTGTGCAGTATTGTTTACTGAAGTAGTGTTTTCTGCAGAAGGGTCTGAAAGAGAAGAAGTCACTTCTCCTGAAGACGAAACAGCCTCTCGTGGAGGGGAATTTATGAGACTCCTCACGACAGGGAATGGAGGGCTTGCAAGCATCATTCTATCAAGTGAACTTTTCTTTCTGAACTTTCGACTCCCTTTTTTTTTTTTTTTTGCGGTACACAGGCCTCTCACCGTTGTGGCCTCTTCCGTTGCGGAGCACAGGCTCCGGATGCGCAGGCTCAGCAGCCATGGCTCACGGGCCCAGCTGCTCCACGGCATGTGGGATCTTCCCGGACCAGGACACGAACCTGTGTCTCCTGCATCGGCAGGCGGACTCCCAACCACTGTGCCACCAGGGAAGACCCTCGACTCCTTTTAAATTTGGGCTTTCTGTGGACCCAAGGAGACCTAATTTTATGGAAGATGTATTTTTTTTCCAGAATGTGAGATTAATGCAAAGTCCTTAATATTTCTAACTCTTGCCTTTGCATCTTCGAAAACATGAATAGCGTTGGATAAGTCTTTTGATTTGCTTTTAACCTCAGATGGGGATTTTGGCGGGATGGAGGCACAAGGCCTGCCCTTGAAGTACGGTTTCAGGGAAGAGGAGCCTGCGGCCTTGTGTTCCTTTATGAATGAAGACTCTGCATTGGAGGACTTTCCCACCAGCTTCCTGGGCCTCTGCACCATGAGGAGCTGTTTCAGCTTTCTTGGGGATGGCCTCCTGAGCTTTCATTCTTTGGCAGTGTTCGCCACAGATGGCTGGGCATTTTGTTTCCTCCTGACGCTCTCATCTCCCACTGCTTTGAGGTGCATTTTATGTATGCCCCTTGAGGACCTTGTTCACTCTCAGCAGCTTTTCCTCTGTACTCTCAATCTTTGCTAGGCTGTCCTTCTGTGGTTGGGCAGTTTCTAATTTCTTTTGAAAGATGTAGCGTGTAAACATGGCAGTTAAAAGGTTGGAACGCGTACACGTGGCAGGTGTTTCTTCCTTTTTTACCTCATCAATTTTTTCTTGAGTTTCTGCATCTAACACATTTTCCACAAAATGGAGTTCCCTCAGTTTGTTTTTATTAGTTGAATTGTTGGGTACAGGTTTAACAGAAGGGCTCCTTGTATTGTATTTCAAAAGGCCCAGCGGCATATCTCCATCTTGTGTATTTGAAAAAAGAAGTTGAATGAATGGTAATAATGTTGATTCCACATCTCCTAGATTTCCCTCTGAGATATAAGGCAGTATGTAACTTAGTGCACTGATAATATCACTTTTATTATTAGAGTCCAGCTGCTCATTCATGAAGCCTGACAAGCTGACAGCACTGTTAGGTGAGGACATCCTCTCTGACGCAATAGTCCGCTCGGTGCTGTTGTTCTTCTTCTGGGCTTGTAACACCTTCATCAACGATCCTCCTGCATTCTCTATAGATGTTTCTTCATCTGTCAAAAGAGAAGGGACTGTTTTTGATCATTGAAGACTGATGGGACAGCCTTTTGTCAGTCCACAGCCAAAGAAATTAGGAATCAGTCAAAGTTTGAGTGCCACTTAGGAGAAAAAGAAACCCACACTTAAGCCTATGACTGGCAACAACAAAATGTGAGAAAGGTCTCTCTTGAAAAGGGGGCTATCTACTCAGAAAATTCTGTAGCGTGAAATATAGGAACTATATTCAGGATTACTCCACTGGTTCCCAGGG